>NC_092820.1:163859952-164229952 GCF_023375885.2 Dermacentor andersoni
GGCTCAAAGCTCCCTTCCAGTGGGGCTCCTTTGCTGTGCCCGGGTGACAGCGTGCATTCTCCCTTGAAGTAAAGGATCCTTCGTTCAAGACTCTGAAAGTGCCTGTGTGACTGGGGTATTACTCAAGGCTGGCTGCGTGAATTTTCTCTATTTTTCCCTCCTCCATAGGCATAAAAGGAGGTTACATCAACTCGTCTGTTTTAGCGCGGGTAGTTCAAATTCAGGAGTATAGCAGCGGGACTTTTGGGGGCAATTTTCTATGCGATGCAGTGAAATAATAGTACACAGTAAACAATGATACACTTATAGGTGGATAATTTATCTAGCTTGACCTAATATCACTACAAAATATTTTCCTCTAGTGTCGTTTTAAAAAACATGGGGTGCACCTAAACGCTACAGCCTCCATCATAGCCCGGTGTGTAGTTTGGTTATTGGGGTTGTTGCTGCATTATGTTCTGTAAAGTTGGCAAATGCTTTAGGCACAATGGTGGAGTTTGCTTATTTGTTGAGTTAACACAGCTCCTCTTGGGCATTTCCTTAAAGGTAGTCTTAACTTATCACACTGTGGCTGAGGGGTTTGAACAGGCAGCTCTTCAGGCTGCTTTTACACTTTGAGGCCTTGTGCCGTCATTAAGTGTGGATCATGAAAAAAATGTGAGTACATTTCTTTTCTACCATAATGTTAGACTGTTTTCATACTTTGTTTGGACACTGTCAAGTGGCGCCTACAATTGCTTGACTAGCTTCTATTTGAGCACATTCTCCAGACTCCTGTATCTTGCTGAATACACTTTCATGGGGAGTGTTTTATTTGCACCTTAAAAGACCTTGAGTTGTGGCATGGCTGAACCTGTAATTCTGTCTAGTGATAGTGACCCATGCATGTCATTTTTTGTAAAGCTCTATTTTTTTGGTGAGCATCTCTGTTATCAGTGTCAAACTTGAGGCATTTCTTTTTTTATAAGTTTGCTTCTGCACTTCTCTTGCTCATCTGTACCTAATATAGGCACACGTAAATGCATCCCTTCTTTAAGTAAAATTCATTCAATGTGTTGGCACTTAATTTTTTTTTTCCATGAATGTGCTCATACATTTGTCTATTGACCACTGCTTGTGGTGCTTAATAGCACTCATGAACTGCTAAATGCAACTCTGCCAGTACCACACTTACAAATGCTTTGGGAGTAAGGACAGCACCAACGATGGAGAGGCGTGTGTGTGTGTGTGTGTGTGTGTGTGGGTAGGTAGGTAGGTAGGTAAAGAATGGTACGAATGTCATAGATGTGCATCTTCTTGCATCTTGTTCTGTTTGTAAACGCACGGAGCATGTGCAGTAACCTCTTTTTATAATTGTAAAGCTAGCTTTTCTGCAAGACAGTTTAGCCCAACTGATTCCAACATATAGTAATTTCTTCAAAGAGCACGTGCAAGAACAGTTTGCTTGTATTATGACATGACAAATGTAGACATGGCTCGTGATAAAACCACGTTTTTGTAAGCTAGCGCCCGGTCTTCATTTGAACGACGCAGCCATTAATTGAATGAATGTTCAGTGCAGAATTACAAAAAGGATTATTCACAGGAAAGTAGGATTGGGCCACACTTTTTTGATGGAGAGCAGCATATATAGGCAGATCTTTGTTAACTTTTGTGTTTTTGCTGACCTTTTTTGAATTTTTTTCCCCTCCAGGATCGTGGTTATGGAAACAACCAGCAGCAAGGCTACAATTACTACAACAATCAACGAGGGGGAGGTCGAGGGTAAGTGACGATTTTGTATTTTATTATTATTATTATTATCAGGCATTTCAAGTCTATGCATTGTTTTTGTGGCAGAGAGCAGGGACCGCATTCTCCATTTATCACATGGACCAATGTTGTCCAAATTGTGTCTCACAGCTACACGGGCTGCTGCAGTAGATCCAGTAGGGGTCGTAAGGTGCTGAGTTCTGAGTAAAAAGGGAGCTAGAACCTTGCATATGTACGAAAAAGCATAGAAGCATATATGTGCAGAAGTTTCTGGATACCTTTTAGTAGCATTTGTCTGCTTATGCTCGATAAAGCAACCGTTAAATGATTTTTTGAGACTATTGGTTCAGTGCGAGGAAGACATAGTATGCACACGAGTTAGGCACACACTGTGCTGAATTTGAACAGATTTCGTTAAGAAAAAGGGACCGGCATAAAGTCCCAGTTGGCTACCAATAGTTGTGAACCACCAAGCTCAAGTTGCCACCCTACTGGCTTTTTTTTTTGTTTTTCAGTTGAGCTGTTGGGTAAACTGCAATCTATTCACATGTTGTGCTTTTTAGTTTGAATCCACAGCTTACTAATAATAGTTACAGGTGCACAACACTGCCCCCCCCCCCCATTTTCTTTGGAACAGTGTTGCAATGTGAAGACTTGAACTGGTACTGCTAGATAAGGTGTGAGAAAATTGGACATGAAGAAAGTTCGTTCCCGGCCACAATATGTGTAAGCTTTCACCTAGTCAAGTTGACTGAGTTCATATTTAAGGAGAGTGGCAGATTATGGCGGCCTCAACAGTAAACTTTTCTTTGTCTGGCCCTTCTGAGAAATATTCCAGTGGCTTTGGCAGAATGTCTGGCCTGGTAAGGTAATTTTTTCAAAAGCATATATTCATTGTTACTAAAAAAAATGTTGGTTGCTGCAGAAAACAAGGTTGGACTTTCTTAATTTTTCGTAGGTCACTAACATTTGAAATTTCGATGTATTATCTCATATTTGGGCCATATTGCACAGGAAAGTTCTAAACACTTCTTTAGTATGCAGTGTAGCTCTTTTTCCTGAGCATGATTTAACTAAGGCTATCATGCAATAGTAATGCCCACCTTAATATTGCACAAGTGCAATTTGCTGATACAAGTTAACTTGATATTGCTTTTTAAGTTTACTTTAAGACCAGGCTTTCATGTGAAACCTGACATATGCACAGCATGGCATCATGAAAATGTGATGACAGGCAGTGAAATTGCACTTATTGCTACAGTTTATCAAGCTTTCGTGCATGGCAATTACTAGTTCAGAAGTATGCAAATGACTCTATTGCCCATTAACAGGGATTTGGGCTTAACTGAAGATGACCTTGAAATCACCTTGCTACTGCAAAGCACCTTTGCACTTTTGGAGCACATTAACTGCCTGCACAACCACGCTTGGATTAAGACAGAAGGGGCTAAACCAGTAGGACATCCTTTTGTTCATTTTTTATTTATTTTATCATTGATGAATTGATAAGCATAAATTGAGTCTGTAGGTTGTAGAGGATTTTGCTTCTGTTATTCTTACTGGACTCATTTTGGAAGATGAGCTTAAGCATTTTATATTTTTGCTTTGCATTAGGCGTGGTATTTTGTTGGATCATATTTTTCGGTAAGTATTTGTTGTTGTACTTTTCTTACGATCAGTTAACCTCCTAGCAATATGGCCCTTAGCCTTGTCCACTTATTTTCTGTCGCGTACATAAAGTTCTTTTGATGTAAGCAGGCAGAAAAAAGAAATCTTAACATGTAGCATAATAGCACATTTTATGAGGTCAGAGATTGGTATTTGAGTTTCGCAATTTGTAAACATGTTGCATTGATTGTAGAAGCAACAATATCCAATGGCCAGCATTCACTGTTCCTTGCCATCACGAACATAGTAATAATAATAAGCATATGCATTTTGAGCTTTCATAGCTGGCCATGATTGGTCGGCATTTCTTGAGCTTGCAAGAGCTATTACAGGCATCTCCGTTATGGTGGTAGAAGAACTGAAAAACACTTTTGCCGACTGATTTAGGTTCATGTTAAACAGTTCCCGTGTTACCTAAATAATTCAGTTCCTTGTGGTGGTGTGCTGTAAAGACTAAACTGAAACTTGTTTTGACGCTGCCGATTATTATTATTACTATTATTGGAATTTTGTTGCAGCAAAGGTACTGCTGTTGCCAGCTTAATATTTGCCGAAAGTCCTAGGCTAACATAATAATGCAGGACAATCACTTTGATAACACAGATGTTGAGGTTGACTAGTGGATATTGGAATTGATGGCAACTCAAGGGGGAGACAGAGTGATTAGATAAAGATGGCTGTTTAGGCTGGCGATGGGTGTACAGCAATGCACATTGTTTAGTGCTTCCAAACCATTGGCACTTTCGGTGTTACTCTGTTCTAAATAAAGGCAAAGCTTCCACGATGTTAACTTTTAATGGTAAAGCAGGAAGATGATTTCATTCGCAAAACAGATCCTCTCAGTTTGGGTGTCTCTTGTTGAAAAGAAAGCGTGCCACAGAAACTGACTAGTCACATTATTTTTTTCCAACCATGTAAAAGCAGTTGCTTGTCGTCATCATCATGGTTGCTTAACCCTTTTAGGACAAAACACAAGAACATATTAAGGAAATGTTTATCTTCAACATGGGCAAAATACATTGAGAATAACAATATTCAGCGAAAAGAAATAACATTCTGCACAAACTATTGTGCAATAGGTGGGCAACACCAGGTAGAACATTGGAAGGGAGCTTAACCTCAAGCTACATATGCCTTTGTGTGGAACTTGTACAGAGAATTCTTGTCAGTTCTAAAAAATGAGGTGTACATTGCATTTGCTTTACATTACCATTGTGATTCTACTGCAGCTGGGGATTTTGCACTGATTTTTCACCACTGGCTCTGCTTTCACAAGAAAGCAGGTCGCTCGCCAGACTTGCTCTTACTCTTCAAATGATGTTTGCTGCCTGTCATTCAGTGTTGGCCGAAGACATTTAGCCAGGAACTGCTTACTGAAAACGAAAACTCCTGTAGAAAAAAAAAATTTCTGGTGTGTTCTCTGTAGGCAATCCTCGTCTATAAAGGGTTAATTTTTGTGATCTTACTGCCATCGGGGTGTATCATGGTAAGAACACACTTGCATCTTTAATCTTAAACTTTTCATGCGAACAATAGTGTAAGTAAATCTACTCTGTGGCACATTTGAGGAAGTATTATTTGCTGTGAACATTGATCACGTGGAGTCGTGGCATTGTTCGCTTCCCATTTGAAGTGCTTATGATCGCCTGAGTATACAAGGGCCAAGTCTGGCTGAGTATACAAGGGCCCTTGGGGACAGTTAATAGTAATAACAATAGTGATATGAGCCTTGAAGATCATTAATAATAGTAAAGCCATAATCTAAAGTCTTAAGTTCGTTTCCTGTTCCGACATTGGCACCACTTTCTTTCTCCTACACCATTCTGTTTTAGTTGATTGAATATTAGTAATTTTTTTGCATGATGTATTTTTTTCCCGTCACACTTTAAGTAAGTCTGCTGACGTTGATAATCCCATACACATTTAAAACACTTGCATTGTAGAGCCCTGAAAAAAGAAAGGGGGCAGCAGTGGAGACTTTACATCTTTCCAGCTGCACCCCACAGCAACTACCTTTCTGTAGCGCCTTCATTTGTGCAAGGAGAGCTGTGGCCATCAATTAGAATCTCTGGAACATAGCTGCTCAATGTGGCAGTTCACAATCAGTTCAGGGAATACAGACCAGTGCATACCTGCCAACTATCCCGAATCTTTTTCACAGCTTATGAATTTGGGCTCATACTACAATTCAAGAATTGGTTTTCTTGGAAGTCTTCTGATGGGGAAAGAATACAAGACCAGGGATTTTACGAATTTTAAAGTTTGCAGGTTGGCACATATGCCAGGTTGTTGCATTTTAAACACCCTTGCCGGAACATCTTGACTGGTTTTTTTCGATCAGTCATGCCAATTCTATCTGTGAATGCTTTAGTGGTTTGCGTTTTGTGAATTTTTATCATGAAAATTTCCCTGAATTTCCTTTTTTTCCTCTCTCTTTGTGGCAGGCAAGAGGAAGAGAAGCCCAACCATGTGCTTCTGATGACCATCCTTAACCCTGCCTACCCTATCACAGTGGTAAGACTTGCTTCTTTAATTGGGGGAATGCAAGCATTGGCTCCCATTAAAGGTGGCATATGATAAAGGATTGTGTAGTAACGGGTCCTCCTTGGGAGCTGTGTATGGATGTCTACACGAGTTGTTTAGGCAAGCAGACCAACTTTTCGGGCATTGTCTCATTGTTTGAGGAGGTTTGGCAAATTTTCTGTATTTTAGCACTGTAAAGAACATGATTTCTGCAAGGTTGTAACGAACGGTAAAATTGTAATTTGCCCGAATGGAGCACAAAGCTACAAAGGAAACCTATGTGTTCGTCTGAAAAAAATGTTCACAGTTGAGGAAAATTTGTCGTGGCTCTACATGAGCCAACCAGGAGGATAGCAGATTGCAGTGCGAAGGTGAATTACACCTTCCATCTTGCAGGATTCCACAGGATTGATTGGGCAAGAGTGTAATGTTCAAGATTTTTGCAAGTGCTGCACAAGCCACAAATTATAAGTGCCACTTGTACTCTCAGTCACATTATTATCTATGATTTATCCTGGATGAGGCACATTCGTGTGAAATCGCTCAGTTCTCTATACCGGTGTGAGGGAATTGGCCAGGTTTTTAAGAAAACAGTTTAGGTTTCTGCTAGGAATGGTATAGTAAATGTGCTGCATAATTTATTGCCGTTCGAAGGAGAGCATACTGCAGATTTTAGTGCCTCTGGTCTGCTTGTGCTCCGCAGGCACAGCTACCGTACAAGTGCGCATTGACTAAAAGCTACCCGGAGTTGAGCATTGTCGAGCAATATGCTTAGACTTGGAGGTCACGTCTGGCCATTCTTTCGAGGGAATGTTTTCATGGAGTGTGTTCTTGCCAAGGCTGGCTGTGTGGCCTGATGCTTCTTCGGATTGCTTTTCATCTGTCAATGCATGGACCTGGACCTTCTTTCACAGCTTAAAAAGACTCTTAAAGAAGAACCTTGATTATATCACGACCAGCATTTCAAGAGGACGACATCCTAGTCTTGACATTTTGTAGCTGATTGAGCACTGAACATGTCATTTAGGTCCCACGCACATCCTATTAACTAGTTATTGAAAAGAAAATATAACATTAATATTGTATTTACTCGAATCTAGGCTGGCCCCAATTGTAAGCCGACCCCCGAATGTCTAAAGCCAGGAAAAAAGAAAAAGAAAAATTTGCCTCGAGTGTAGGCCGAACAAAAGAAGTGAGGACAGTGTTCACAAAATGATAACAGCATTTATTTAATGTGAACATGCTGAGCTCACTCTACGTCGTCACCGCCGCTAGCCTCGTCCCTATAGACCGGATCATACGTAAGCTTGCAGACGCACGCAAGCTCGCGTCCACTCGCTCATGCATGCACAGACAGGCGGTGCGATCTCGGTGAACAGCACTCTGTTATTGCGCACTTATCTTCGTTATCGCTGCCATCTTTCGTTGCGGCACGCACACAAGCATCTCCCGTTGCTCATTCCAGTGACGGACGTTTTTCTCATCGATGCTGAAGTCCCGCCTGGCTTACTATGCCTCTGCGGCTAGTACAACTATTCGTTTGAAAGCAACACTTAAGTGGCATCGCCTGTTTGGTGCCATTAGGATAACGCCACGGAGCACGCTGATAACATAGAAAAAAGAACCCATTCCGATACAACACAGGTCAAAGCGACGACATCGGTTGTGTACTTCAGTTGACTACTAGCCCGGCTAGTAGCGACTGCGATACTGACTTTTCTAGATAGCGCTAGCTATGCACCATATTTATCGTTTTCAGTTACAAACTGACGCATTTATTAAAATACTCAAATCTAAGTCGACCCGAGAGTGTTTTGTGCGATTATTCTAAAGAAAACTATCGGCCTAGATTCGGATAAATACGGTACACTTGATCTAATTAACAGCACTTAATGATTTTTTTCCCCTTTCAAAGAGCTTTAATGCAAAGGGTTTTATTTAGAGTTTCATTCATGCTAATGTGTGATTATAAAAGCGTTAAAGCAAAGGGTTTTATTTAGTCTCATTCATGGTAATGTGTGATTATAACTTGTGCTTATTTTTTCTCTATGCAGTATATATTTATCACTTTTGAAACTGCCTGCTTTCAAGACTTAAAGTTCTACCCGGCATATTATAGCATTAGTCCCAGTACATGTTGGAAAAGAAGTGTGAATACAGTTCATTTGTCTCGTCTTTCATTAACACTATTCTCAAGCATGTATATATCGGACTCCCTTCATCGACACACATCTGTTTGGGCAGGAATTGCCACGAAGTTCTCGGAGCACTATTCAAGAGTGTTGTCTGTGCGACAAGTTATTCGTACCAGCTGTGATCGTGCGTAGCATAGGAGCTCCTTTAAGCAAGTGTCACCGAAGGACAAGCAGAAAAACAAGGCGACAGGCAGTCTTGTTTTATGACTGTTGTTGGACACGTAGGATTTCCACGAATGCCTGCGAACTAGCTTGAAACAGCTGTTGGATCCTGTTTCTATGCTATGCGTGCACTGAATGTGCAAAAAAAGTGGAAGGGGGCATGCAGTGGTGTAGCTAGGTCGTCTGGCACCCGGGGCCCTGCCCCCCCCCCCCCCCCCCCCCCCCCCGCCCGGGTGTAGTCAAGGAAGTCGAGGATATGAACAATTTCCGGGTGTCTTCAGACGTATATGACAACCCCCCCCCCCAACTGGCCCTTTGCACCCGGGCCCCCACCGTTGCTACGCGACTAGGGGCATGCGAGAAAGGTTACTTGCTGTCAAGTTACTTGCTTTGCGTTTTCACAATGCGAACGAACCAGCATACTAGCAAGATAAGTTGAATTACTTCAAGTGTTGTGCCAGCAAATTCATAGATGTACGCTTGCCTGTTTCCTGGTTTTGATGTTCTTTTTCATTTCTTTAATGTCTGCTTTGGTTTCTCTCCTAATGAGCTCTTGAAAAAATCTACTCGGAGCAAGTAGCTCTGGGAAAAAAGACAGTGCCATCCACTATATTGCAGCAGTGTGCCACCAGTGGGGTTCCTTTAAAATAAAATTTTATTGTCGAAGAATGAAGTTTGCACAAGTCTGAGAATTAAACTCATTGAACCACCGCGAGACTGCGTTAGTTTCTCCCACAACTGCGATGCTTGCGAAAGGGTGCTTTCTCAGCCTTTTCATGTGTGTCTGCAACTGATCTATTGTTTTCAAAGAAAGTCAAGAAGATAAAATAAAATGTAAATGTCTTTCATTTATCGTTGTAAGCTGAGCTATTCTACATTGACCTCAACCATGATACGGAGAGGGCACAATAAATGAGGCATGCATGGACTATCAGCTCACTATTGTTCTTCTTTGCTGTTCTGCATTATTGAGCGTGCCGATAGCCAGTGTCTGGGTTGTTTCCTTTTGCACTCTCTGTGTCGTTTGTTTCATGCTTTGGTCAAAACATTGGATTTCGGCTTCCTATTGTCGCACCAGTGATAGTCAAGGGGTACTTCAGAAAATCGCACAGCTATGAGAATCGCGTACGTGCTGTGGGAAGAACATAACGCAAAAACCTCGGGTGTCTTTCTGCGTTCTTGCACATGTAGCAGCCAGTACAGTGGCAACACCTTGCACTGGTTGTGGCAAGGGAGCATGGTGCTGTATAACTTCACATCTTTAGTTCAAAAATTGTTAGCGCTGCTTGTTGATGTCACATGAGTGCTTTTGTATTGCTGGTGGCATGCATTGCTTACCACTATTATTCGAAGATACACATGATATCTTGTAGCATATTAATCTATATTCTAATTCATCTGCAGTTTGACAGCTTTTTGTTTGGATGTTCTTGTCTGCTCCACGATTGATTTTTTATTACAGTGATGTGTTGTTTCACTGCAAGTTCCATGCATTGTGTATGAACAGACCCTTTACTTTTATAATTTATTTTTGATGTCAAACAAGCTGGCATAGCAGGTCTGTAAAATCTGTCTTGTAGTTCTTGACATGTTCTTTTATTTGTTTTTTGTTTTCCTCCTTTCAGGACGTCATCCACACCATCTGCACTCCAAGTGGCAAGGTGATGAGAATAGTGATCTTCAAGAAGAATGGCGTTCAAGCAATGGTCGAGTATCCTTTTTTGTTAGACTGAGTATTTTTCTTTTGAGTGTTGTTCCCACCCATCACTAGCGTCTTCATCGAGATCAGGTCAACTTCCTGGTGAGTGCTTTAAATTTTGCTTTTGTGCACGAAGTCTCTTGCAGGGTGTCTGAAATACTCCGGAAGATTTTCAGCTCCGGTCATCGGACTATCTAATGCTCGGCGCTGGCTGAATCTTTGACGTCATTCACGCCGTCTTCTGTGATGCACGTCAAGTCGCCACCTGGTGAACTGCGCATGGTGCGAGTCTTGCGAACCGCACCGTAACACGTGCGTTTTGCTGGCATGATTGTCGACTGTTAGTGTTTGCGAGCGTAAGTTGAGGGATCTTTAAGTTCTCCCACCTTGTCGAATTCGCCATCTTGCCCGCTTTGATGGGCCCAAGAGGCTCTGCCACAGCCTCTCTGATTGGCCCAAAATGCAGACGCGGCGGAATTTTACGGCGTCTAGTAGAATAGCGACCCTGCACGGTACCTGTAGCAAAAAGAGGCCGCGGGTTCCTTCTCGCCGTGTGCACGATGTGTCGTGATGAGGAATTGGCTGCGTGGAAGCTCGTCACGTACTGCGTGGCGAACCGGCAGTCGAGAAGAGATTGACGTACAGGGAAAAGAAAGGGAAGAGCGATGTCACGGCGCCTGCGAGCGCTTATCTCGGTCTCCCTGTTGTCTCTCTTGTGGCGTCGTCGCAGACGCGTGCTTACCGCCCTCCTCTTCGCGCACCGCCGAACCCGCGCGGCGGTCGGTGTCCGCGCGAAGCTGTTCCTGCGGCCGCTGAGCTAAGCGGCGCGGTGCGCGGGTTATTCCCGGCGTTCCCGCTGCCTCTTCCGCCGTTGCCGGCAGTGACAGCCAGGCCTGTTTGGCTCTTACCAACTGCGACCCCGACTCGAAGCGCCAGTGGCACGTGGCGGCGAGTGGGCCACTTTTGACGAGCGCGGGAGAAAGAACGAAAAGACACAACTCCGTTCTAAACGAAAAAAGGCCGCCCTAGCCGTTGGATCACGTGGCGCGACCGCTGGTCGCTTGTCAACGTGTGTTAGCGCAGAAAAGGCACGGGGGGAGTAGCTCCGTTGAAGAGGTCGGCTCAACGGCTGCGGGACTGGGGAAAAACAAAAAAGAAGGCAAAAGCTGTCGTCGACCGGGCGGTCTGGGCCAGCATTCTCGTTGGACCAGTGCCCACCGGGAAACGGCGGAGGACGCGCGAGTGTCGAGGTCGCAAGCTTTGCTGCACGAGCGGTACGTGCGCCTGCCGGATCTCGTTTGGCGAAGTGCGATGCTGGGGCTGGTCGGTGCGAGGCCGTCAGCGTTCGTTGCGTCAAAGAAAGGCGAGTGAAGGCATGGAACGAGATGGACCGGACAACGACCGACTCGCAACAGTGTCGGGGGTTCCTTGTGTCCAGGCATACTAGAGCGAGTTTCAGCTTCTAGGTAATCACAGTACTATCCTGTGTCGGGTACTATAAAATTGGTAGCGAGCTTGGCGCTCTATGTGCTCGTTTGTTCTTCTGTTTACCTTCGACGCCACGAACGTTGGCAGATTGTTTATTTTTCACCAGCCAAGACACTCGTTGCAACACTGGTGAAATGAGGCTACAAAAAAAAAAAAAAACAGCTTCGTGGACCGAGTGCAACGTGCCTCTGCAGTAGCGAATCGCGCCACGAGCAATTCTACTCCTGGCGGAATCGGTCGGTGCTGTGCCGCGTGTCACATTCGTGTCCGCGGTGTGGACCGACGATTGCGTCAGTCGTGTGACGGTCACTTCGCGCGCGTGGAACACACGCGTTTACCTGTCACACGCGCGAACCAGGTTCGTTAAAGTGGACGTTCTGGCTTCCTTGCGTGGGAAAGTCGGCTTATGGTAGGAACGGTGAAACGTGATAGCAGCGCGGTACGCGTTGATGGGTGGATGCGTTCGCTTACCGAACAGCCACTGCGCGATCAAGGTCATCTGGCAGAATATAAAACGATAAACCTTTATCCGGAGTTTCGTAAAATCGCGATAATGTCGGCAGTTGACGCGCCGTGCTTGCGTCTGTTGCGGTGAAGCGCGCGCCTAGTGATAATGGAAGGCCCTGGGAGCAGCGGAGTCCGGCATTTAACGAGCGCACGTTCTTGCTTATTCATGGCGAAACGCGATGACGAACTCCAATAAAAGCTGTCGGCAAACAGCCACTTTGTGCAGCGCCGCAAAGGTAGAGGCCCACTTCGAGGAAGCTCACGATTCCGGAAGCTCGCTCGTTAAACTTCAAAAGCGAGTTCGCAAACTTGAAACCTCGTGGCTTCGATCGGCGCTAATCTTATGACGTGGAACGCGTTGTCGGTCTCATTCGACTCCTGCTGCTTTTGCGATTGGGAAAGAGGTGCGCAGAAAGGCTGTTAAATCGTGCGTCGTAATAAAACTGCCCCCCTCCCCCGATACCGGTCGTTAAAGTATCGTCGTCGTATTTCGTGCGTGCCTCGCTTACGCGTGTTCTGTGCGCTGGGATCCGTAAGGTGTGTTCGCGTGCGGTAACGACTTGTTGCCCCATGTGCATCGGCTGGGCCTGGAAAAGAGGTGGGAAAGCAAAAACGCGCAGCAGACGACAGGCATCGGGGGAGTGCTAGCAGACGATGGGACACTGTGCGCTTGGGGTGGCGATTTTTTGGCACCGTCAACGTTTTCTTGGCCGGCGCATCGCACGTTGCCTGAGCCAGGGCTGTGAATCGTTGATGACGTTTGTGCAAACGCCATCGTACTTACAGGCCGGCTCCCCGTTTAAATGTCTCCCTTCGTCGAACGATCCATCTTATTTTGTGCGTGTGTGTGTGTTACCGTTGTAGCGCATTCTATTGTCGCGGCATCCTCAAAGTCGCGCGCTTTCGTCAGTTAACCTTTGCGACGCGGTCGTACGGGTTGGGCAAATGGCTTGAGAAGGCTACGCCTGACTTGACGTCACCGGGTCTATTTTATTTCGCGTTAATTCGATGGGTGGCGTCACCTATAAAAAAAATTTCGGACTTTTCATTTAGTACGTGAGACACGTGAAGGTGCTGTGGGCTGCCGCCTTCGTACAAACACGTTGTCTGTTTACGGATATCCCGTAGTACCCTAGGTTGAGCATTAAGTAAGGAAGCTTCTGTACGACCTACTAAATCAAGATTTCACGAGTGCAGTTGTCTTTCGCCAAAGCTCAGCTGCCTCTTTCAGGTTCCAGATTATTTTAATTCGCGTTATATCTGGGCAGCCTCCCCAAGTGTCATCATAGGGAGGAAACAAGGCGCTCTTTCATTGGAGCAAGCGCACCGTCCAGAAATATTCGTTACAGTGTACAACACGTTGGCGAGGTTCCTGCGAATGCGCATAAGCGATGTGCCGTGGCGCTACTTTTTCCCTAATGAAAAGCGATGGGAAGGGTGTGCTCACATACGGGCCAGGCGGGTGTGCGGCGTCGACGCATCTGAATAATATATTAGCGCAGCGTCGGAGCGTGTTTATGTTGCGACGAGCTTTTTGTTTTTAGTGTCGATCTTTTCGTCGGGTTTTCAGCTTGCGGGAAACTTTGGACGAGGGCTTGCGCGGGGTGATTACGGTGGTCGGTGACCGTCGACAGCTTGCTGCAGCCCGCTCTTGCTTTCAGCCCCCGTCAATTATTAGCAGCGACACCGTGTCGTAGCCGCGGTCCTCTTTTGCGCCGCAGGTCCCGGCGTTCCCCGCTGTGACCATGCATTATTTGCGTGCTTTAAGATTGCAGTGCGTCGCGCATTCGCTCTAAGGCATCGGCGTGGGAGGGACCGCGGAGGTATCTTTAGCCTAGTCTGTATATATATATATATATATATATATATATATATATATATATATATATATATATATATATATATATATATTATATCTGTATTACTTCGCTGTGTTCGTTTCTTTCCACCTCTGAGCAATGTGCTGCTCAGGAGCCAGCCAGCGACGTCTAACGCTAGCTGCTGGGCAAGCTAAATGTAGTTGCTGGGCCCAAACGTTCCCAGCAGCTAGCGTTAGACGTCTCTGGCTGGCTTCTGAGCAGCCGCCGTTCCCGCGCTCCACACAAGGGTGGCGAGGTCTGTACTGGTAGGGGGGGGGGGGGGGGGTCTTCGTCAGGCAGTTGCGGCAGCCTTTAGTACCTTCATCCCATACAATTTATAACGTTAAAAAAAGGTTATATAAAGCCCTGCAGGGACACACCCGGTTTTTATTTCGCTGGCTCCGCCGCAGTTTGGCGGCTGGCTAAAGCACTGGCACGGGCAGCAAATAGTTAACGGAGTTAACAGACCCGATGTGAGTGCCCGTTGTCGGCCCTGCTTAGAAAATGAAACAGAACGAGTTTGGGTTTTATCCACACGCAGCGCCATCGACGCGTACTCTTTTGTTGTTGTTGGGCATGTTTAGGATTTTGTTCCGCACGCCAGTCACATTTATACGTTGTAAAATATATATATATATATATATATATATATATATATATATATATATATATATAAAGAGCAGCGATATTTGTAAGGTTACGCGATATGTGACACCGAAGTAAGTAGATGTTAATTCTCTGGGCGTTGAATAATACACTTTAACAGACAAGTAATGGCTAGCCTCTGACAACCTACTGTTTCGATAGATTCGTCGCCGAATTGTTTAACCGTCAGTTCATCAGCAGTGAACAAGATTTTCTCGCGTGCCGAAGCCTGACGAGGCCGGTTCCTCCACTCGGGAGTAGCCACCCATCTTTCGAACCCAAGCAAAGAGAGAGAGTTCATGGACAACAGGAAAGTAAGGAAGTCAGTACAAGCCCAGCGTCGGGGGTAGGATGGCGTGTGCAACTCAATTTGTGTTCCCATATATATATATTCGCTCTTCATAGCCTTCACTGGAAGGCTATGAATCGGCTCCCCGCCCGCCGATTCCTCGGTCGCCGTTTGCTCGCAACGGAGTTCCAGTCTTCGATTGCGCCACTCTTTTCCGATACTTCGTTCGCGCGTACTTGGTCTGGAGCGCTCCCCTCCCTGGTTCGAGCCGCGGAGTATCGGCTTCGGCCGTCGTCAGAGATGGCGTGCGTGCTTGCATTGTGGCGGAATCGAAACATCGCGGCGGAATGATTTGCCAAAGTTCGCACGACAGCCTTGCCGTGAACTGCACTTTGAATGGGCATTTGCTGCGGTGACGTGTTCTCTAGTCTTGTCACTCACCTACCGCGAGCGCGTTGGCACGAATTTCCATTGCTGTTTTGCGCGTACAATATGGGCTAGTCACGGGTCGTGTGTATAGCCCTTTCTGATCTTCCCCATCCCTAACGCTGTCCTCTCGAGAGCCTGTCTCATCGTCTAGCAGCGCAAGCAACGGACACGGAATTCACTCGCCAGTCCCTTGTGGTGTCATATTTTAGAAGCATCTTTCTGGGGGACAGCGAGGTGTTAATCAGTTGCAAAATTATTGCTTCGCATTCGCGAGAAATCGCCGAGAGTATTTGGTGGGCCTTTCGTGTACTATCAAAAGCGCACGAATTCGCAAGAATGGTGACGTCATCATGTGACGTCACGGCACACAAAAAAGGGAGCGTTATTCTTTTTTTTTTTTTTTTTCTCCTAAGCAGCATTTTGCCATCATCAAGACGTTGGATAGCTCTTCAGAGTAATATGCTTGTTCAGACTAATTTGTTCCCTGGATTTCAGAGGGACCCGACCATTTTGTGCTCGTAATTGTGGTCGCGTATCCGTCGAGTCCGTAATTATGGAGGCCACGCAGCGATGTAACGTCGAGGAGCTAAAATTTGGTTGCCCCCCTTCCCCGTCCCCAGGCTCTTCCTTTCGCGGGTAGGCGGCGGCAGTTCGCGATTTTGTACGGTCGGGTCGGTCTGGACGATTTTCGCTTAGCACCGACCCTAGCTTCCGCATCGCCGCGTCCATCTTGCAGAGGGCAGATTATGGATCCCCCGACCAAGTGCGACGAAGGAATCTGATTACCGGCGTCGCCGAAAGCTCGCGCGAAGAGCGCGTTCGCTGCGGCCCGTTACGTCTTCGCCTGCTTCGTCCGACAGCTCGTGCCTTCCCTCCCCATTTCTCGCTGTCATCGCCAGTCGCTTTTTTTTTCGTTTTTCTCTGGCTTTATTTTTCATCCTCTTTGCCGCTAACGTCGCACTGTCTCTTACTTCATCTAGGTGCCGTGCGCGCTTTCGGTGTGGGTGGTTTTATTTTTCGTTGCGAAGGCGCGTTTATTTCACTCGTGCCGTCTCCGCCTAAATCCTTCACGTCGTGACTGAAAATGGGGCTCCCCCCGGAGAGCAAGAAGTTTTACTCGCGGGCGCGCAGTTCGAGTGGAACGAATGAATGTGAGGCCGGTGAAAATCCCCGCTCGCTCCGACCGGGAACTTCAGAGAAGTGCGATTTTTTTTTTAGCTTGGTTTGTTGCCATCCTTTCGCATTTACTTGTTTTCCCGCGCAGCTTCGGTGTTTTTCTCCTGTCTTTGCTTGAACGTTGGTAAGCATGCCTTCCCAAGTTTCCCGCGTTCTGTCAAAAATCTCCATTTAAAGACAGCGCCACGACCATTTTCCTAGTTGAGAGGGGGGGTTGGCGCTTTCAAAGCCTTCGAACAATCATGGTGCGTAGGCGAGCGTGCCTTCGATGCGTGGGTTGAGTCGGAACTACGCTTCAGCTCCGTGGGTGACTTAAAAACGGATATAAACTGTACCTGTTAGTAAATGTGCAGTCGCCACTGGAGTAGTCGCGGGTTAGGATGGTATTATGGCATTCTCGTTTCCTTTTAATGCGGCAGCATGAGGAGTGTGGAGGCGGAAAGAAAGTATGTGGGAAGCCGGTCACGGGTAGACGTGGTAACGTGGTTGACCCTCGTTTGTGATCTCTTCCTTGTCCTATTTACGCCACTCTCCTGTAATAGGCGTTCAAGTGAGTCATTTCCTGGTAAAAATGTATCACTCACTCGATCGCTGTATATACATAGTGCAACAGACTGGGGTCTGCTCCGGCCTATCGTCAGTTGCACTTCGTTCCTCGAAGAGGCAGGACGCTTGCCGAGTGAACACCCGAACAACACTTTGCAATGCGGGGAAAGCGGTTCAAATCGTGGATCCCGGACCTCAAAGAGGTGCGACGTAATGCTAGCGCATTTATCTGATGTTTTCGGCTATATCGCCACTGAAAATGATTTTTTTTAATGAATTCTCGGGTCAGCGTTGTTATGGGGACCTTTATGTTGAATTGAAAGGGCCTTGGCTGTGAATGTAAGTTAAGGTATAAAATGTTCGAAAGTTCTGGGGGGGGGGGGGGGGGGGGGGGCGTTAGGGGCCATAGCGTGCGGGCCACTATGATGCACAGTTGTTTTGTTGAGTGTATAACACGATGGGGTAGAACGCTTTCATCTTTTGCCACGTAGTTTTGAATGCACGATTCGCTGCAGAAATTACGAACTTGCGCGAACTGCGACTGAGCGTATGCCCCCCCCCCCCACACACACACAGAACGCCCGGCGCCTTCGCAGCGAGCAGCGTCGTGGCTGACCCCCCTCTCCTCCCCCTCACACACACACACACACACACACACACTTTTTTTTTCTCGTTAAGAAACTTCCGGCGTCTGTTCCTCGGCTTGTGCACACGGCCCGTATAAAGAGTTCTCTCGCTCGCTTGTTGCCACGGTGGCTGTCGTGTAAGGATGGCAATTTCGGGGAGAAGCGTCATTGGTTCTTGCTTTACTGCGATCTTTTTACAGCCTCTCGTATTCCCCCCCTCCCCCTTTTTTCGCATACGAGGGGTAATTACTCGAGCGTGCGAGCAGTCAGAACGTGGCTGAGACCCTTTCTACCCCCCCCCCCCCCGCCATTTTTTTCCCCTCGTATTCTCTTTTGAGTGCGAAGCTCAGCGTGCCTCGGTGCAGTTTTACGGCCCGACTTCTTGCGCCCTCTTGTCGTGCGTGCGGCCTTTTTTTTCTTCACGGCCCGACAACCTGCCAGTGCGTCAACTGCTTGTTAGTTTAGGTGCTGAGAGCTATATGCAGCCGACGCCGGTTAATTCAAATTCTCGTTTAATTCGAACACACTGGAGAGTCCCGGTGGGAGACTGTTCTGGGTTATAGACGAAAAACTGATAAAACTCTGGGTTATAGACGAAAAACTGATAAAACGGTCGGTCTGATAAATTGCCTGTGGCTTAGCTAGCTAACCCTGGATATGCCAAGCAAAAGCTTGGTTTAGCCTGGCTAAGTCTTGGTTTCACTTCGTTAACCTTTGATTTAGCTGTAAATATTACACTTAGGCATACAATCATCATTAAGCCGGGTACAACGGCTGTGTCAAGGTCGGTGGCTAGACGTGACTGTGATTACGCTTGGGTAGACGCGTGTGACGAGTGTGCATACGCGTTTTCTTTTGCTAGTAGAATACAGTGCTTGATGCCTTTTTTTTTTAAGCACCGCATGCATTCATTGCGACCGCGCGCGGCTGGATCTCTCGCGACGCGGTTTGCAAAAAAAGAAAACTGGGGAGCATTTGGGGTAAGAAGGTCCTCTTTTTTTTAATTGCTTTCTTTTTCGTCTTTAACCGGCCGAGAGACTGAACGTGAGCTCGCTCGTCTCCATCCATCGTCGTCGTCGCAAAAATGGTGCGGCGTAGCGGGAAGAGCACGCTGCGCACCGTGCCGGGACTGCGAGGCGATCCCACCGTGCCGCCATTTCCTAGCTGTGGTCACGTGCTGCGAACTGCGTAGCGTCGCCCGCCGCGAGCGGCGCGTCACTGCGTTTGGATCGAGCGCCGGGTCGCGTTGTTATTCCGTTCTCTGAGGTAACGCGCTGTTTGAGTTCCGTAAGAGGGTCGAGGGCTGTGCTCGTGGTGTCTGCCCTTTCTTCTTGCTCATATTAAAGAACAACAAAAATATTATTGAATTCCGTCCCTGTCTACCGTCTCCCCTCCCTTCGTTTAAATCCTGCGTGCGGGTTGTGCTCTGTGTGGCAGCTCGGTGCGACAGCGGACGGAAAGCTTTGTTTTGCGGTCGCGTGTTTCTTTTACGCTGTGAACTTTTTTGTTGAGGAAGGGAGCAGCAATGCGACGCGCAGTTCCTTCGCACGCGCCTGTGACGCATACGCCAGTCTCTGAGGCGTCTAGTAGGCATTCTAAATCCCAGCATAATCTTTGCTTATATTAAAGTAAGTTCTGCATAATTACTACGAAGCTAGCTGACAATAGACGTCCGGTAGGAATCGGTCGGGGGCAGGCTGCATGTGCGCTTTCTTTAACGGAGGCTAAACTTGTCAAACGTTTCTGAAACCTGCCTCGTGGAGCCCTAGAAAAAAAAATGCTTTGAAATTTGTTATTTCATAATGACGTACAGACGCTGTTGAGGCTTTTTATTGTAAGCTGGTCTAGTATTCATCTCGGTATCTCTTAAAGAAGTTCTCACTGTCGCGACGTCTCTACGAAGTCAGAAGCTGTGTTTGACACGAGCGAGCGGGTGACGTCGAACCTGAAAAAAATAAGCGCAGTGCGAGTGAGCTGAGTTATGCGACATTTGCGGCTTCCGAAACTACACGCAGTTCACAGCCAGCGTCGTCTGGCGTGCTTTATACTAGGGAGGGGGGGGTAAGACGGTCACGAAATCGAGCGAGAAGGCCCGCATGCAGGCGGTTGATTGGCTTCATTTCTGACGGTTGCGTGCACCGCTTTGGGAGCTTCGAGAGTATAGTGTGGCGTGGCTTAACTTACCCCGTTATCGCTCTCCTTGGGAAAGGAGTTTTTTTGGGTAAGGTACGAACTCGGGACTGAAGAACTGCACTCTTCTACGTTACACCCTTTCTAGGCATATACTGTCATGAAACAGTAATCATCTGCGTTGCTTAAATTTCGATTTGTTTGAAACTATGGCGCTCGCCGCTTTCCTGTCGAGAATGCCAAGTCGCGTTGATAAGTGCGCGCAGCTTTATAGAAGGGAAATGCAGGCAGGATTGTTTATTATTGTATGGCGACTAGGTAAGCGCTAAAGGGTGAATACTTTTCTTTCACTTTGTTCGCTTTGCGTTGCATGGTTCGCTCTTACAATCGTGCTGCCATTCGGAGCCGACGCTTCGGATCTCGTGAACAGCGGGGCGGCAGTTCACTGCGCGTTGATTTTTACGGCACTAGCATCTCTCGAGTACCAAACAAAAGATTGGGAATCGGCCCAAGTTTGAGGTTGCGTCGTGCCTTCGCTAAGGCAATTCAATGTAGTCAACGCCTTTATCGGCCAAATATATAGGTAACTCTATATTTGGCGTATGCAAACCCGGGCGCGCCATTTAAGTATCGGTACGTTCGACCGGTTCCTACCGCGTTCGAGATCGATTTCCAGCGATGCGTAGTCCTCTCGAGATTCGAGCCAAACGTAGCCTTCCCCACCCGAACTTGGCAGCTGCCCTCCCGGAACAGTCCGGAGACGCTGCGTGATCGAGCTTCCGTCGAGTCTCGGTCGCGCTCCCGCGTTGAGCGTGGCGCTCTCTAAACGAACGAACCGGGCGGATCCGTAAAGAGCGCTCACAAGCCTTGGTCACTCGTATTGTACCGTTACAGTTACGACCGCGTTGAACGCGATTTCATTTCACACCTCGAAAACCAAAGTAACGCTCTGTGCTAAATGTTGGTCGAATTGCTGGTGATCGTATTTGTGAAGCTCGGATTTCCTCTAGAGTGAAAAAAAAAAAAAAAAAAAAAGCAAATAGACATCACCATTTCCTCCCAGATTTTTTTATTTTGCCGTCTGCTCACTGCCTTCTGGAACATACGAAATTGTCGTTGGTGTTCGATTTGCTGATGTGTGCTGTGGCTTCTAGTACACTGCACGGTTCTACGGAGACTTCTGCACGCCGTCTGCTTCGGAGCACGCTCGCGACCCGTTCGCCTCCGCCGCCTGTCCGTCGCCGACTGCCGGTCGTAAATTAGGCCCGCGCTCTGTTAAGGTCGTGGATGTACGCCTGATGAGGCAGTCGTTCCTTGGTTTAACGGGCTTGCTCGCGAGTGCGCAGGCCTCCGTCCTTCCTTACTGCTTACTACCCGGTCTGAAAAAAATAAAAAAAAAATAAAGAAGGTTACTGCTCGTCTTCGAGTGCGCTTCTGCAAGGAAAATGCTGTTGGCGGCATGTTCGCACTGGCTATGCGTTTCCGCCGTTCGCCCAATAGAATATCGCCGCTTCATCCGATCGACGTGCGGTTAACGGACGTCCGCTATTTCGAAAAAGGGGACTCGGAGATTTACGATCGAAGTTTGCGGGGTGACGTGTAAGCAATTCGGGCAGGCGTGAAACTAAATGCACTTGAAGGCCTTCCTGCCGAACAGCTGTTGCGAGCGTACCCATCGTCGGTGCTTCATTTTCTTGTAAATTTATTCGAGGCTTGGTTTATCGCTTTCTTCGTTGTGATCAGCATTCGCGCGGAACAAGTGGGCCGTTGTCTTCTTTCGATTTTTCCTTCTTTTTTTCTAGTTCGTGAACGCTCCCCTCTTTACCAGTGCCTACGTGTACATGCACGCGGCTTAAGACCTTGGTATGACAACGCAATAAACGAATCTCGTTTATTTGTTTCCCGTGAAACTGCAATTTAAACTCATTTTATTTGCAGTCATGTATTATTTTGTGCCTATTTCAATTGTTTAACATCGTTTGAAGGGAGCGTACCACTATCGGGCGGCAACTGGCGGTTTATGGACGCGATCAAGAAGTACCTTTTGCCTAATAGAATAGTGCAGTTCGTATTTCCATTTCGTCTCTCGTTACTGTTGAGGCTGCCGAACTCTACACTGATCTGAGACGTAGTTGAGCCAGCTGTAACCTTATTAGTAAACTTTTTGAGCATATCAAATATTGTATTTCATCCTTCGCACTTCTTATTTAGTTCGCGCTCTTAACGCAATCCGGCCAAGGGAAGAAGAACAGAGCAGGATCTTGATGCCTGCTTCTCTCTCTCTCTCTCAACATATGCAAAGGCGCTGCAGCCGGTCGAGTGTGCGGCTGTGCCCTTAGTAGGAGCCCGTGCTTGACTGCCGAACGCGAGATCGTCCTTTCTCCCTGGCTTCCCCGCTTTGCCCCAGCAGCGTAAACAGAGGCAGCCCGGCATGACGCCTGGCTCGGCCATGCCCGGGTCGGTCTCCATTTGTTTTTCTGGCGCAGCCGTTGGAGCCCCGGCTTCTTTCCGTGAACCACCACGATCTAGAATAATATCGACTGGGGAAGGGGTGAGAGGGGGGGGGGGGGGTGCGCGAGGACGTGTTTGCCTGCCTCCAAGCACTTTCGTTGAGAAAACTAAAACAATTGCAACGAAAAGCGCCGGTGCTTTAACAACCCTACCACCGCCTTGTGCACTGGACTCTCTTTGAATGATCTTTATTATATTTCTTTTTTAGCTCACCGCCTCTCTCTACTTGATGGGGGAAGGTCTTTGCAAGGGAAGGCGGTAATGCAAATGGCCGTTCGCCACGAAGTGCGATGGGAGAGCTCGGAGGAAACGCGAGATTCTCTGCAGTGTGGAAGACGGCCGAGAGGGAATGCAAGGAAGGAAGGAAGGAAAAACACCAATAATAATCAAATGGAAGGGCAAAGCGGGCGCATTTGTCCGCTCGTTTGCTTACCTTTCTGGTTCTCTTCGCCTGATGGGGGAATCTTTTAGCCTCTCAACTTTCTCCTCTCGGCTTCTGGCCTTCAGATGTTTTGGTTGCCGTTATGGCCCCACCTCGCTCTTCGCGATCCCCTTTTCGCTGGCTTTCTGTCTCGGCTCCCGGGTTTACGCGTGCTGCCATCAGCGCTTCCACGCACAGCTGCTGTTTGCCATCACGGCAATGTGGTAGCGGTTATGCGTCTGCATGAGCTTAAAATCTCTCGTCCTCGGGGAGTTTGCACCAAATCAACAATCTTAGCAGATAAATATAATTTATCTACGATCATACTTTGTTACCATACTGTTACCACTACTTATTGAGCGAATGTTCCCATAGATGGCGCAATGGTCTGCAGCTCCGCCGACTGTTGCGTTACTTGGAGTATGCAAATGAACGAGTTCGAGAGAGTGGCGATTCTCGGCGCAACAAGCCTGCGCTTCTCAAATAGCTCGTAAGACTCGCTCGTGTCCGTGGGCTCCTCAAGTCGGTCGCAAGGAACGGTCTGGTTTCGTTATGAGTAAGGAACGGGATTTATGTAGACGTTGCGCCTCCGAAGAGCTTCTCAGCCTAGTTCGGGCTCGTTCACTTGTCGCCGAGAGCTTATGCCTAGGGGAAGATTTGAAAGGGCCTCTGCGGCATTCTGGCGTCGTTTGTCTCGAATCAAAAGTTTCGGGGCAGCGAGGTAGGCGCGCCTAACCCTTGCGCAAGTTCAGTCGCGCGTGCCACGTTGACGACGTCGCAGTGATCTTGTAAAAGAACATCAATTTCGGCGGTCGTGTTCGCGAGACGCAGCGTGTGTAGATGGGCAGCTGTTGATCGCTCGGTGCGTTGCCCTGCGTGTTTACTGCGCAGCTTCCGGGGACGCGCACGCGTTTCTACGAAAAGAAATTACGATCTTGGCGCCGCTGTAGCTCTGGAAAGAAACGGGTAAACGTCGCCCGCGCTGAGTGATTGCGCTCCTGCTTCTGGGTCGAGTTTGTGTGTGCACCGTGAGGAACCCCCGGTCGGCCAAGCGGGTTCTAATTCCGAGGGAGATCCGTCAAGTGGGGCGAGTTTTTAGAAGTCGAGAGCTGGGGCGAGGCATCGAGGGGCGGAGTTGGGTATGGCGGCCCCTATGTAGCGGTTGCGCGCCGCGTATGGCCCGCAGCTCGCGAACTACGATTTGACCCCGGGGCTTTACCATTGGTGCCTGTCTTAATGTGTACAGCGCCGAGTTGACGGCGTTTGTCGCGTTACCTTGATCGAAAAAATATGCGGCGTCGCAAGGTCGGCGAACCGGCATCGTCCCGGCAAAGTGGGAAGGACGCGCTTGGGTCGTGCAGCGGTCGCTTTTAGATGTTTCAGATGTTTCATCGCAGATTTTGGGCGCGATAAACTCGCGGTACCGAATGTCGCCTCGAAGCCGGTATGGTGGCTCGTCACTGTTGAAACGGGTCGATCGCCAAAGTGTGGTCTGAGACTACAATAACTCTGGCCCTGTGATAAGCGACGCCGGGGCGGCGTCGCGGAGTGCGCGCGTCGCCTCTCTCCAATTTCGCTTCCGCCGCTCGCTACATGCCGTGTTCTGGCGCTGCCGTCAAACTGCGGGATGCATCGGTGCAGAATGCCCCTTTAAGTAACACGCGACACAGGACCAGCTAGCCCCAAATGTTCATTACTTGCGCAATGTCCCGAGGCCGGGAATGTTTCTCTCGCCGAGTGCTTCCCGTAGCCTCGGTAGAGCTTAGCGGCGAGATTCGAGCTCCCTTCGGTAGACGCGGGGTGGCCCGCACCCGCGCGGTATTATTCCGTTCGCCCGGCGGCATTCACGAAATTGTAATGCGGCCCCTTCAGACGCTCTCCCATTGCGCGCGTTCGCGGCCCTTGCACCCGCCTCCGAATGCATTTCGCGTCCCCCCCTCCTCCTACCTCTGCTTTTTTTTTTTCTTTTCTACGAAGGTCGCCGGGGGAGGCCTAGCGCGCGCTAGGTATGCATGCATCGCTAATCCTTGCGCCGAGCGTGGGAACGAGCGTGCCAATCGCCGGGTGCGCGGAACCAGTCCGAATCCCTTCGCGCGTCGCCTGTCCAGAACTTCTTCCGGCCAGGTCGTATTTGTGTGGAAGCGGAAAGGAAGGGGTCCTCCTCCCGCGTGTGTGCTGTGGGCGCAGGTGTTCGGGAACTCGCGTCCAAGGGATGAAAAATTCGGCACTGCGTGACGCTGGCCTAGTTGCTGTTCTTCCTGTTTTTCCGTCTGGCTTCGTGATGTGGCGCCGTCTCGCGCTTAAGTTAATGCCAAGTAGGACTGCATTGGTAAATTATCTTTCTACAGTACAAGAAAATTAATAAAAAGATGAGAGAAGTCGCTTTGGCCCTGAGTAAAGAGCTCCGATAAGCCAGAAAAGTGGAAAAAAACTACACTGGTGGCAGCGGCGTCTTGGAAGTTGTGGAACTGGCTCGCCGTGGCGTCGTTGGTTTTGAACGCGTCTGGCTTCGTTAATTTTGTAGCCGCACACAAAGAAAAGTGGGTGGGAAGTGGGAGGGCTTCACTGTAGTCTAGAGAAGGCACATGCAGCACATAACAAGTTTCGGGGAACCTTGATTGAGCGAGAACTGCCCTTATATGAGAAAACGTCACTGACGTGCCGGTGCTGGGGTTTTCTGGCGCGAAACAAAAAAAAAGGGAATGTGACTAATTTTCTCTACCAATAACGAACATCATACAGCGAAATCAACGAGAATAGTATTTTGAAAGTACAAAAGTAAAGTGGTTGTTTTGACGTGGTATAGCGGTAGTTTGCGAAGTTTACACGTGTCAGCGTAACCGCAGCTGTTTCGCGTGGCATACTCCACCGTGGCATTGAGGGAGAGAAAAACCGCCTGTGGCCGCGCTGCTAATGTTGCAGAAGGCTGACGGCATTGCCACCGTTCGCGGGGTGTCGTTTACATCCCGCGACTCGGGAGCACCTTCGGTCCAACACTAGACCACTTACTGAGGGAGAGACACCGGTTTATCCTTGTACGTCGTGGCGCAGAGCCACGATGCATTACAACGTTTGAGCCAGTATGAGCAGCACTACGTCGGTATTCTAAGCTGGGCACGGACATCCGCTCACGGACACCCGCTCGCTATCCCGTCCATCTCTATGTGACCATCGATTCAAGGCCAGCTGGCGGCCCTTGGCTGGCTCGAAGGCCTGGCTTACCTGCGGGCTGACGGATACCTTCCCATGCGTTCGTACCGGTGTCCTAACCCCGTTCAAGTGCCCGGGGCATAACAGCTAGTGTTACACAAGACGGCATAGCGCCGTGACGGTTTCTGCCGCAGGCTGCGGAGTGTGTAGGGCCAGAAACCGTTTTTCTTGGATTACTTGAAAGCGTACACGCGTTCGAGTCTGCCCTTGCGCTGCCTCTCCAGTGGGGAGCGATCTCGTATAGTGCGGATACTTACGCCAGATATCGGTAACAAGGCACGGGATGAGCTTAGGGCCTGTTTACGCTCGAGCCGCCCATCGCCGCAAGCCGCACGCGTGCGGTCGCGCGAAAAATTGCACATACCGAACACTTGTGCACAAATTTCCGTTTACACTGTGTGCACAGTGTAAACCGTATACATGGTAAACCGAAATTTGTGCAGAAGTGTTCGACACGTGCAATTTTTCGCGCGACCGCACGCGTACGGTGCGGCTTGCGGCGATGGGTGGCTCGAGCGTAAGCAGGGATAGCGAGCGCGGTGCGTGCGTTACTTCGTGCTGCGTGGTTATCTAATCCGTGGACCTTGCGAGCCCTCCGGCGCGTGTGTTGGGTTCGTCCCGGTAGTCGACGCGTGCACAGGCTGCTGGCGCGAGCTTTCTCACGAGAGCATTATTATACCGTGTCGTGCACGTAGGCCGATGCCGGTAGTGCGCGCACGCGCGCGCTCAGCAGGCAGGCTATTAGCGCGGTTTGCCCGTTCGCGGGCCCGCTCCGGTTTAGTGCCGTCATTACGGATTCTTCCTGCGTCGAGCGGGAGCATGGTCGGTCGGCTGGCCGCTTCGTTTTTTTCTGTCGGCCACCCGGTTACCCGCGCGAGCCGTCCTTGAGACGGCTCGCGCCGGCCTTTTGTGTGTGCCCGTCCTCGTCAGTAGGCGTTCGTCGATTCTGCCGGCGTACGGCGTGCTCATTTCCGCATTGGCGTATTGCGTAATCTCGGCGTGAAGATATACCGCGTGCACGTTTGGCTGGGCTTCGGTGCCGCCTTAGTGGTTGCGACGGCGCTACTTGTCCAAGTCGGCTTCTGTGGAGAGAGAGACTTGGACGTAACGCGGTGTCTCGTATCCGAGACGCGACCCGGCGTGTCGATGAACGTCGGGACTTATTTAGCACGCTTATCGTGGCACTCGATGCGAAGCATTCTCCTGGTTACCAGCCGTGGTTGCTCAGTGGCTATGGTGTTAGGCTGCTGAGCACGAGGTCGCGGGATCGAATCCCGGCCACGGCGGCCGCATTTCGATGGGGGCGAAATGCGAAAACACTCGTGTACTTAGATTTAGGTGCACGTTAAAGAACCCCAGGTGGTCGAAATTTCCGGAGTCCTCCACTACGGCGTGCCTCATACTCAGAAAGTGGTTTTGGCACGTAAAACCCCATAATTTAAGTTCTCCTGGTTTGGTGCTGTTTCGTTAGCTCTACTCGCTCGCATTTTATTTTTTCCTTCGTAACGTTTTCCGTCGTAAGCAACTAGACGAATACTTCGACCTGGTTTTGTTAGTGGTTACCATTTCTGCAGAAACGGAATCGTACGTTACTCGAGACTGTAAAATAAAGGAACAAAAGGAAAATTTCCTGTCAGCGGGGCAGTACAGCGTGCCAAATTGGTGAACGGGACCGCCGAGAACGCTGAATATTCCGATAGCGTCCGTGAGTTAACGGCGCGGGCAGTTGGGCTGGTTAGTAGGTGCTGGTTCAGCACTCTGCCCTGGATGTCTCGTGTAGAGCTGTCTAAATGATCTGCTCTCTAGCCTCTGCCAGCGGTTGTAGCTGCCACAGGAGAAACATCGCGGAAACTGGCGCGCTCGCCGCGTGCGACTGTCGTCCCTGCATGGCAATTTGGAAACCGTACGAACGAGCGAAGCCTTACGCCTAGTTCGCCCGGAACTACAATGCATGCGCGCACAGTTGCCCCCTCGGGCGGTGCCCGAAGGCGTTCGTTTTCGATTCCGGTCTACGAAGTTGCCGTGCGCAGATCGGTGACCTTTTGCGAACCGCTCTCCGCAGAGGTGTTTCGTTGCGCTTTTTTATCTGTGCTGCTCCGGACGATTCGTTTCACAATCGGCGCCGTCGAACACAACTGGCGTTTGCCACCGACAGCCAGCCCTCTATGTATGTATATGTATGTATATATCGGTGCCTCATCGCGGGCATGGACATCACCCAGAAATATGCGGCGAGCGAGTCGCCGCCATCCCCGCTCTGCCGCAAAACAATCGCTCCCCATTGTGCCGGCGCCTTTTCCACGGTTCGTCGTCGTCATCATCCTTGGGCGGTTTTCGCCGAGAACAATGCGGCCCTCTCCGCGCTTCCACTCGTGGCGCCCTCGGGCCGGTATTGTAATACGCGCGCGTCTACGTAGCACAAAAACATTCAGTGCGGAGGCGCGCGCGCGGGCCCACGCATAATGGGCCCAACTTGGGATCTGGGCTGAAGGCCTCCCTGCGCATCCTCTCTGTAATGCCGTGCAGCCCGCTGGAAGGCTTTTTACGAACTGTACCCTCGCGAGGCGATGGTGGTAAGCTCGTGCGTCGAGAATTGTGCGTGTGTAGTCGCGCGTAGCGGCGAGCACGGGAGACGCGCAAGAGTCGTGGGTGCGCTGGGGACGACGGTTCGCTGCTTTCTTGCGTGTGGTTTTATTAAACGGCCCTTGACGTGTAGAGTGCGCGCGCTTACTGCCGTCTTGTTGAACGGGAGGAAATCTGGCAAACGGCAGAAGAAAAGGGAAGGTAGACAAGCGCAGCACCAACTTTCGGTTAAAGGAAAACTAGAACCTGTTTGCGTTCATTTCTCGCTGTGCATTTGCTACAAAAATGAAACAGATTTTTTGTAAGTACAGTAGAACTTAATTAGTGCAGTAAATAATTAGCGGTTTGATTGCTGATATCCAGAACTGAAAACTCGCCCCAGCGTACAGGAGCGTTATTATAGGATCTGGGTTGTTTACTGCGATTGAATCGGAATTTCAATTGAAATAACCCGTGCCTGCGTAAAATACATGTACGTTGAGCATTACAGGGTTAAGAAAAAACTACGCTTAGAGGTCGCGCACCGTTCTGTCTGTTGGTGTCCCATCGCGTGTACCCTATTCGTCATTTTATTTGCGGTGAAAACACACGAGTCGCTGCACGCAACAAATGAGCCAAACCGAGAATCTCTTGCCGCGGATTGGGTGCGAAGGCTTATTCCGAGACGACGCGCCATTATTATATGCTCGCCGCGTTACGTATTCATCGAGTCATTCGTGCTAACGGCGCAGCGTAACGTATAATTCATTCCGAGGCCAAAGTTCCCGAGAGGAAGGCCGCAGTGTGTGATTATTAGGCGGCCCTGCAGTGCCGCGTTGTCCGAAAGCGCACCCATGCACCGCGGGGAAGCCGTCAGCGAGGTTTAGCTAAGTAACGTTTGCGTTGTCAACGCCACAGTTTAATAGCGCATGCGCAGTCGCTCGCTTCCCAATAATACGGCCGGAAATTACGCTCCGATTTCTAATTTTCCCGGCCTGGCGCTTCCCGCAAACAATCATGTATCCTATTTCGGTGGCCTGCAGCAGATTCTATCCAGGGCAATCAATACACTGTTCAGTGTAAATTATGCAAGGGTAGGGCGGATCTCCCGCATATTCTATGTGCGTGCTCGAAGGCAGCTCCTTGCGAGTGCCGCGAAATTCAAAACCGGCAGCAGTGGGAGGGAGACCCTCCTGCTCAGCTTAGACCAGCGAGACACCAGGTCTGGGCCGTACAGCTAGCCGAGGCGGCCGCTGATACACGGGGTATCTCGGCCGTCTGCTAGGCGCAGGGAGGCTGCCCCTGCCCTCGTGATTGCTGGCATCAACACAAGTTCACTCTCTCCCCAGTTGGCGTGCGTATCGAGGGGAAGATGGCGCGCCGCCCGACATTAAGCGGCGCAGGATTCTGGCCTCAGAACCTGCAGCGATATCCTTCAAAAACGTTGCGAACGACACGGGCAGCTGTCGTTGCCGAAATGTCGTAAGTTTCTAAGCAAGCGTCCTGGAGGAACCTAGATAAAGTGGCTGGAACACCCACTTGCGCTCGCGCTTTTGTGGGAACGACTCTTCAAGCGTGCAGTGCGTCCTAATCCCCTCGCGTCTGATTAAATTTGAAGCGTAAGGTGGCGCACTCCCGCGCAACTGGGTTTCCTCTGTGATCATTTACTCCCCATCGGGTTGCATATGCCGAGCGCGTTAATGTCACACTGAGGATTTGTCGGTCATTTAGTCAGTCGCGCAGCAATTAACGCTAAGCTTAGTTATCCAGCCTATAGCTTCCACAAAGACGCGCAGCTTGACTCGCACGTCTGGTCTCTTTCGCCGCTCCACGGCGAAAAAGCCGACACTAGCTTATTGTGGGCATTGATCGCCTCGAAGCAGTAATTAATTAAGCTCGCGTGCCGCCCTTTCCGCGAATTAGACCTTGTAGCCTCGTCGACGCTGTAGATTCGCACGCACCGGGCATCACGTGGCTTTGGTCCCCAGGGTTGGCGCGCTACCTAAGCGGTCGCCTCTCTCCTCCTCTTCACTTCAGTACTGCGATTCTCACCTGGCTCGTTTTTTTTCCTACTTTAATTAGTGCACTTCTTGGCGGTCCTTTTGTCTCTGCATTGTTCTCCTTTGAGAATAGTTTATCTATCCCTTTATTTTTTTTCGCTAGTGTTTATTATTTGTCTGCGCGAGTCGTTTTGGCTCGTTAGTCCCCACTCTTAGCCAAGGTACTGAGGCTTAGCTTTTAACGAGTGTTCCTACGTTAGTCGACCTTCTTCCCCTCTGGAGCTTACCGTGGAAACGGAAGTGCAGAGACTGACACCGAAGCTCTTGTGTTCCTCCCCATGTGTTTATATCGCATTCCGTTTTCGAATGGGAGTAATGTTTCGAGCGCAACCAAGTCTATTCGGAGAGTCCTTGGCGCACGTTTTTGTGTCGCCGGTGCGGTGAAAAAAAAATAAAAAATGGAATAAACATTCGGATTGGCTAGTAGGGACAGTCCGTTTCGTCTTAACTTCCTTCTGGCCCCGTATTTCCCGTTTCATCCTTTCCATACGTTCTTGGCGAAAACCTTTGAAAAGTTTATCTTATTTTAGTTATTTTAGAAAGGCGCCGATGCGATCGGTGTCTTTCGTCGACACATTTCGCAGCTCGAGGCGCGCTTACGTAATCGAAGGTGAAATCGATATTTTTATTTCGCATGTTTTTCCCAGGCGCATCGCGCGTCATTTCCCTGCCGATCCATGCGAGCGTGTGTTAAAAAATTTACAACCCGTCTTGCTAGTGGCATTTGTGAAGGGATGGAAAAGGGAGTGTGCCTGCTTTAAATGCGGCGACATCTGCCGATATCGACGGCGTACTACACGGCCTCTTCTCGACACGTTCTGAACCACTCGCACACGTGTGATATACACCCGATGAGCCGATCCGCGTTGTTGCCATATCTGCGACGATGTCACTTTCTTTGTCATTCTGCGATGTACGAAGCGCCACGTACCCGCTTTCTGGCGTCAGCCTTTCCCCGAAACACGGCACACGGTCTTGTGCAAGGTGCCGCAACAAGGCACGCATCAGTGGCACCAGACGCAGAGTCAGGTAGGGGCAAACAAGGCTGTACGCGCGTATTCAGTTCTTGTTTTTTCTATTTTATGTGTACACGTTGTAGGCCCAGCACTCCGTTTAAATAGATCTCGTAGTTGCCGGCAAGGCGTAGGGCAGGGTGGTGTGTTCGTCTGGTGTTCTGCTGCATGCCACTTTCGCGGGCGTACCGTGAATGCTCGGAACTATCGCACGCATTGGAGAGAGAGAGACAGAGAGAGAGAGAGAGAGATAGAGAGGCACGATTCGTGACAGCCGCGCTCGTTTCAAGGCTGGTGGAAGCTGTCTGCAGCTGCGATAGGCGTATATCGGCCACATTTATTATCGATCCGGGTGCGTGCAGCGATAATAGGCCTCGAATGTTCTATTGTGAAGCACGGAAGGCTTCTTTCATATTCGTGCATTTTTTTTTTTTTTTCAATTCGAGAGCTCGTTCGTTCACGTGTCTGCAACCGCTGCGCCCGTTCGCCTGTGTAGGAACGCTGATCTCCTTCTGACGGCTGTGCCCGTGTTTCGATGCATCTGACAGACGTTGCTCTCTCGATCAACCCTCGAGCCGTTTCTGGATTTGTCACTCCTCGACCTGAAACTCGGCGAGCGAACTTGTTGCTTCGTGTTTACGCATTCGTCGCTTTTGCGCAGAGAGGCCTCGAAATGTCTCCTGCGCGGCATTCCGAAGAATCCCTGCGCGCCCGTTTTGACGAGGTTGCTGCGCAGCTCTTTCAACTTTTGTTATTCCTCGGCCAGCCTTGACAGAAAGACAAGCTCGCGTCGTCAAAGCGGTGAGCAGCACCCTGCGCCTTCGGCGTCCGTGTAGCTGGGAATGGACGGCATTGCAGCCGCGTGCCGTAATAAGTTTTTCTTTTTTCTTCTTTATTCGTGGGCATTTGACGATGAAAGAAAAATGGGAACGCCCCGAATGCTCCAAATACTTGATTCAAATTTTGCTTTGTCCGACGGTTTCTCCGGTTTCCTCGTTTCTCAAACGCTTGTTCATCGAACAGGAGAGAAATTGTTTGTTCAGGTTCGCTGCGTGTCTGCCTTGTTGGGGAATGCGGAGCTCACCAGACCTGTCATCTGTAAGAAGTGGTAGTCGAGTCGGTATCGCGCTTTTGCTTCTTGTTGGTTCTCGCGTTTCGTTGCCTCTTGTCCCTGCATTGCCTTTTTATCCCCCCTCCTGCTTTTAGGCATTCCAATCTTGTGTTCCGAGTTCTTTCTTCCTGCGACGAGAGACGGAATTTGTTGCCTCCGCTAGCATAGTGAGGCTCAAAGGACTGACGCGACCTGCCAAATGTAGTCATCGAAGATGCAAGCGAGTTCTGGAGTTGTGTGTGACAGTATTTGGAGAAGTCGCTATGCGTTTCTTCTTGATACTTTCTGAGTTCATCCTTATTCCTTATTTAGAATTTTCTCATAGGCCTCGTATGAGGCATTGGGTAAGGGGAGCGTCGAAAGCTGTGACCTGCGCAAAGGTCTCTAGTGTTGGCTTAGCGGATGAAGCGGGAGTAGCTTATATTAGGTGCAGGCGAGTGCGTAGGCAACACCGTTGTTTACGCACTCGCCCGCACCTATTATAAACTGCTCGCAACGGTTCCCGGCCTTCTAGCGCAATGCCAGAAACCCGTTTTCTTTCCATTGTGACTTTTCGAGATGCACTAGCACCTTCAATCCAAAGCAGCGCCGTAACGAGTTTCGAGCTCTTCTTTGAAGCTGCCTGCGGTGTCGCTAGGCGTCCGCCGCTTACATTTTACTTCTAGCGAGTGTCTTAGCCGTTCTATCTCAACCGTGCTTAGTGTTCTGCGTCGTTGTTCCGTGTCTGGATTGACAGTGCTAACTTAGCGGGCCTGTCGGTGCGACGGCTGCGGCAACCGTTTTGGTTTGCGTCGCCGTGTGCTGTTTCACCGCTTGAGAAAAAACTCCACTAAAAAAAATAAAAAAATTCACGAGCTGTCGCTCGCCTCTGACGTCAACGTGATTTTGTTTGTGCGTCCTTTGTTTGTTTTTTCTTCGCTTCCTGAAGGCGCATCCTTTTCGGGTCAATGGTTGCGGAAGGCGGACAGCTTGCTTGGCTTTTCTTTTTTTTTTCCCTTGACTGACTCGCTGTCGAATGTCTTTATTCCTAGCCGCTAACTGGGGCAGCAAGAGTGCCGGAGTGAAACAAGAAAAAAAATGTAATACACAAGTCTGTCGCTCGTTTACGAGCACGCCTCGCAGCAGTTCTCGTTGACACTTTCACGTTTCCTTGCCATTTCGTGACGGTCTGGCTTGCTTGCTTGCGCGTCGGAACGCTATCGCGCGTGCCCCTCCGCCTGTCGTTTTCGATCGCGTAGGAGTCGGGCGCGTGCGCGGGGACGTGCAATTGGCACAACGCTGTTGGCGAGCGTTGCTGAATGCGCCCGACACACACTCGCGCGGTTGTACGCGGGCGCTTCTTCGAACTATTACCATCCACGCGTCCTGCGCTCGCTTGTGTCTGTGCGCGCGTTTCCTTTTTGCCTTGTTTGCGCGTCTGCTCGTTTATGTGTGCTTGTTTGACTAGCTCGGGGAGGAAGATGTGGCGCGCCTGTAGTCGACCCGCATTTTTTTTTTCACGTGGTCTGATGTTTTTTTTTTTCCCATGCACTTTAACTATCATAATGGAGAAGAGGAACAGAGAATGCCGTCCTCATCGAGGTTATCACTAGCGTAACACCGTGCACTTCATAAACTCTTTGGTACCCTTTGGAGCCTGTCCCACCACAATAATCTCCATTCTACCTCGTTTGCCTTTCTTTAACGCGGCGAGCCCGGTACATTGTGGTCGCGAACAGCGTGCGCGTTGTCAGCGTGACATAGCATTCTCGACCGGAAAGTAGCGAGCGCATCGTTTTCAAGAAAGGAAACGCAAGCAAGGCCGATGACGATTATCTTTGTGGGACAAACCCCAAAGTGTGCATTAAGAGTGTGGAGTTGTATGAAAAGGTGACAGGAATTAGCGAGGCAAAATCGGGTGGAAGTCTTATTTCCAATACCGAGGCGTTTGCTTCTTTCATAGTTTTTACCAATTTGTTTGCCTTTGGCTCCTAACTGCATTGGCTCACGGCTTGTTCGAATACATCGCTCGTGTTCACATGGGGGCAAAGTGCAAAAACACCCGTGTACTTAAGGCGAGGCTCCTGCTTTCACATTGTTGTCGTTTTTGCTCATCGTTCTGAATTTTCATCTCCCCTCTTCCCATGTTTTGCCTTAGATTCAGGTACTCGTTAGAGAACCCCACGTGATCAAAATTAATCGGGAGTCCTCCACTACGGCGTGCCTCGTAATTAGATCGGGGTTTTGGCGCTTAAAAAAAAACCTCATAAAAACATTGCTAACACTGGCAGCGTACGCGCAGCTGCATAAGTTTCGTGCGTGCCGTCACTCGAACGAATAGTGTTCGCTGTCTCTCTCTGGTATCTCTCGACCGTCGTCTTCGGGATAACGACGAGCTTTTTTTGTGTGTGTGTCTTAGTCGGGCTTAGTGTTTCCCCACGCCGCGTTGCGCCTCTGAAGGACGGACCACTTCAGCAGAGTCGGCTCGTCGGCAGCGGCGACTCTTATCTTCCCTGTTCAAACCAGAGAAAGTGGCCGGTGTAAGCGGGACGGGCCCGAGGCGGCACGCCTGAAAACGTGATAAGAGCGCATGATAAGAGCGCAAACGTGGCAGGTTTCCGGGCTGTTAGGCTATCTCCGCCGCGGACGCGATGCTTTCGAATGATCACCGGAGCACGTGTCCTTGCAGTCGTTTTTCTGAAGGGCCTTTCGCATAGCACGTTCTTCTCCTCTTTAAGTTGCCGCTCACCCTTTCGCGTGGGCGACGTCTTGGCATCTTTAAAGAGACGCGACGCAGCGCGCATCCCTTTAAAGCGTACGCTCGCGGCTTTGTCCAATGACATCCCGCGTGCAGCGTTAGGTTTTACAAAGAAGGACGGCGTCTGCGTCGTTTGCAGCCAAAGCGAGTGCAATTGTACGCTGTGTATGCACGCGTTCCTTGCGTTCCATTTGGACCTCGACGAGCACACTTCTACATCTTACTCCCACGCGCCTGAGCTCTTTATCTAATAATGGCGGGAGAGATTTCCTTTCGCCTGTGACTTTCACGAGTCGGCGTGTGTGCGAACCGTTCGAGTCAGTCAAATAGTTGCACCGCTATCGCAAGACAGCGGTAATTGGAGATCACTGGGACGAGAGGCCTTCGTCCTGGCAGTGGACATAAAGATACGCTCATGATGATGATGTTACACCGCAAGCAGTTCCGGAAAAATGTAAATTCAAGAAGTTCGGCTGCGGTTTTGTGCCTGGTGAGGGAAATTTGAACTTCACAGTCTATATATTTGCGATAAAAAATGCTTCGCACAGAATTTCCGTCCAATAAGTTTGCGCAACGGATACTGCAGTATTAGCCGAGATAACGTCATACAACAAAGTTTGTGAAAGAAAAATAAACATCGGGCGTGACACTTGTTCCGACAAATAGATTATAATGCACTCGTTGCAGTTCTAAATTAATGCGAACTCTCGCATGTACCAGTCACTTGCTTTATCTGTGTTGTTATTGCGTTCGTTATACTTGAAATTGGACAGCGTTTAAATGAATAAATGCGTCCTCTCATTCATCGTCCGTATGCCTTCTCCTCATTGTGTCAATATGAAAACTCGGGTAGCGGAATTATTGAAAAGGCTTGCGCATTAAGAACATTCATACGGGCCTGCATGTCCAATCAAGTGATTAAGCTTGTTCTCGCTGTGTTATTCGTCGCCGATATGAGGCGTTCTCTTTCATGTCGGGCCGAAATTTGTCTCCCGCATTCCTGCAGGCACAGGAACTCGGCCGTCTCCCTTGCGCGGGCGCCGCAACGGATGTGTGTGTGTGTCAAAGGTTTCCATGTTACGGATGGAGGGTGTTCAGATCGAAGTTTCCTCTCGGCTCTTTTTCGATGTCTGAATGAGATGATGTAATTTTGCAAAAAGCGCCGGCATTCACCTCGCGGCTCCCCGTTTCATGTACGCGCGTCACTCCGGACCTCCGAATTCATTTGCTCCGTCCGGTTACATCTCTCTCTCTCTCTCTCTCTCTCTCTCTCTCTCTCTCTCTCTCTCTGGGGGGGGGGGGGGGAGCGCGTGTTTGACTCGCACTTCTGAAAACACCGCGTTCCCGGTCTTGGATCTCGCGCGAACCCGTCATCTATCACTACTTCTTACAGGGATAGTAACTCCTCACGGGGAGAAAAATATTCGAAACGTTGTAGGCAAACGATCGGACAGGAAATAGCGTCACTCTCAGCAAACTCGGAATACGGAGAAGACAGGCACAGTTTCTTCTACAGCAGGCGCCAGCGCGCGAAAGTACGCTTGCGCATCGAAAACAGACCAGGTCGCAATGGAAATGTAAAAACAAAAAACAAAAAAAAAACACGCTTATTCTGACATAAATAAGAATTGGCGTTCATTGCTGCGGAAGGCTGCAGGCAATATCGGCGATTCAAGTGTCTCGTCTCCTTCCGGTGTAATGAGCCCTCCATTAATTACGTCACGTGCCGGGGCATCTTTGGTTCCGTCGGGTGCGCGGATATTCGAAATACTTGGCTTATATGTGCAGTAACAACAGTGCATGTAGGCAGTGCGGAAATTACTCCTTCAACCTCCTTTCCTTCCCACACACACACACAAATAAAGGGGGGTGGGGGAGTGCGTGTGCCTGTCTTCTCTGGGTAAAGTTCGCTCTGAGTGAAGCTATTTCCTGACCGGTAGTTTGTTCGAATGCTTTCGCGTCTTTGTCACCGCGAGAACAACGCGTCTTCTGCCAGCGCTGTTGTATTGATTCTGCGTCTTCCGTGGTCGATGAGAAATTTCACCCTCCACATACAGAGAGAGAATTGCAGAAGGTGAAAGGGAGGGAGGGTGGAGACATCGCGCTGCCCGATCGCGCCTTTCGCTTTCGTAACTGAATTATAAAGGAGCGAGCAGTTGGCAGCACGCTGTGGCGCCTTGCGTTGTGCAACGTGTGCGAAGTTTTTCCGCGTGGGAATTTATGGCGCTTACGCGAATAGCGTTAGTTTCGGAACCCAATTCGAGTTCCGTGCTTTTTTTTTTTAAATTTTTAACCGTGGCGGCTCGTATTGATTGGGGTTGCGAGTGCTTCGGCGCTTAAGCAATCAGTGTTGCCAATTGCCTTTCGTAACCGCATCGCGTTATCCCGCAGAGTTCCGCTTTTAATGCGGAAGCTCGCGCCGTGAGAGACTATATGGACAGGGAAAGTATTCTCGGCTCTCTGCGGTTGGTTGATCAGTTGATCTTTTTTGTGCCTTTTCTTTCTTTTTTTTTTACCGATCCCTGGGTTGCGTTAACAGGATGTCTACAAACCGGGAAGGCCGGGAATTCTCAGGGATTTCGATTGGTTTTGAAATACTCAAGGAAACCGCAGGGAATTTGTGCTTCAATCACGAAAAATTAGCTGTTATTTTAATGAAAGGGAACGAAAGTCGCGCAAATGCGGACTCGAGTAACAAGAGAGGAATCGTAACGAATAGTCTTTTACGCCGTGTCGTCGTCTGGAGGAGTTGCCAGTGTGCCGTCGAGAACCGATTTTCTGGGCGCCCGATCTTTCGGCTCATGCACGATAATTCGGACGGCTTCGCAGCATCGCCACGTACCCCAATGGGTAAGAACGTACGAAATTTCGGACGCAAGAAGCCTTCGTCGTCCAATTTTCCGGCCTTTTCGCCGTGACCGCAAGTCCGAAACGGCATTAATCAGTCACCACCGGCGCCATTTTCATTATCTCGCCGCCTCGAACCGGCCCTCGCATGTGCAGATCCGCTGGCAGCCGTAGCAACGCTAGGCCTAGCTGCTTCGACGTTCGCTATTAAGCATATTGCCGTTCGGAGCCGTGTTTTTCTCATTGAAAGAACTCGCCGCTGTCACCAATAGCACCGACTCCGCCTTCGTAATCCTCGCGATTGACTTCGAAACTCGGAAAGCACGGCGCGCTGCATAATGCCGGTTCCCGAAAGTCAGCGTCCCCTCAATACAGCAAAGTTGCGCGGTGAAGCATGCGCGAAGTATTGCGGCGAAGATTAAAAAGCGTAAGAAGGGGCAATTGGCACGGGACACAGTATGTGTTCCTTAACTATACACGCGTGCACCCGCTGTCTCATGTCGCAGTACGAGCTTGGATATGCATAAGTGTACTGACAGGCCTTTCAAGGTTTTTCGGGCGTGTCTGTGGCGATTTCAGTCCTTAAAGGGCACCTCACCAGTTCTGGTCATTTTGAGCTGACAAGCGCAGAGCATACAATGCGCGATAACGACCGTGTCTGCAAAGTATTGCATCGCTATGCGCCGTAGAAAGATCTGAAATTTCAAACCGAACGCCGTTTTCCCTTCTCGCTGCCGGCGCCCTTCAAGCCGGAGGATGACGTGCGCGTGCTAGTGCGCCTACGTGCACGTGTTCGCGCTGTGACATCTCTCGTGGTGAGACGTGACTTCGAGAATTATTCAAGCCAACATATGGTATTTGTGTAATATGTTGCTAGAATATACGAACTAAAGTTTAGAGAAATAATAAAACACAAACCGAATCTATGTATATTTTCGTTTTACTTCGCATCGCAGTAAGAGAGATGTACTTCCGTTTCGCGCGAAATCATGCGCTGCGCGAAACGAGACAATCACAACAGCTCACTCGCGACGCCGTCAGAGGAAGTGCACCACGCCGCAAAAAGAGAAACAAATAAAGGTGGGGCCCGTGACGTACGTATACGTCACGCTATCCTCGGGTCTGGTATGGGAGAACGCATGGAATGAATTTCGCTTACGGAGGCTAGACGGGATGAGTGGAGAGTGTCTCGTTTGGCAGTGGAGTTCGCCTCCTGAAATCATGGGTTCGCGGCACTGAAATATTTCGATCTCTACTCTTAATGAGCCAGCTTTGAAAATTTTTTGCGGCAGACTGCTCCTTAGACGACACGTAACAACTTCCAGCGTATAAAGTTTGTCGTGTGGCCTGGTGAGGGGCCCTTAAAGCGGAGTAAAAGACATGCATCCATTTTTTTCAGACTCCCTGATTTTTCAGGCGTCTTATTAGACGTCAGTACAACTGACCAAGGTTATGCTTCAACTGGTCCTTGGGACGAACGCGCGGCGGAAGGAGGATGAGAACAGAAGGGACCGACGCGTTGACGAATGAACGGGGTAAGGAATGTGCCACCCCCCCCCCCCCCCCCCCCGTCTTTCAAAAAGCTTGAGCTCAAAAAACAAGTGTTGGCTGAGGCAGATGCAGGTGTCCCCCATCCGAAGCAAAATAAAGTCTTCAAAACAGTGAAACGCAACACTGAGGCTTTGTGCGCGGGCTTGAGCGTACGTCAAGATAGTTGAGGTTGACTTTTCAGCTGCTGAAAGGGAATCTAACTTTTGACAAATTTCGGGCCTCACACAAATTAGCTTGGTACGAGTTGACAGAAATAAATCATATTCGAAAATATTTGTTCCTGTATGCATCTCTTTTTATTCGTATTTAATGTTCAGCACGATTTGCAGTGGCTTAACCATTTTTGTCGCATTTGCTGTGCATTTTAATTTTTGTAACCCTTCTCTTCTGTTCTCATTTGAGTAAAATGGACGCTACTCCTTATTATTCAAACTAGATTAAGTCGGGTGCTTACCGGAGAGTGATAGTATCGGGCGACATGGTGTCAGCCCGTCTTGACATACAACAAAGTTCGGTGTCACTTAGGGAATTCTGCAAAGGCGCTCGGGGAATACCTTGAACACTCACGGAAAGTGGAAGTGTTGGTAGACGACGCCTTGTTTATATGTTACTCCAGAATCAATTGTGGTTAGCTTCCTGTGGGCGTTGTACCTATTGTCTCTCTTCTCAATCTTGTCTTCTTTTCTCGACCGCGGTTACGATTACAGTGAAATTAATTTTTTTTATTTTTGTAGTGCTAGTCGGGGGCGTTTTTATTTTTTTCCCCGAAAGTCTTCGCGCGAAGCGAGCACTGGCTGCTGCATTCGCCTCTTGATGACCGTCGTTTAGATTTCGCGGTGGGATCTTGGAGGAGAGAGCGTTGACTGCGTAGTTGTGCGCGGGGTTAGGGGAGATCGTTTTTCCCTAGCGGGAAAGCTACGGAAAACTCGCTGTCCCTTGTATAAGGAAGCGTGACCTGCCCCTTTTTGCTCTCCCTTATTTTTATTTATTTTTTATGTCCACGAGGTTGGGAACTTGGGAAGAAAGGTACTGGAATGGAAGGCCCTTTGTTTTGCCTGATGGCCCCCCCTTCCCGAAGAAAGACTTCCCGCGGCGAGCGCGCGCACGCGCGCTTTTGTCCCGTCTCTATATTTGCGCGCTTCTGTTGTGGGCTACCCCGTTCCACGTCTTTTGTCCCGAGTATAAATAGTGCGTCTGCGGGTCGCCGGTCGTAAACGTGGCGAATGTATACGGCAGAGTTACGGCCGCAATATATAGATCAAGCGCCGACATCTCGCCGCGGTTACAAAAAGCCTGCTGTCTTTTGTGTGGGGCGACCGAGACGGAAGGCCGGTTGTGTCTCCCACCTTTGGAAAGCGGCGACGAGTACTCGCGGAGGTCTGGCTTTGTCGTCTTTTACGGTCGTCCGGATTTTGTAGACGACTTCGTCGTTGCGCCTCATTTTCCTTTTTTCTTTCTTTTTTTTGTACTGTGCATTTGAGAAGGCTTTAATGGAAATCGACATATCCTACCGCTCTAGCTCGGCTTGACAATGTCTTCGTTTTTCTTTTTTTCTTTTTTCTCGCCGTGTCGTGGGCAGTGAATAGTCGGGAGTTATCAACTGACATACTCGGCATGTTGACAGCGTAGAAATGTGTTACCGTTTTTTCTTTCTTTTTGTGTGCGTGTCGCCGCCAAAACACTTGGCCTGCGGGCTTTGTGAGTACTTTGCAACGGCTTTTACTAGAATTGTCTAGAATGGATATGAATATGTGTCTAGGATATTTGCTTCCTAGCTAGGGACTTGGTTCGTACATAAAGGAACACGGAAAGGGTAACGAAATTTATTACATCTACATGACACGAAAATTGGCAGCCGCGAAAGTGAATTCGTACGCGTAGCCATTGACGTCAAAGATTGTTGTACGTAATTCGTTCCAGAGAGAGAGGATGTTATTAGTGTTCAAAAAAAAAAGGGGGGGGGGTGAGTGAGAGCTGGAGGGGCCCCTAGTCCGGCTCCAATGAGAGATAGCTTTAGGTGAGAAACTGTACGTAAACGCCTTTCTTACCGAGGCTGTTTCCGGAATGTATTGAGTATTTAGTAGATTCATTATTAGACAGTGGTACTGAAGCCACTAACGGGTGTCTAAATTGTAGATGCTTTTCGATACATCAGGCTATATTTAAAAATAAAAAAGACAAAGCGAATCCCTTTACCGCTGGTCCCGCAACGCCCTTATCTCTATCGTGGCAGACCTTACCGCCCCCCCCCCCCCCTCCTCTAAGTTGCTGAAGATGAATTGCGCTCCTGTCGGCACATTTGCATCGAACCGCCTGGGGGGGGGGGGGGTAGAGAGGGAAAGAAAAATGCCCTCGGCCATTGTGTCGGCGGCTCTGTATCCGCCCAGAATGTATATAGACCGATGGGTGAATTAATGGGCAGCGGAAGTGCGTATGGGTCGCGCTCCTGCGTTCGCCCGCTTTAACCGCCGTCGTCCGCCTTCTCCCGCAGTGACTGATGGGGTGCGGCCTCGCGTGCATTGTCCCACGTTCGGTGCTTCGCGCTGGAGGCGACGCTGATCCCACCGCAGAGCTGCGAACACTCGCCTGATTCGATTGCTTTGTGTACGTGTTTTTGAGGTTGTTCCGAGGACGACGTCGTGCTGTGTGCACCGGAATCAACCATTATATTTCTTGGTATCCCCCTTTGAAACAGCTCTCGCAGTTTATCCCTTTGTCTCTCTCTCTCTCTCTCTCTCTCTCTCTCTCTCTCTCTCTCTCTCTCTCTCGTAATTTTCTTTCTTCATCGATATTTCTATCGCTATTATTGCACAGTTACCTCTGCCTGTACTGACTAGCAGTTCTATACCGTGTTTATCTGTTTTCCGTATCGATATTCTAAAGGCCTTTTATAACGTTCCGCATCCGAGAAGCCCACGGAACGCATTCTGTTCCCTTCTGAGGCATTAGCGCGCCGACATCGTGTGACACATTCGATTTCGCGCGTGTCGAGCTCTCCGCGGTACACGTGAGCTGTGTGGCACCGGGAGAGGCTGTGTTGCGTCGAGCTGCAGTAGCTCTCCGCCCGTGCAGTCTTCTACCCACGCTCGGCCAAGCTTGCATCGGCGGTGCCTGCGATACCTGAACGTCTTCTCGGCTTGCTGCGTCGATGCATTGGATGCTGTATCGGGCGCGTGGGGCGGTTGTTTCTTGTAATGCGTGCAGAGTGTTTTTTTTTCTTTTTTTACACACACGCAAGATCAGTCTGTTTCACGTGGAACGTCACTCGGCGAACTTCTGATAATGCTCTCGGCGCTTGCCCAGTGGACTCTTGTGGTGAATGTGGCGAGTCGGTCCACCCCGTGGTTCGTCACACTGACGAGGTTAAACCGCGCGAACAAACGGGGTTCTGCAACGCAGGGAGCCGCTTATTCTCGGTGTCGTCCTGTTGTTTGTCGCTGCGATCACGACCCGCAATTGCGATAACCCAGCTTTCGGAGCAGTTAACTCCGCTGTCTTGTGTGTGTGCGTGCGCGCGTGCGTCTGTGTGCTGTTATCGAGCCACCGCTACAAACAAACCTTTCCTCCTCTTCCTCGTTCGGAGATAACACGGTACACGATCTTAGAGCCGCATGCAGTGCAGGCCAGCTCTGAAGGGAATTCCCCACATAGTATGTCTAAATAAGAAATATAAATAAATACATAGTGACGTGCGCGCTGTTTTGTGGTTGTCCTTCAATCGGTGGGGATTGTACGGGTGAACGGGGAAAGCAAACAGTTGTGGCAAGCTTTTCTGCCTTTTTCTGCCTATAGGGGCGCTGGGAACGAATGTCCGACAGGAATTTAACATGGAGCGAGCAACCGCGAGCAAACAAACCCACTTTATACTGTGCTTCGTCGTGGCTGCCGCGTTAGAATATTGCGAGTTCTGCCAACCGGTCCGCTTCGTTCCGACCTAATACATAGTCCGCTCTGTGGTAGCGGCGTGCGGTGCGAGTGGTATCGGTTTTTTTTCCTGTATAATAAGCCTGTTTTATAAAACTCGCGAAAAAGATTGTTAGGAGCCAGCTATTTTATGTCTATCTTGCGAATAAGGGGGTCGATAACTTGGTATTGTTCCTCTTGTGGCGCGGTCTGGTGGCATTTTTTTATTTTTACTGGGCCACTAGTCTGCCCTCGGCGACAGACGAGACGCTGTCAGTAACTCTTTCCTCTCGATACATTTCTACTGCTTGCTGTAGTGTACTTTGTACGTAGATATTCTTTAATTAATCGAAAGCGAGCTCTTGGAACTTGCGGCAGGGCTTATTTTTTTGTCGAATACGATTACTCATTTAATAATCTCGTTGCTAACATCTTTGGAGTATAGCTAGTAAATGGGGAAATACATTACAAGTCAACATTCAAAAGAACACGAGATCTAGAGCCGTGTTCCCACTTAAAGGCCTGTCACTCGAAAGCACCTATTTCTTCACGTCATTCGATCCGCACGATACGGCACGCGGCACGGCTTTTTTCGGCAACTCTAGATTGAACGGGGTGTCATCTGTTTGTGTATTCTTGAGCATATAGTGCTTCGGCGTCCGTGTGATTAACGTTTGTGTTTGCGTAATATGAAAATATATTTGAGCGACGAGCCGCTTTTTTTTTTTTTCTTCTCTCATTGTAGACGGGCTGTGTCGACATTTCGCGTGTGCTTGGGTGTTCCATCGCGCATCTTCTTGCTGTGCCGCGCTGGTATGCAGCGAGTGTACGCGTGCACGCATGCCGTATCGGCAGATGATACAAATGGTGGTCCAGATAAGAGCGGCATCGGCTGTAGCCACTCTTATCTCGGCCACCATTTGTATCCCGTTGAAGTGGCAGCGTCTGCAGCGCGCCGGCGAGGCCCTCGCAGACAAGAGATCCAGCTTGCGATAGCGGATAATGATCCGAGTAATAGCAGCTGCACTTGGCAGTGTGCGGGAGACCTTGAGCTGATAAAGCCGGCCCGTTGGAATATTTAATGCCGTCGTGTCGTGGCAAACGCTCGCGGTCTGCCGGCGATCTTTCTTTAGCAGAGACGGTGCGGGAAGCTTCGATCGGGACGTGACCTTTTTGACAACGCGCGGTATCTAACGCGGTGTTAATTTGCGCAAGTGCTCGGACGATGAAGTAGTGCGTCTTAGCCGTGGCGCATTACCTCGAGGTGTCACGCACGGAGTAACAAGAATGCAAGTGGTGCGTCCACGCACAGCGGATTCCCGTGATACCGCACAGCCTTACGCGTCTCCGTGTGGTGATACGAAATGTCCTGGAATCTTGGTGTTGCTGTCAGCGTTGGAACTTGTGTTGCGTTTCCGACGCTGAGCATCGTCGGCGGCGATCGTGAATCCCATTTCCATAGCGACCGCTTTGGTACAGTGCCGGCTAACAGCCAACAACAAGGAACAAGTTTCCGACAAAGGTTCCACGTCGGCCGGCTTTCGACATGCGCCCGTACCCCCCGCGTCGCAGTGCTCTTGACGACGCCGAAACTGTGTTGGTAACTTGGTCGCTTGTGGTCGGGACTTAACGCGATTTGAATGCCAAGTTCACGTCGATCTGCCGTGGTGGGCGGGCGTCAGCACGGACGTGGCGTTCTGTCGCCGAGTGCGAGGTCGCGGGGTCGATTCCCGCTGGGCCGCAGCGTTCCGCCGCTTGTGTACCGTGTTTTGGATGCACGTCCCCCGTTACCAATCTCCGTAACGAGAACGTAAACTCTGCAACGTTGCCTTTCTTTCTCTTTCTATCGCATGTCCGTGCTTATCGGCGCGAGCGCATTTCATCTAGCCCGGTGCGACAGAGCAGAGAACTGCTCTCGCGTGCGCGGTCGTTTGTTGCGCCATGTTGCTTTGATGTTTGCTTTCTTTTTTAACGTGTGCTGTGAGAAGAAACGCTAGGCGGATTGTACCAACCGTCCCTGTGTCGCAATTGGGGCAACACGCTTTGTGTATACATGGGGCACGGGCGTTTTGGTGAAGCATGTCGCGCCCTTTTCATTAGCCGAGCACTGTGCGTAGTCACTCTCCTCCTCCTTCTCCGCCTCCTTTTTTCTGTGTGCGACGTGTAGCAGTTAATAGTCGGAGGCGAAGGGGTCGCCCTCATCGATTGACCTCGGTTTCGCTGATTGAGGCCCGCCGCGCGACGACAGCGAGGTTGACCGACGAATGATCTGGGCGGGGACAGTGCGTCCCGGCCTCGTACTTTCGCGGTTGCCATGGTTGTTGGCGTTCGGGCGCCACTGAGCACGCACGAAAGACAAAAAAAAAAAAAAGTTCGGCAGACACACTTAAGATGTGGGAATGCGAAAGCATAGTACCGTTTCTAGACCTGGGAACGTTATGAGCACGCTCGTGAGCGCTCGTACTAGGCACACTTTTACTCAGCCGGAACCGTGCAGCCAGAGTGGCCTCGGTGAAGCGTGCTGAAGCCACCAATTTACTTCATGCATTTTTTTTTTCACTTGTTTTTTAAGTCTTTGCGCCGTTGGCAATTTTTGGCACCATCTTTCGGTTACGCCGGCGGAATTTGGCGTAACGGGACATACAATGGTTTGTCATTAAAGAAAAAAAAGGGGGGGGGGGGGGCGGGGCATGTGGAGTGCTTCCACGCGTGTCGAGTGTGTCTCGGCACAAAAGGCCCACCTTAGCGTCGCCAGCCACAGTTCTTTGCGGTGGCCGCGGCCAATGTTTACTGCTGGGCTGCTTGGCGCGAGTTCTGCGGTATTGCCCCTGGTTTGGCTGCTGCTGCTGCTGCTGCTTTGCGCTGCAATGTCGCCTGTTTGAAGGGCATGCTGTGTTAGGCCTTGCTTTCACGTCGCTAGACTGAAATAGCGTACAGTGTAACAACTTCGGTCGCGTCCTAGTCGCTATTTTTCCTTCTTATTTTACTTTTTTTTTATCGACTCGCGACGTGTCGTCGGCGAACCGACGGGCAAGGAGAATGCGAAGCTAAATTTAACCTAAAAGTACTGCCCCGAGTTAGTTTATGAAATTTCGTTATTAACATTTGTCCGAGGGCACAAATTAAGCCTTTTGAAGCTGCAATGTCGAGGCTACCACCTTCCGAACACTTTCCCTCCTCCGTTTACGCCTTGTTCGTGACTTAAGCATTTTATCACCTCGCTTCGGGCTTGACCGCTCCGCTCACAACCATCTGCCTCTCCAAAGAAAAGAAGAATCTAAAGATTAATGGAGCTCGTTATGGCCCTGCTCTGGAGCTAATCCTTGCCACTGTGGTCGCGCAAGGGAGCGAGGGCCAACGAGAGACGGCCGGGTCGTCGCACTATACTTTCTTGCGGCCTCTTGCGCTGAAGGCGGCCTGCGCTTGCACCGCAAAAGAAGCGGCTTTGCGGCATCTTTAAGGCCGCTCTGCTCGGTCCGGCCTTCTTTCTTTCTTTTCGTTCTTTCTTTCTTCCTAATTTCGCAGTGAAGATCTTAGACGATCTAATGTCTTGGCGGCTGGAGCTGTGGGAGGTTTCTTCTACCGTTGGGTAGAAGAAAAAAAAACACGAAAAGTTCGTGGTAAACGAGGACGCTCCTTCAGTCTGCGTGGATCGGTCGACGTGCGCGCTTAATTAGCCCGCCCCCCTCCACGTCCCCAACGGGCGCCTTTGTTTCGCCCCCTCTCGGCCGCGTCTCTTCTGTTCATGTTTCACAAAGCCTGCGACTAGCTGTTTGCGGGTTCTCGAGAGACTCTCTCTCGCCCTCCGTTTGCTTCGCCCGACTCGGCAGCGTCGTAGCGTGTTCGCGTCATTAGCGCGATAAAAACGGCGCCCTCGGAGTTTGGGCCATGTCTCCCATCACCACCGTACCGTAACTGGGTTCTGCTACATTTGCTTCCTCCCTTTCGTGTTTTTTTTTTTAAGCATTTACGTAGAGGGGTGCATCGGGCAGCATTGGAGTCGGCGCTGACCATCGGTATTTGGTCGCTCTTTGCGCGCGGGGCCATCAGTCGGATGGACTGCGTCGATGCTCGGCCGTTTCCCGGGAGGAAAGCGAAATGATTGCTTCAAACGTGGAGGAACGAAAGAACTAGGGTGGAATTTTGCACAGTAAGATGGGAATCCCAACGAGTCGGCTTAACACGTGATCGACACGTCAGATCGCGTCTGCGCGGCTGCTACGGGCTTCCTTTGATTGGCCTAAAGCGCCAGCACGGCGTAATTTATCGCTGTCTAGATTGGTCAGCGTCCAAGTCAGACCTACAGCGCAGGCTCTGCGAGCGTCGGAAACGCGTAATGACCGCCATTGTCATACACGGTAACGCCGGCGCTTAAACGAAACTGCGTCTTGGTCGCTGACATCGGGACAGCTCCAGTTTTACGCGTCGCATGCACGCGTGATGCGACGAGAGCGCCCCCTGCGTGGTGGAGCACGGTTGCTGTTCAGCGAAGCGAGATCCTCCCCCCTGTTCTTGGCGTCGAGCAGCGGGCTTACGGACTCGTTTGAGATTGGAAGTCCCGCGATCGACCAAAACGAAAAAAACAAAAAGTGAGGGAACCGAGCGAAGTGCTGGCTCCTGTCATCGGAAAAGGGAGGTCGTGACTGGTTGACAGGTGGAAGTAGGGTGGACAGGGATGAGGAGGGGGGCGGGGGGGGGGGGGGGAGTGTGCGGTAATTTACCGCCTCAAAACAACGCCACCGCGTCACCTTCGCCTGTGGGTGTGTAAATATAGATAGCGTCGGCGGGGCTGCCACTGGCGCGTGGCGGCGAACGTAGCGCGTCAAAGAAATGGCGCCGCATTGAGGGGAAGTCCGCCCGGTGCCTAGCTCGCCTTCCCCGTGTTTGCGCCGAGGTTAATTGCGCTCGAAAAGCAGAAGGAACGCGAATGAGAGACCGCTGGTGTGCTACCGCGCATTGACGGAGTAGCGCGTGCGCGAGCTGCTCCGTCATCTTCAATTAATGCCCTTCCAGTGCGCTAGCTTTTGTTTGGTTGCGATGCGCGGGCTGGCATGTGGAGAGGGGAGAGAGAGAAATTAACCGAGACGGGGGCAAACGCGGCGAGTTCTTAGGTGCTTGCGGCGGGCGAGGACGGCCTCCGTTCTCAATGGACCGCTTTGTGGTGCGCGCGCGCGTGTGTGCAGCAGAGACGGATGGGCCGACGTGCCGAGCTACGCGCGTGTGTGTATGCTCCGGTTGCTTGCTATTTTCGACGCCGAAGAAGCCGCGCCGCCGCCGTAGGAGTGGGAAGAGCGCGCGATATCCGGTGTCTTCCTTTCCTGTTGTATGCGAAAACACCCGTGTACTTAGATTTAGGTGCACGTTAAAGAACCCCAGGTTGTCGAAATTTCCGGAGCCCCCTCCACTACGGCGTGCCTCATAATCAGAAAGTGGTTTTGGCACGTAAAACCTCATAATTTAATTTTTTTTTTTTCCTTTCCTGTTGCGTTCGACCACGAGGCTTGATCGCGGCTTCGGTTACTCTGGACTCCTCGCAATCGCCTATTATTTTGGCGGTTCCGATCGAACAGCAAATGCTGGTGGTTGCCAGTCTATATGCTGCTAGTGGCCAGTCTATGCGCGGCTTGTTGTGCCGGGGAAGCTGTTTGAGTAAATAACAAGTTAACTTTTAATGCGAGCGAATAATGAATATCTCAACACCTGTTTAAGCCTAGTGTTTACAGCGTAAGCACAGCTCGTTACGCATTTTTTTTCTGCAATAGCGTCTCTAAGGTGGCGTTTGCGTTTTGATACGCCTGACTGTTAGCGTCCCCTATCGTTAGGTCCCCTGTTCCTAAAGCGGGCCGTTCACTCCGCGATCTTCCCACGGCCTTCGCAAACAGCGACCTGCAGGTTGACGCAAAGTGTGCATGTATCGATGTTATTCGTCGCTGATCGATTGATAAATCGTGCCTCTGTTTCGGCCCAAGTCGTGCGGTCGTCGGCCCACAACGGAGCGATCGCCTAATGTTCGCGCAGTACGCCCTTTGCGCGCTGTATGAGGCATCGTTTGGTAAATGGAACCAACTTCCTGTTGTTCCCGATCACTTCGAGCAAGCAGTCACGCGCACCACCCATAAGTCCATCTGCATCGGAGCCGTCGGTCGTTAACCTACCGCTCGTTATTCAGAAAGCGGGGTGCGTTCAAGTGGTTCCGACGATGTGCGCCTAACGAGGGCTTTCCGCCCCCGTGCGATCTCTGTCACCCTTATCGTCTGCAGTCGCCGGCGTCGTCGTCGCTTGTTTCTTACTACGTACGTGCTGTCGGCACGGTCGTCGGGCGCTTCCTCTAAATGTAGCGCCGGGACGAGCGCGGAAGCCGTTGCTAGCGGGCCCCTGCGTATCTCCCCTCTCGCCCGTTCCGTGCACAGGAGCGTGATGTAACCGGACGCTGCCCTGGTGTTACTCCAAGTACACATGCTCAAAAAAAAAAAAAAAGGGAGGGGGGCATAACGCATCCTTTGCAGATTATTATCCAGGTTAATGCGATTAGCATCCAAGCGGTGGTGCGTATGTAAATCGGCGATGGAAAATTCATTATTGGTAGACATTTTAATGATTATGTTTGTTATGTAGTGGTGGGAGTGTAAGTCGTCTTTTCTGGCACATCTCTCAAGTCTCGACGCATCATCATCACAAGTCACAAGTATCTCAAGTCTCACAAGTCTCTCAACGAGTTCCATTGTGCCTGGCAATAGCCTGAGCAGGAAGTTGTAGATTCGGGCACATACACAATGGCAAATGTTGCTGAAGTAAGCTTAGAGTGCTATTTGCGTTAAAAATTCGAACAATAAGATCATCATGGCCCCTACGCAGGGATGACAGAATCTCCCCTTATGCAATATCTACGGTCACTTAACGTTACAATAAACGAAACAAAGTCAAGGTAGTTCGCCGCCCCCATGACGGTAGTTTCTAGACTGACTAGAGTTGCGTAGATTTCTCAAGTACATTCCTCTCAGCTATGTAATATCTATAGTCTTTCCTTGGGAAAACGACATTTGTTTAGCACCCTTAGTCTTCTTTTTCGGCTCATTTGTGGTACGCGCCCAAATGGGTTTGTTGATCAAATCGGTGGAGATTAATCGAAAAAAAAAATGGTGCGAATGTTCACGGTGTATTCATTCCGCACATTTCTTAGATAAACATCGGTTCTCTATTTCTGTAGATCCTCTGTAACGAGCTTGCTAAACGCACTCCGCGTGCGCGCTTTTGGCCGGGCCCGTCTCCCTCGCTGGCCGCGGCTCATCGCCCCGGAATCCTAGTCTCGTTGCCGCCGCGCACAAGTTCCTGTTTTTTGTTTGGCGCGCGCTCTTCGTTTGCGCGGGTGCTTTCGCCGTTTCAAATACGCACTTTCTCGCAGCCGAAACGACATCTCGAGGTCTGTCGTTCGGCGGTACGGCCTGCGGCAGAGGGGGAGGCCCGTGGTGTTCAGTACATGCGCGCGCGCTGCTCGCCCCATTCCAGCTATTTTTCCGTTTCAAAAATAGCCCTCGCGATCCCTCCTCTCTCTCTATTGCCGGATCCGCTCCTGCCTCCGCTTTTTTCTCTGTCGCGCTCCACTACCAGTGCTTCCGCGCTTCTCTCTCTCTCTCTCTGACGCATGCTTCGACACGCTTTGTCGCGTCGTGTTCGCACCGTTTAGGTTGGCTTGCGTCCACTTAACTATAATCTAGCCCGCTTGTTCTTTCGGCACTGCATCGTTTCTTCGCCGTGAGCACGGCAGCCCAAACACTTCCTGATGCATTTGTTAGCGCGTCTGGTGTCATGTTGTCACCGTGTATCGCCTGCGTGCACGCAAGAGGAATCGCTCGCGACTCGGAAAGCTATGACTCGGTCGCCATTATTTCTTACTTCCGCTTTACTGTCGTTCTTCGTGCATGTCTTTCATTGCCGAGGGCTGGACGTACCGGATGTTCAAATCTGACAGATCGAACCAGCGTCGGAGGCGGTGACAAGGTATCCGTGTCGTCCGTAGCTGCCGGCTTCTCCAGATTGCATGGATGCTTGTCGTATGGGAGATCAAAACACCCAATCCCATTTTCGAAGAATACCGACCGTTGCCGTCGTACAAACGTTAACAGTAGCAGAGATTAACGCTACAATGTATTGGTTGTCTGGGCTGCAACTGATAGTTCGCTGTTCGTTCCCGACTGCGCAAACTACCTCTTAATGAAGCTCAGAGGCCTCATTTTTTGGGCGGTGACATTCGGGGATACCTTCACCTTCGCGAGGTGCGTCCAGCGCGACGTCAGCGCCGGACGCACCGGCGTTCTCGGGGGACAGCATTCTCGGTACGATGCCAAAGGCGCTGTCTTACTACAGTACTCTAGGAACGCTGTCGCCCGTGGGCTTCGCGACGCGTCCGATTCTCGTCTTGCAAAATCCCCCAAAAGTGTGAATCCCCGAAAGGGATCGTCCGAGAATGCCACGACCTCCTCAGACCTCTTGCAATGGGCGTTGCCGAAGTTTCTCGCGAGTCTGAGGATTGAAAACATCTCCGTGTCGCACGTCATCGTTTGCGCCGCTAAGACTTACTCAACACGGGAAAAAATAAACCTCGCGCTCTTCCGCTACCCACACCTTACGCACCAAATGTGTTACCCTGTATCCACTCCGGGAACCCGACACCCATCTTCGTGTGCCCTTGTCTGTTTGTGTGCGCGACTTTCTCATCCGTCTTGGTACTGCAGCTCCAGCCCGGCACAGGTGGGCCTCTGTGCGACTGCCCCCACCGTGCCGGTTTCGCCACTGGGCGCGCGCGCTCCCCGGTCCTTTCCCGACCGCTGGTTGTCTCATCCTCGGCGGTTTTTATAAGTCGTGCGCCCGAGCTGAGAGGCCGTCCCCGTTGCCACTTGGCAACAGTTTTTCTTTTGTTGTTCGCGCCTCTCGCTCTTGGCGCATTCCTCGCCACTGGGCCCTTCTTCCCTCGTTCCCTTCTATTCTCGCCGCGCGCCTCCTCCTCTTCTCGTCGAGACGCCCGCCCTGTGCTCGGGTCCGCCAAGTGCGCGCCAAGCAACGCTGACGTTGACACTTCGCGGCGGCACCTCTGTTGCCCCCCTCCCCCGCCTCCTTTCCCTACACATCGGCCTCTTCTTCAGCTTCTTTATGTCGTTCTGTTCATTGCGTGTATGTGTGTACGTCTCTGTTCCCGACGGTCACTCGTCGTTGTGGCATGTGCCCGAGGCGGTGCCATGCTGCGTATGACGGCGAAAGACTGAGTACGCCCACGGTGACGGGAGCACTGTCAGAGACGTGACGGTAGTCGGGACTATTTTCTTCGCATCCCTGAGCGCGTCACTTCGTTTCGTTCTTTGGTTACGTTTCCGGATTCTAGAATGAAAGCGTCAGTGGCGTTGGAGCGCATTGGGCGCCTCGGAATGAAACGTCTTCAGAGGTGGTCGCAACCAAAAGCAGACTCCGCAACGCAGCGGTTTCTTTTTCAATGCGCAAATGTTTCCACGCATACCCTACGGGGAAGCCCGTCCGTCCGTCACGTAGAGCAATCGCTTTCTAGATAGGGCCAGTAGCATCGAGCGGATTGACCTTCGTGCTGCCCCTCGCTTCAACGCGAACTGAGCGGCGAGAACACAGTGCACACGAAGCTATCAGCACTCGGCGCACTCTGTCCCCATCGCAGATCGCTTTCAACATAGGGACCGCGCGTCTCGCTTCAACGCGAGCTAAGCGGCGAGAACACAGGCCTGTGCGGCCGCGCCATACGACGCCGCCGCCGCCGCCGGAGGACGGTTGGCGATGGTTCAACGCGGATGGATAAGGCGCTAAAGCACCATAACGGCTTATAATGGTCGGAGCGTCATCAGTGCGCGTGGCGCCTCCACCTGCAGTAGTTTGCTTGCGTCATCAAATCACTTTGCGCCGCCGTCCGCAGCAGTTCGCGTCGCCGAAGCGCTGGCGCGTATACTAGTCGGATCAAGTTTCATTGATAATGACACCAGGCTGCGTGGCGATGAGCAAGGGTCGGAATGTTTACGCATAGTTACGCAACTCCCAGAGGAATTTCTGCGTGATTTTTGTTTAAATTATTGTGTTGTTTACGCCCGACGCAGTGCTTGTAAATGCTGAACTATACGCGAAGGGGTGCGGCGTGGAAACTATGCTGAACACGACTCAGTGGTGTAACCTACGCATTTTACCCTTAGTACAGCTTGTGGGCATGTCGTACGTGCCGTGTATCGCTATCCATGCGCGTATTCACTGTCGTGGAGGGCTCGTCCAAGTACGCTGTGGCCTTTTTTTTTTTTTTTTTAAAACAAACCTATTCCGAATAAACGCGGCTTGCTCAGTTAGAACCAACACTGCGACCTGATGTGAGGGGATGCCGTTTATGTGTACTTCCGTGCTTAATTACACGACTGGTTGATTCTCCAGAACAAACGTGTAACTGAGCATTCCGTACTCCAGGCATACGGACGCAGCGTGTGCAGGCCTTGTGCACGGTGCGGGTTATAAAGCTGCCGCGCAGTATAACGGTACGTCATCGTGGCGGTCGCAACTTTCCGAACTAACACTCGCTCGGCGCATTTCCATCGCCCCAGCTCCACCGGGCAGCGGCGGGCCGGCTTTCGGAACATCGAGTTAATTGCGTGGTGGCTCGCATCACCCGAGTGATCGCGACCGGCGCTCTTGTGTTTCTCTTCGATAGCGCACTCTAGCGGCGGTGACGAAGCCGCGCGCTGTTGTGATGAGTCTCTCGCTCGGCCGTTGATGGTCGCTTTGCCCTCGTCATTAGCGCGCGATGGTCTGGCACGGCTCCCTCCTAATTGCGCACGCATTCTTCCGCGGTCCGGCCCGTTTCGCAAATGTCGCTCGTCTTTTCACGCGAGACTCTCTCTCTCTCTCTCTCTCTCTCTCTCTCTCTCTCTCTGGTGCAGAGCACCCGCTTCCCGCTGTAACTCGCCTCTGTCGTCGAGCTCTTTGAACTGACGGCGCGGAGGGACGGTTATTGAATCTTGCTCGGCAGTGGGATCGCTAATGTAATGTGGGTCGACTGGAGTGCGCGTTGTCGATTTCATTTTAGAGGAGTACTGGTTCGGGCTAGTTGATTACAATTCGTGATCAATGTTACTTGTGCACCGTTCGAAACGAGGACTGCCGGACGACCAGACACAAGCGCGAACTTTCGACTGGTTTTAATGGTAGGAAGTCGAGTGACTACCATTAAAAGCAGTTGACAGTTTGAGATTGTCCCCTTGTCCTTTTTCCAAGTGGTGCGCAAATGACATTCATCACGATTTTATCGATTCACCCACCTCTGGGAAGCTGGTATCGAATTAACCATTTTTTTTAGCAACATACCGAACGCAATTTGCATGGAAATCTTGCTCCACCTTGGTAGGTTACACAGGTTACACCAGCGGAATACGAAATAAAGCAGCCTTGTCGTCTTCAGAAGCAGTGCTAGGGAAGAGATGTCGGGAGCGAAAAACAGTTCGTCACGCCACGCGACAAGTTTATGCACCAGTTCCTCTTGACGACCTGTTTTGACAACGTCTACGTGATCCTGAGAGCTGCTTTTACAAGAGTCGGAACGTGCTGGGTCAATATTCAGGGACCCTTCCAGCGTTAAGACGTGCCAAATCCGAGCGTAATCGCTGACCTCACGCTGACGTCAAGCGTTTTGGTTCTATTGGCCTCCTCTAACCGAGTAATCAAACTCCTCTTCTCGAAGAATTGTAAGTAGTTCTACCAGTCGAAACAATTGTATACTTTATTGTACGGCTGTAGCTTGCGAATCGCTTTGCGGTGATACAAGACCAGGTTGGTCGTTGTAGAGAACGCGTGTGTTTTCGGTGAAGCGTCACTAGGCGATCGCTTTGCGTGTGCAGCTTGGCTAATAAACGTTCGCGTATGTTTGGCGCCAGTGCGCGTTATTGCTGGCGCCCGGGTTTGGGTGCCTCGTTGTTGTACGTCTACGATTCCTTGAGGTGGAATTCTACCTTTACCAAATCGCATCCTGTCAGAGAAAAGAGCGGAAGACGAGGGAAATCTGTTTTATTGCGCGGTTTCTGGCTTCGTCAGTACTGCTGCGGCGTTTCTTCCAAGCCGTGACACACCCGACGCCCGTACGGTTCGGTTCGTTCATGTTCTCTAGCTTTCATTAGGCGACTTCGGCGAACGCGTAGAAGTCGCTTACACGAAACTCCAAGGGGGATCGATAACAAAACTTTGTTTAGGAAAATGTCTCTGTATCAGTGGATTCGTACTTACTCGCCATTCTGTCAAGCTTGTGAAAGTAGTATTGTTGACAGGACCCCTAGGTCCCCTTGTATCGTTGGGTCAGAATTCAGCTATCAGCATTTCAGACCTCGCAGTCGTGTACAATATAATTTCCATTGCCTTGAATTAGCCTGATTGATGCCCTGACGCAGGAGAGGCGAGACCTGTACGTGGGCCTCGTGGCCTCTTTTTGCACTCTGAGTTGAGATAATAGAGCTTTAATTCAGCGGACGCAAGCGGCTTGCGTACGCAAGAACTGGGGGCGACATTACCGGGAATGCGCAGACTCCTACGTAGGGGTCTGCGCATTCGCAGTACCGTGGCCCCTAGTTCTTGCCTACGCAAGCCGCCTGCGTCCCCTAATCTAAAGCTACCTATTTATGCCATCGCCGTAGCCGTAAACGTAAGGGTGTCAGCCACGGGACACGACAGCACCCTCCAGGTTATAAATTTTCTAGCGAAGAACATTCGACGAAGTTTCGGTCGCAGCTGTGCAGCCAAGTTGGATCTTGCGTGCTCTTTCCTCTGCGTGCTGCACGAAACTACTGCACCGCCGCCACGCTCGACGTAAGCCCCGCTGCCGCGTCTCAGTCACTCTCGGATTGCGCGCTGGTCACACTTATGCGCGCCTGGCCACAACAGTCTCCTCGTGGCCCTTCGTTGCGCACGCGAGTGCACCGTAGCTGTGGCACCCGCCCGCCGCGCCTCTTCGGTTCCGCTGCCTCGCTTCCCCCGACTCGCTCGGCTGCATCGAAAATGCCTCCCTCTGGAGTTTTCGGGAAAAGATTGCGAGACAGGTGCCGCGTGGAAGTGCGTCATCGTCTCTCCGCGGTTGACTTTCTCCGCACGGCACGCCGGCGACGTGGCGAAGCGCGCTCCGAAATTGGTCGGGTACGTGCGCAGTTCGCCGGGTCGGGTGCGGGAGTTTGGGAATGGCAGCGGCCTCCGTTGCGTTCTTTTCCATCGTCACTTTTTTTTTTTCTTTCCCGGTGCCTGCTTTTGTCGGCTACGACGGCGTCTGCGTAATGTCGTGGAACACTACGGCGCTGACGCCGCGACAATTCCGTGTGGCGCCGGGCATTTCCTGGGAGACGCCCGGCGATGTGTCGCCGTTTTGTACCTTCCGTTTGTCCGTGTTTTGTGTTGTGCTGTAACGAACCCTACAATGATCTCCTGGGAGAGATCGCGTAGTAGGCTCCCCCCCCCCCTTTCTGTGAGGTTAGTTCCGCGTTGTTGCTACATCCCGTTGTCTCTTGAAGGTGTCCAGAAAAATAAAGGGAACGTGGGCTAGTGCATATGCGTGTTGCAAGTTTAAACTAAAAGAGAAGAAGAAAGAGAGGAAGGGGGGGGGGAGTCGGCGTTGCCACAAAACTCTCGTCTTTCGCCGCCGAGTTTTTCGTGCCATTCTCCGGGGGAGGGGGGACTTTTATCTCGAGCCACACTGCGCTTTCAAACTGCGCCGCCGCCCTGTCGGCGTTTTTCGAAAACGCCTCTCGGGCATTTGGGACTGGTAACGTTGTGCGGTACTGTAGTCCCGATACGCGGGGAGTCTCCTTGCCCGGTTGTGCGCTCGCCTTACTGGCGCGTCACGGACGCTGCCTCGACGGCGCACTGCACGTAACTACCGCGCCGAAAGCGACACTTCTGCGAAAAAACGCTTTCGTGCCCTCCCCCTTCCCCTCCTTCGCCGTGCATTCCGTGTGATGTCTGGCTCGACCACGCGCTGCACGTAACTACCGCGTGGAAAACCGCAGTTCTGTGGAAGATGCCCTGCTCGTGCATTTTATCTAATAAGGCTCGCCATGTCGCCACAGACGCCTGCATTGGCGTGAAGTGCTTCCCTGTTTACTTCGCTATTTTCTCTTTCTTTCTACGAGTATAGCAGCGGTGGTGTTGCCCGCATTCCTGAAAGTGCACTTACGGTGGCTTTTCTTTTGCACTGCGGCTTGGGCTACGCGAGGGCGTCTTTCGTGCCCTTGGACGGCACGCCACTGATGCGGTTATGACAGCTAAATTGCGACGGCGACCGGGAAGTTTTCAGACCCTAGCGTTGCTCCTCGCAACGAGGACTGGCGGTTTATGCCGCGACATTCTCGTCTAAGTGGAATTCCAGTTCCGAAAACGCAAAGCTGTGGAACGTAGTCGGCAGTGAGAAATGCTTTGTCGCCAGCCCTCAATTCTGTTGAGTGGCACTTCAACACCAGCCTATCGCTGCATTTTTACTGGGACCGCGGTGGCGTGCACACGGACCCAAGATAATGTTATCAAGTGTACTTAATACACTTAATGCAGAGTAGTAGGGTTTGCTAAATAAAGTTCTTGATACCCAAATTAAAGAAGTGCCTTGATTAGACTACAAAATTACTATTCATCGTACTTTTGGTAACAGCGCAAGAGCAACGCGAACAAAAACGAAGGAAAACCAAAGAGTACCACGAATACTAGCCAACCCGCCCTACTGCTGCAAAATGCTGGGGTGTGTATCGTTATCTTCAAAGTGCTTCAGACGTGCAAGACATTAAACAAAACTTAGTTGGGCATCATGGAAACGATTTTCCTAGTTTCGTCTTTTCTTTTTTCTTTTCGAGGCCGTTGCGGCAAACTGGCCACGTTCGTTGTACTTCAAGCGACAACCTTTCTGTAACGTTGCACGCTGCAGCTATGCTAAGACTTTGGGATGTGCCTGATTGTACAGTTTTAAGAATAAATGTGGTTTTACGTCACAAAGCCACACTTTGGCTGCGCAAGGGGGTGGCCGGGGTCACAGCGGAGGCGTAGTGGGGGACAGTCTATATTTCTTTTCCTTTGAAAATCTGTGCTTTTTCTTCTTAGCGTGCGTCCTTATATCGGCACAGGCGTTTTATTGCACGCCGCCGGCGCAGGATCGTGGCAGACACGCGACTTAGCGATCATCGGCAAAGCAACGTAGCTACCGATACGCATTTTGTTTTGCCCGTTGCGTGGGAGTACGGACGTCCGTTAGCCTCGCAACATAGAACCTTCGGCGCCGGTGATACCAGGGCGGAAATTGCGGCGGAAGCTTTGTGCACGAAGGCACTCGGGGTGTTTCCCGGACCTGGCGGCGTTCGACTGCGGGGGCGCCGATGTCGAGACGGGAACGATTGCCGCTCGCAGCTGAGGCTCGCCTCTTCATTTGTGGCCTATGGTAGCGCACCTCAACAAACGAGCACACGGCATGCGTAGCAACCCGCCGGGGTGCCGTAGTGGCTGTAGCGTTGCGCTACTGAGCCCCAGGGGGGCGCAGGATCGAATCCCGGCCGCGGCGGCCGCATATCGGTGGTAATGAAAAAAAAAAAAAAAAAAAAACCAAGGACACCGTGTGCATTGGGTGCACGTTTAGGAACCCCAGGTGGTCGAAATTAACCCGGAGTCCTCCCAATACGGCGTGCCTCATAATCGGATTGCAGGTTTTGGCACGTAGAACCCCAGACTTTAATATATGTATTTGATTTCGCCGTGCTCGGGCTTCTTGGGAGGTCCGCGGGTTTAAGGCCGATTTACGCTCAAACCGCCCATCGCCGCACGCCGCACCGCAAGCCAGCGGTCCGCCAGTAATGGCCGACGTGACGTCACGAGGGGCGGTCGTGAACTTTCGCCTCCGTGCGGCGCCCGCATAAACATGGCGCTGGCTCGTAGCGAAGCGGAGTGCGAGGCCTAGGCACCTAGGCTGCAGCAACAGTTTGTTTTTTGTGTGGTTTATTGTGATCATTGCAAGAGCTATTCAGCACCTGCAAAGCTATTTGTCTAATGCAACAAGCAGCTGTACTCTTCCTGACCTCTTCAGTACGTGCGATCGCCAAAGGAAACATACGGATGTGTGTTGTGTTTACGCGAGGGTCGGAAGTTATGGAGCCGCCGATTTCGTGTGTTTTGTCGTTTTTTGCATGTGCATTACAAATGCGAAGGCCATCGCATACACCTGAATTCTAAGCATGACACCAATTCGGTACGCGCCAAAATGAAAAGATTGCAATCGCCCTTCTCAGCATATGGTGTTCGTAGGTGTTGTGCGTGCGCGCTTCATCGATACGAAGATTGCAAGTTTGTGCAGTACTGGTTTGTGTTTCAGAAGTGATGGCACGATGTGTAGCGATGAGCTTCATTATCGCCTCATCGCAGTCATTCGTAATGTGCTGTTTGTGTTTACCTTCGTGTGAGCTGTTTTGCGGGCTGCGATGCGCATTGGTGACCGCGAACACGTACAGAACGTTCGAGCGCTAGGGTTCTTACTTTTATGAAGCGTAAGTGTACTGTGATATGTACGTGCAATGCGTCGCAGTAGTGCTAGGTGTATAAGTGTTCGTTTTGTGCAATATGCACATGTTCTGAAGTGAACAGTGCATAAGCGTTGCGGGCGAGTTTTGGTTCCGGCCCTTTCTGCCTCGTTCACGTATCTTGTGTGTTTTTCAGGAGTTATTTCTGTGCTATAAAGATGTTTATAATCTGTGAGGGCAATATAAGGAACAGCTTAAAAGTTACATGAGTACATGCACGCTGTCGTGAAATGTGGACGCGCGTGTGCACTGTTCTCATGAACGCAAATTTCGGGCACTCTTCATTTTTGTCATGTAGACATTGGTGTAAACAGCAGAAATCCTGAGGCGTATTTCTAGATTAAGCAAAGTATACATTCTTATACTGAGAGATGTGAGCGCCTTGCATGTGCAAGAAATTCAGCTGCTTGTTTCTTGTTAGTGTCTAAGTACACACTGTTAGTGCCAACACCAGTGGCACAGCATGATAGGCATATAATGTGTGAAAACTAGATACTTCATTTTGATTCTTGACAATTTGCATTTTTCGATGAAAAGCCATATGCATGTAACAAAGCATGAAGATGACAACACAACTGGTATGGTCAATATATGATTCGAGGATTGTAGCAGAAGAAACAGAGGACACAGAAGGAACGACTATAGTCGGATACAACTTTAGAAAAAAGGGAGGCCCCGCCCAGATGACCAAAGCGCCTCCGTGACTAAAATAATTCCACTCAAAAAATCGTGCTTCTGAAACGTGCAATTCCAGGTATAAATAAAGACTTTTGTATTTTGATAACTGGTTTAGTAGAGCTCTCATGTGCTACAGCACATGCCGGATCGCGACCGAAAAATAACCCCTTGCCTTCCACAACGCTGCCCATCGTCTGCTCTTTAGCTTCATTGCAAGTGACAAAACTAGAAAGAGCAGCTCTGGCTCTTGCGCTTGTTTACATGTACACGGTACATTTACTACTCCTGTTCCGAGCTTCAAATGAATCAGTTTCTATTGAACAAGTACTTATATAAAACAATGCATTTATCGCAACCATTACAAACTCAAGATGCTCGGTGTCAGCGAAAGCACAGTGTTCAAGGTGAGGAGGGAGATCAAAGCTTCGCATATTTCGGGTGGCAAACTGTTGATGCCCTCACAAAAGCGCCCACAAAAAGCGCCCACGGAGGCTGCCCAGACCCTCTCTCTCTCGACCTTGTTTCGTACTTAGGGACTGTCTGGGGAATCTGTGAACTGAGGGGTGTTATTTAAGCAGCTTGCAGCTGCTCTGTTGGTCTCTCTCCTGATAACGACGACAACATGTAAATATTGTATAAAGAATTCTTCACCGAGAAAGCTCTCCTCGTCTCTGACTCTGCGTGAAGTGGGGTCCACACCTCCTGCCAGCCACACATACCTCGACACACGCAACAATGGATCTCCCATCACTGAAGTGGTGTACTGTGCGTCACCTGCTTGTCGAGATCTGATTCAAGCACAAGAAGAGGAGCCGCGATTCGCTGCTGATCGACCGGTATGACATCGCTGAATGGTGGAATCGCTACCTTCATAACGTGGAGCGCTACAGGCAGAAGGCCGAAAGATCTTTTTCCTGGACGAGACATGGGTGACGGCGGTACACACTGGGTCGATGGTGTGGACAGACATCGTGGTGCAGAAGCGCGGACACCTATGCGCTCAAGCAAATGGCCTGTCGACGGGTCTGAAACAACTTTCTGGAAAAGGCCAGCACCTGATTGTGGCGCACATTGGCAGCAAGGATGGCTTCGTCGACGGCTGCTTAGATATATTCTGAGGCCAAAAAACAAGCGAAGAAACAACGAAGAAATGGACGGCAATCACTTCGAGGGATGGTTTAATGACATTCTGCAGAAGTTGCCTGCTGGTAGCGTCATTGTTTTGGGCAATGCACCTTACCATTCCCGGCGAGAAGAGAAATTGCCGACAACAGCTTGGAAGAAGGAAAAAATACAAAAGTGACTCAAAAGCAAGAACATCACCTACAGCGAAAGCGTGGTTAAAAAGCAGCTGCTTGAGTTGGTAGCATCTGTAAAGCCATGCTTTCTGAGCTACATCGGAGACAATGCAGCTGAAAGGGCCGGTTGCATTGTACTCAGGCTCCTACCGTACCACTGCGAATTTAATCCTATCGAGCTCATGTGGGCAAAGGTAAAAAATGGCATAGCTGAGGACAACAGAGGCATCAAACTGTCCACGGTCAAAGACGTCTTGAGGGAAAAAATCAAGCACGTAATGGCGGAAGACTGGAGGAAGAAAGTTCACCATGTGATGGACCTGGAGGCAAAGTTCAGGCTTGATACGTCTGGAAGTGACCGCATCCAACCCATCATCATCCAATTGGGTGAAGATGACGGTGAAGAAAGCAACTCCGACTGTGAGCTGTCCGGCATTGAGCCACTCGATGAAGCATAACAGCTTCTTATTAATGAAAGAACAGCCCTTATTAGGGCTACCAAAATATTGCCGGTGGGTTCGCAGCAGCCAAGCATTCTGCCGTGACCTCTCAAATAAATAAGCAGTTCATTTGGTGACATATTCCTTTTAATGGAAGCCCAATTCTGAAAAAGCAACGTCCTGCACAGATCGTGCTCAATATAAGTATTGGCATGGAAACGTGCTGAAATGCTGGAAAATCTGAATGCAAATACAGTTGTTAACCCTGAATAACTATGTGGGGCCCAAAATGCTCATTCGGGCAGCCACTGTCCAGCTTCACACGAAAAAGCAGTAGTCAACGGGAAAGTGACAGCCACATCAATGTGCACGCCAAAGCACATTGTGCTTTGCGTGCAGTTGTGCTGCCCCTACTGTTATTTCCAGCCCATTGAGATGAATAATGCCAATGTCAGAAGGCCCAAAATACTCTATTGGGCAGCCACCTACGAGCATGACGGGCCCTGTGATGAGATAACAGTCGTCAGGGCATGCTTGAAAGGCACCTTTAGCATCTGCACTTCAAAGCGCAGCCACGTCGTAGACATTGTTGGTAAAACAGCAGCAGTCAACGCGAAATTGACCGCCACTTTTGGCAGTTCGCATGCAAAAGCACATTCATGTGGTCGCATTCTTTATTTCGGTTATATGGCTCAGGCAAGTAACATGGACAAGAGAACAATTATCAAACATCATTAGCTTAGTGAGGACCAAAATACTCATTCGGGTAACTATTAATAGCAGTAGTCGAGGGCACGCTTGAAAGGCATCATTAGCAGTCTGCACGTCAAAGCACAGTCAAGCGGTCGCCACTGTTGGTGAAACGGCAGCAATCAACGCGAAAATGACGGCCACTGTTGGCAGCTTACATGCAAACACACATTAATGTGGTGGCATTGTTTATTTTAGTTATCTGGCCCAGGCAAGTAATGCAAATAAGAGAACAATTATCAAACATCATTAGCTTAGTTAGGCCCAAAATACTCAGTCGGGTAGCTATTAATAGCAGTAGTCGAGGGCACGCTTGAAAGGCACCATTTGCAGTCTGCACTTCAAATCACAGTCATGCCGCAGCCATTGTTGTATTTGTTTATCTGACCGGGCAAGTAACACCAATGTTAGCACAATTATTCACCTTAAATAGCTCTGCTAGCATTGTTTGTACTAAAAAATGCTGAGTGAAGTTGAATGTGTTTTATTGAGGCAATTATTTAATTCACAAGCCATCGGCATAGCAATCGACGGCCAGGTTCAGACAATGACATTTGTGAAGTAATAAATGGTGAAAGTTGCAAAAGCTCTCAGTGCACTGCTTTGCCGGGCTCCATTCACTGAAAAATGTCTTTGCAACGACGAAAGCATCAGACAGAAAATCATACCCCACTGCACAATGTTATTCATGTTGAATATTTTTACCATCATATGTGGTGGGCAGTGAAACCGTCTGTTTACTAAGACTGAATGCAAGAAAAATGCAACAGCATAGCAAGGTGTTATTTTGCAATATGCAGCCTTTCATGTGCACTTCTGGCGAGATGCCACATACACTGATGCATAAACATGAACGGAGGTAAGAGGCAAAGTTACTGTGCAACCCACATGACGCTTTTAAGAAAATGTATCTCTAAACCTTTCAAGTTGGTTAATCACATGCAGTAACAACACAAGAAGCAAGGACAGAAAACACAGCGAGTAGGGAGATTGAGAAGACGAGGTAGACCAGTGAGACAGGTTTTAATGAGATGGAAGAGGCCAGCCCTGCAGTGTACAGGAGTTAGTGCTTTGAATGAGATTGGTTTATGAAAATGTGTAATGACTTTGCTAAAAAAAAAACTAGCAAAAACAAATGCTAATATAAAATAAAAGGACAGAAATAAGAGTAAGCACAAACACGTATGGTAGCAGGCACGTATTCACACACAAACGTGAAAACTAAGAAAAACTCAAATATAAAGAAATGTGGGAAATTTAAAAAAATTGACAAACGCAAGAAAACACACATTTATGAACAAACGCAGGTAGAGATATTATAGGAGTGGGTTCACAAGCTGCTGTGCCTACCTTCTCCTTTCTTTTTTTTTTTTTTTACCGCTCTCTTATCACTGTCTTGGGAATTTTTAATTGCAACATATCACGAGAATCGAAAAGCAGCGCGAAGCTATGTTGTGGGAAACCATATCGAGCGCTGGCAACACAACTTATGCGTGACTGTGCCACAGCGCGCATTCTACAGCTTGCGCGCGTGGTGAGCACTGGTAGAAAGCAATCAATCGACGGTGCTACACAATGCTCGAACACCACCTTTAGACGCTCGGCTATCTCACTGCTGACAATGATCGTTCACGCTAAGTTGATGGCGAGAAATCTTTGCGTTGGAGGCTTCTTTTGCATATATTTTCTGTTGAGACGCTCGTAAGTTTGTTTCTTGCACGCACACTTTTCTCATTTCTCCTGAGAATGGTTTTGCTCCATCGCTTCACCCCGTCCGACGAGAAATGCAGAGACACTACACGAACACACACGCCGCTGACAGTAGGCACCAGACTTTGGCAAACTTTTCTCGTCATAACTATGAAGTACAAGTCCTGAAAAGGAACGATGATAGGTTAACTCAGGAGATCCTTGAGGCATTCGAGATAAGTAAAACAGGAGCGTAATGTTTAAGCACACCGTCAGTGGCCTTGACAAGAAAGGAAGTCACCTTCTTGAGACAGCCTCAGATGTATAAGAGAAGAGATATGGCGATGAAATCAATTATAGTGGGAATTTCAATCAAGAAATCAGTTGACACTGCAGCTGCGTACTCGTCTAGTCGTTCCTTCTGTGTCCATTTTCCTTAACTTCTGCTGCTACAATCCTCGAAGAATAACCAAGTAGCCCAGTTAAACACCCTTTTGTCAGTATATGATATTCTGTTGGCTGCTGGAGCATGTAGTGTGTATGTAAGTGTTGAAACCATTATTTTAAGCTGTTGATATTGCATAAGGATGTGTGAATATTTGCAACATTGTAATTATGCATCGAATAGTGCCCTATTCGATTCGGTGGTCACTTTTTGTAAATGTGAATATTTTTCTCATACGTTTCAGGTATTTCAAAATGCCAACTGCACCCACATAAACACTAAATTGCAGAAAAGTATGGTAAATTTTCACCATGACAGGCATGCTATAGCCATAAAACATGAGAACTTGCGTAGAGGAGCAGGCTACGTCACTCAGGCAGCCACACTTTACAGGTTCTACAGTGATCATTTGCATCCTCTGAAGAGCCCTGTGCATGCGAATAAAGTACTTGTATGCTCGTATACTCAGTTTGTGTTTTTCAAATACAATACTTAGTAAGGTACTATACTATTACAGAAACTTGCTAACTTCAAAAATACACGGATATAATTAAACATCAGTTTATGTTAATAGTGATAATGGCTATTCATTTTTAGAAAAGTATTCGATTCAATTTGCTTCTGGCACTATACTATTCGGCCCTGAAAATCCTTATTTGCTCACCTCTAATATTGCATCGTTTTTGTGCTGTCTTTCACATGTGCATTGCAAACAAGACTCGCATAAATGTGCACTCAGAGCATATTACATATAATTAACGAAAATTTCCCAGTGGGCTAGTTGGTTCGACATAACACTGTTGCGCAAAGTGACGAAGGGACAGGACTTAAGAGAGAAAAACAATGCATGACACCCGAGTCCAAACTAACAACTGTCTTATTTTTCGGAAAATGAGACCTTCATATAGCCTACTCGCATGTTCAGGGATGTTCTTCCCAGTCTAACCACGCCATCTATTGTCATTCATTAAGCTAATCTCTTTGTTGAGTGATATAGATGGCACATGGGGTCATCTTGATGTTGTAGGCTTCCATGACTTCTTTTTCTTTGGTTACTACATTTCAGCAAGATCCCCATCCTGCGGAAGATACGGCATGAAGCACAATGTATGGCAAGGTCTCTGGGTGCTTGTATCAGACTGCAGTTGTATAAATGGTCGCACAGTCAATCATTTACGCACCTGCCTGTTTGGCGCATGTAATCAGCCCCACGTGTCAAAGGTATCTTGTAGACCATGTCTATCGTGCATTCAGTCAATCCTTTAACGTGGTTTATAGTGCATGCATTCAGGGTATTCCGTTTGCTGGTCATTCCATTTACTTTTGAGCACATTTCCTTTAGCTTTTGTCATGCTGTGAGGACCACCCGTTCGCTCGGTTAAACTGAGCGAACGAGTTCAGCAAAAGATGAGAGCCAAGGCAGCATGCAGTGGGAGATTAAAAAATTGGCAAGTGAGAAGAGGCATGAGGAGGAAAGTGGATAGGAAGGTGCAGCAGAACCATCAGGCAGTAAGCAGAGGAGTGTGTGTCGAAAGCGTGCGAATAAAAGCGAAGTTCAGTGACGGTAGCTACGAGATGGTGCCAGAGTAGCACGCAATGTCTGGGAGGTTTGTTGGCGATGGCTTCTGTGAACCACGCCCACGCGTCACCCATGCGCTGGCTCACGTGATCTCCAGATTGGCAAGGCAGTGGTGCCACATTTCGCTCCATTTGCAACATGCCACACGAGACCGATTGTCCTTGCTAGCGAAATGACAACACATGTAGAGCTGAACTAAAATTTCGTATTGGGGAGTATCGTAATTGTCTGTGATTTTTTTCTGTCAATTGCATGTGCTCTGCAGTAATAAACATTGCAGAAGCATCGCTGGTCGCTTATGCTCTTATGCCTCTCAGTATAGGTATTGTATCAAAGCAGATTCCTTGCTTTTGTACTCTTTTGTTTCCAGAGCTGTCTCTGCACATTTAACACTTTATGAAGAGGGGAGGCTAGGGAACAGCTTAGAAGTTATATCACTGCTCCACCTATTGCAATTATTCATTTTGTGCTAGGTGTCATGTGCTGTAATGTAAGCTATGGAAATGCTCCTTGTGCAATGTTTTGCACATGTGGCGACTCAGCAAAACACCTTCTCTGCCACTGCCCAACTGTCACATAACTGTACACGTGTACATGTGTGATAGCGTTTCCCTTTCTGTCATGCGGGCCATATTGCAATCACATCACCCTTGCTCACTATGTGTATATAATCGTTGGCCGCCAAGCTGTGGTGTACTTTTTGTCCTTATATTCCTTGGCTGTAATTCTGCCACGTTAAGTTGCTGCCATACAGTAAAACATGTTTCAAGTTCAGTCTGCCTCTTCGTTCACGGAAGCCCTGGAACACACCAACCTTCCACGCTAACAATTTGTTCTGTGAGCTGTACTCCATCTCAGTAGTTCCTTGCCGCACTGGGGAAGCTGCAGGGCTCCTTAGTTAATAGGAAGGCTGAATGACCCTCAAGGTGTCTTCATCGCACCGCACCATCTGCTCGGTGTCTGCTTTCCATCCTGTCAGTACATGCTCCATTGTTGGAGGATTGATGAAAAAAATGTTTTGACGCCATAACCAGAAGCTTTGTTTACGTGCATGCGACAGCGGAGCTTCGCTTCACCTGCACACTTTCCCTCCATTTACCTTGCAGCCACCTTAATAAACAGCAACTATGAACGCCCTCATAAATGTTCACTTGCGGCGCAGCGTCTGCTCGGCGTTTACTTGCTGGAATGAAAGCAGTTTAGGAAATAATCTAAAGCTCTATTTTACTGACTGCAGCATTTATCATGGGTGCGAAGAGGGTGTTGCGACAGAAAACCTGTGGTGCAAATTCAAGGAAATGTACTAGGATGCTGATCAAAAGTTTTTATAGGTGTATAGTGCAAAACCACATTTACACACAGGAATGACATGACACTGGTCATAACTTAAAGCAACGGTTCATGGGGCCCACATATATATGGGCACATAAACATGATTCTCAATGCAAGTTTGACTTGATATGATAGTCACTTTTCAGATAGAAGTGACATGATGACATACTGGTAATCAATGCCTGTTATTTCTTTATTGCCACAATGATCAGTTGTATAATACTTGTGCTTAGATACAATAACGCATCTCCGAATCACAGATATCGCATCCCATCTGCCCTATGCAACTTTGCCTCATGAAATGGGAAACTCATTGATATAATCAGTTACGGATTATGCCAAAGTGTTATGCTGTTTCTTGCAGTTTTGTCTTTCATGAGTATTTGCGTAATGTGAAAAATAGTAGCCTGATGTTCTAAATGTTATGTATACTATATGACAATACTATTCTTTTTCTGTGATCAGAGGAGGCTTTTGTGTCAATATATAAATTGGAAGTTTTTTTAACAACGAATATGTGACAAGTACTTGCATGTGAACAAGCGTATGCAGCCTTCCAAAGGCAAGCACGGTAACGAATGTATCATTTAGCTGTATTGGCACAAAACTATCCCATAGGCTTTTTTTTTGCCTAAAGTCAACCACCCATCTCGATCTAGCAGATTTATCTTTTTATGTGACAAGTCTGTGCTGTTTTTCCTTGCAACAAATCCTTTTACATGTGTCCGCAAAACATTGGCCCATCATTATGTTTGTTTTTTTCTACAACTTTCATGTTTTTTTGGAAACAATTTATTTTGCATTTTTTGGAAGCTCTTCATACAGCAGCCATTATTTCTTGGAAAGCTTCTTTGCAACGAGGCTCTAAAGTTGTTGATACACTATTCAAGTATTTTTTTATATATAACATTAGTAGCCTTGCATTTTAAAACTTATCCTTTGTCCCCAATAGTTAGCTCTATTTCGCACTAGTTGGTTAAGATGTAGTACCTAAATATACGGAAATAAATATTGCTACTACAAGTACTCACGTCGTCGTGTCACTATTCAATATTTGACACTTACTATTTTTGTTCAATTTCTGTTTGAAAAAAATTGACATTCATCCACCTCACAATGCACGAAGATGCGCCCAAGCCATACTTGTGATGTAAAAAAGAGGTGAGGCGTGCAGACGGGACACAAGAGTAGAGAAGTGGACTTCTCCCCTCTTGCTTCCTGTCTGCACACCTCGCCTCTTTTTTTGCACAATGAATCCTTACCAACTAGCTCAGCTTTCTGTCGTTCTAAGCCATATTTGTGCTTTCTTAAGTCTTACTTTGCTGCATATAATAGTGGCAAAAAGCAGCTTTTCAGAGAGAACTTGATTTTGTTGTTCTGTGTATTCTGTTCTTCTGCCATAAGTATAGTAAACTGATAACTATATCGCATACACACAGCCTTTCAATGGAACAGACATTTATTTGATACACATGAATTTGCACCCTGTTCATCTAGATTTCAAAATTATGCTGATTGTGGCTAGCCTCTAGTATGTACAGAAGCATGTCTACGATGTGGTCTGAGGGTACATGTGCAGTGCTACTGTGAAGCTAGTTATAGTTCTCACAGCAATGCACCAAGTAAGGTTGTTGCTTCATTGTTATAAAGAAAGACAGCATCAGCTAGGCTGTAAGGGCGACAAAAATGATTTGTGCAATTCACCAAACATACAAACAGAATATAATATGACTATAATGCCATGTGCTAGTTAGTATATCAAGTGATTAAGAGAATGATGTAAGGGCTGTTTGCTTAATCTGGTTTATTTGTCGTGTTAAAACACAGGCTGGTGAAGGTAACTTCAACATGTCGAGGTTGTCAACATGTCTAATTATTTACAAAATTGGGGAGGTGGCAGTGAGACTCCCTGGGAAAGCAATACCTCAGTTGTACTAATGGTATGGCTTAATTATATAATTTCATCATTGCTTCTTTAGAAATATGATGGTGGGTTAGAACCTATGAAATGCCACAACAGCAAGGCTGAACATCCATCCTTACTCCTCAGAGCCTTAAAGAATGATAAACAGTTATGCTTTAGAGCATATTTTGGTAACAAATATATGCCATCTTCATTTCAGTGGAATGGAAAGAGGTGATTGAGCACAGCCATGCTATTGTAGCATGCATGAAGGAATGCAGGAGAGCCTGGGGGCTAATATATGTTAATAGAGTGAACAAGTAGCTGTGACTGGCAAGATTATTTTACTCCACAGAGGATGCTGCAGTAAGGTTTGTGCAACTGTAAGAAATACGAGAACGAGTGAAAGATTACTTGTAATATATGGATTTGTATGGCAGATGAGAATGTGCACCCAATTTGCCACTACGCATTTTTTCTATTTTATGTTCAGCACAGAGTGTGAGTCACTATGGCTTCTTAACTGGAAATTTCTGCATACCGTTTTACAGTGTTTATGGGGCTACCTGCATTCATTTGACTACTTATGAAGTGATTGGATAATAGAACATGCCCACATTACAGATTTACACAGAACGTAATTGAATTCATCATAGAGCTCCACCCAAGAAACTGTCTGTTGGTTATGAAAACCAAAAATGGCAACAAACATTCCCTTACTTTCTTGTGCTGCCCCGCACATGCTGCTAATTAACTAATGTCTACGGTGCAGACATTCTGTTCTTTCATTAGGGGTAGGTGCAAGTTGCCCTTACATAATAAACCTGCATTCATTGCCTACAAGCTACTGCATGTTGGAATTGGTGTTACAGCAGGCATGGCAAATGTTCTCCCCTACTTGTGTCTTGTGCACCACATGAGCCAGCATTTCATTTCATTGTCGTGTACCTGTTTAAGCTGTTACTGATTCAGAAAGGCAAAAATAAAACAACTGACTACGTCAACCATTTCGCATGCAAGATCACTGCACTCATTGCAAAGCTTGTTAGAGAGTTTTAGATCAGGGGGATGCAATCGTTGAGGCTCGAAGTACTAGGGGGCCTCAATGCTTGCATCCCCTTAATCTAGATCTCTATAGTCGCTTGATAATCTTGCTTTGCTTTGAGATGAAGTACACGTACTGTGCACCTGTTTGTTAGCCTATGCACTTCTCTTTCTTTTTAATGTGGCTGTGCATTAGCTAGCTAGGTTGTCACTACATGAATGAGATTAGGGCCATGCCCAACGCTATCAAATAACATTACTTTGCTATAGCTCAGTGACTATGCACGCTTTTTTATCTAGGGAAAAGAATAAAAAGAGAATGCATGCATAAATGATGTTGACAGCAGCAAACGGTCTCAAGGCAATCATCCTTGATTGTCGCCATTGCTGAGAGAGCAAGCATGCCTGTATTCACTTTGACCACAGGCTGTACATTGTTTAAATGCTGATAGAGGTATGGATAAATAGTGAAGGGGCAGCAGATTGGTGACCCAGGCCTTTATGCATGGGTATTGCTGCCCTGTTTGCCCTGTAAACCTCTGTCATCTCTTAAGGCATGAATGACATAACACTACTTCTATTGGCAGGGACATTTTTAGCACCAACAAGAAATGTAAACATTAGGTGAATTCACGCCTATATGGGGTGTCTTTTCAGCAATATGAATTAATATTTGTTTTCATGCAAACATTCTTCTCTTGAAAACATATCTGACAAGCATCTCTGCCTGAAGAAGTAACTGTGATATGTACATATCACTTTTATGTATGTCATAATTGTAATCAATTGCTCAAGACGTACTGATGGCTAGTTGTTTAGTAACGACTTAACATGGCAGTGCACTTTGAAATAATGACGTAACATAGAATGAACAAATGCTAGCTCTGTGCGCTCCTGTACGTTCATTCGGTGTTACATCATTGTTCAGAAGTGCGATGCCATATTACATCATGTAAGCAATTGTAGGCTCACTATTAACTTGACAGCTACTAAAGAGACCTCAGCAGCAAAGTGCAACTAAATCAACAAGCCACTGTTGATGATTCACATGCGTGCTCGGTGACGAAGTGACTTGTCAATCAACACAGCTGTATTCCGTGATAATAGAACCATCTGTATAGGAGTATGTTAATAGATAATGCTGCGGCGCTTCAGCAGGCCATGCTGTTGCCGTGACAGATCCCTTGCTCATTGGCTTAGATACACCTGTGTGTACGTGTATGCGCGTTCTTCCAAGCTGTTACGTACAGGGTCTGGCCCTATCCGTGAAAGGAATGCGCATTGATTGGTGGCAGAAAACAGACCGAGTTTATTTTCTACAAGAGATGCAGATGAGAGCCGCATGTGTTCGAGGGGGCAAACTCTCGGTCCCTGTCTAGTGGCCGAGACGCTGGGGGTGATGGAGAATTCTTGGAACTCGACTTGGGGCAGGGTCACTTCTTGTTTCGTCTGCACTGGTGCCTTGTCCAGCTGAGGAGTGGTGGTGCATCGCTTGTACACAACATTTTCCTCCCTTCTCAGATGGAGTCGCCATAGTGATCCGGAGGGTGTCGTTCCCGCAGCGGGCATGACTCTGCAGTTGTGTTTGGCACGATCTCAGGGGCAGTGCCAATCTCTGGTTTGGTCACCGATGATTGCGAAGGCTTCAGCATTCCTGAGAGAGTGGCCTCTGATGACGTGGAGTTATCTGCTTTTATCCCAAGCATAAATGGGAGCGGGACACTGCTCACGGTTAGCGTACAGCCCTTATCCTGTGTCGCCGAATCTTCTGTGGGGTGTCTCAAAACACCGGGCTTGATGTGGTCACATTGTCATCGCACTAACCTGTTGGGGCCTTTAATGAGCCACGATCTGTGGCCTAGCTTTTCCAAAACCGTTCCCTCTGTCCAGATCGGATTCCCTCCGAAGTTTCGAAAGAAAACTGCTTGTCCGACAGCGAGTACTCTCGACTTTGTTGGTATGGATTTTGTTCGCTTTTGCTTGGGGCTGAATGCACGTGAGAGCTGTATCCAGCTCACGCCCGAACCCAAGTGCAGCTGGCATTTCACCCGTTGATGTGCAGGTGGTGTGTTGCTCTAGAAAAACTGGGCCAGCTTACACGCGAATGTTCCGTCCTTGTTTTTGGCTAATGCTCGTTTTGTTTCAAAAGCCATCCTTTCTGCTTGGCTATTTGTTGTAGGATGGTACGGTGTGCTTGTTACATGGGTCACCCCATTCTTCTTTAGGAAGCTCTCAACTTCTACTGAAACGAAGGATGGCCCGTTATCAGTCACAAGCTTTTTGGGGAGCCCAAAAGCTGCGAAAAGGTTCCGGAGTTCCTCAATCAATGTGGCAGACTGTGTATTATGCATGGAGCACACTTCCAACAATTTGCTGTATGTGTCCACAACAATAAGCCAGCATTCTGCCTTCTATGGGACCAACGAAGTCTGGGTGAACTGTGTCCGAAGGCGTTCTGGTGTGTTCCCATTTGGGCACTGGTGCCTTGGCTGGTGCCCTTTGGTGTTGACAACAAGTTGCACAGTTTCTAGTGAGCCGTTCGATATCTGCGTCAATGCCTGCCCAACAAAATTACTTTCGTGCACATGCCTTCATGACCACAATTATATGGTGGTTTGCAGGTGCGAGTTTAAGAAGGTAGTTTCTCACCTTTGTTTTAGAGTTACCATCCGGGAGCGTCTAACAAGGCACCCTTCCTGCGCTGAAAGCTCAGTCTCCAGTTTCCGGCACGATGAAAACTGTTCTTTTGGCAGTTTATGAACTTCACCGTTTGAAACAGCCTCCAGCACTTGGGACAGAACTGAGTCCTCTCGAGTCATTCGTGCTAGTTGACACGTTGAAAGCTCGAAGCTGAGCATGGTAGCCAACATGAGCACGTCTCTAGGGGTATAAGGTTCAACTTGTGCCGGTAGTGGAAGTCAGCTTAGAGTGTCTGCATTTTGGTGCAGTAGGCCAGGCCTGTACAGCAACTTGTAATCGTACGTTGCTAGTTTAAGGCACCATCGCGTAATTCTTGATGAAAAGACCCAGGGTACTTGCTTTGTTTCACTCACGATTCCAATCAATGCCTGGCGATCTGTTATGGTCACATGCCGGCCAGCTATGTACTTATGAAAATGACTGATGCTGTAGATTACTGCTGCACTTTCTTTGTTGAGCTGGAAGTAGCTCTTTTCGGCACTTCCCAGTGTTCATGAACTGAATGCAATGGGCGCCTCTCGGCAAATAGCATCTTCCCGAGCGAGGACGGCATCAACGCTGTACGGCGATGCGTTCACAGACAAAAGAAGGGGCTTCGTCCCGTCGTAGTGAGCGAGCACTGTAGATGCACGAATCATCTCCTTAAGTGCCTCGATCGAAATTGGCTTGATGCTTGCTCTTCCACTTCCAGGGCGTGTTTTTCTCTAGGAGCCTATACAATTCCACCACGACCATTGCTCTGTTCTCCAAAATGCAGTCGTCAAATGAAATAAGGCCCAGAAAAGCCCTTAGGGATGTCTTGTCAGATGGTTTGGGTGCTTGAAGTATAGCCTCAACCTTTTTCTCGGTGTTGCAAACACCACTGCCATCAATTCGATGTCCCAGAAACTAAACTGACGTAATTCCGAACCTGCAATTTTCTTTCTTGAGGCGTAAGCCTTTCTCAGTTAGTCTCGACAGAACCTGATTCAGACGCTGTCCGTGCTCATTTGCACTATTCCCGTTGACAATGATGTCGTCAAGGTGAACACTCACCCCTGGAATTCCAGGTATCTTTGTCTCCCTCAGGCACTGGAAGATAGCTGGTGCAGCGGAAATTCAGAATGGGAGGCATTCCACCCTGAATAGTCGTTTTGTGGTGTTCACTGTGAGCAGTGCTGCTGTTTCTTCATCAACTTTCAGTTGTTGATATGCTTGATAAAAATCCAACATTGAGAAGAGGGTTCCACCATGTAGGTTTGCAAACACTTCATCTGTAGTTGGTAGTGGGTAAGATGCCTTCTTCGCTGCTGCATTAACAGTAACAGTATTAACAGTACTCCTGTAGTCACCACAGACATTGAGTGTACCGTCGGTCTTCTGAACAAGTACCAATGGGGTTGCCCATTTGGTATGCTGCGTTGGTTTTAGGATGCCTTGGCGCTGTAGATGGTCAAGCTTATGTTCCATAAGCGCCTGCAGCGCCACTGAAATCGGACGAGCCTTGCAAAACATTGCTGTCGCACAGTCTTCGAGTTCCAGGTGAACTAAAGGACCTGTATAGCTTCCAATGTCTTCCTTGAAGACATCTGGGTGTCATCCCACGACCTCTGTAATTTCTAGTGCTGGCTCTCCAATGTGGTTGATCCCCTTCATCTGAATTTGAAGTGCCAAAAACCAATCTCTTCCTAGGAGGTTGCACCCGGTGCCCTTCATAACCAACAATGGCAGCAGAGAGTCCTTTGATCTCAACATCACATGAACTTGTGCGGAGCCCAGGACGTGTAATTGTTTACCTGACTATGTGCACAAATCGAGCGGTTCACATGAAAGCCACAAAGTGTTTTTCTTCCACCTTCTGTAGTCTGTGTCCTCGCTTATTAGGGAGTATGCCGTACCTGTGTCCACCTCAAACTGGACTGGCTTTCCCTCCACTATCAAGTCCACGAGGAACTTGGGACAGTGTGTACGTACACTATCTGTGTGCAGCTTGCAGAAGGATTTGCTGACAGGTGGTGGTTTGACACTGTGTGCCCGTAGCTGCTAGTTGTCGGAGCGTGGTTCCGTGTTTTTCTTTTTCTTTGAGATGCAGGCATGCTCGACGTGACCTTCCTTGGAGCAGAAACGGCACTCGGCTGTCTTGAATTTGCATGTTTCAGGGTCATGCAAGCCGTCGCATCGATAGCAATGTCGCGCTGACGTATGCTTGCCTCCTGGCTTGATTTGCGACGTCCTGTTAATTTCCCCCGAGTTTACCACTCCTTTGATATCTCGCTGATGCCTTGACGCACTTTCCGCTGACAAGACGAAGTCCACAGCGCATTGAAGTGTCAGGCTTTTTCTGCGAACAGTCTCTGCGGAAGATGTTCGTCCCAGACGCCGCGGACGAACCTGTCCCGCAGCATCACATCTTGGGACGGCATAGTTGGGTTCGCCGCTGCAGCGGTCGTTTGGGTGTCAGGTGACGTCGTCGATATTGTAGCCGAAGGCAGCGCTCCGAAGTTGCAGTCGGCTGTCAAGGTTCCGAGGGCGGCAGCGTAGCTGCTGATCGACTCGTCTGGCCGTTGGTCGGGTCTTTGAAACACGTACCGGCTCTAAAGCTCGGATGTCCTGTTGTCGAAGTGCTGCCTAAGAAGTGTCACTAAATCATTTAAGTTGACTTCTGCCGGGATCTTCGGCGCTATCAGCGCGCGCACACGGTGTTCGAAAGTGTCGGCTCAACACGGCTTCGTCGCTGACGTCGCTCGCCTCGAAGTAAAATCGAGGCGCTGGATCCACGATTCCCATGATTTGCCCGAGAAAGGCTCGACAGCGCCAAGAATTCGTCCTGTAGCCACGGTCGAAAAATTATCCGCTTCGCAACTCCTGCCTCATCGCCTGTGTTACGTACGGGGTCTGGCGCCATCCGTGAATGGAGTGCGCATCGGTTGGTGGCAGAAAACAGACTACGTTTATTTTCTACAAAAGACGCAGGTGAGAGCTGCATGTGTTCGAGGGGGCAAGCTCTCGGTCCCTGTCCGGTAGCCGAGACGCTGAGGGCGACGACGAAGGATTCTCAGAACTCGACTCGGGATGGGGTCGCATGCCGTTACTTCCGCGCTGGTGCTTCGTCCAGCCGAGGAGCGATGGTGCGTCGCTTGTCCACAACACAAGCTTTCGCTAGCACAGCTACAAAAAGTTCGCCAGCGCGCCGTAAACAACCGAGCGCATAGTGACGTATGTTGTCGCAACATTATGCGGTAGCAATAAACAAATAACAAAAAAGCGGCGCAGGTAATACGACTGCACAGTGTTCCAAAGGTGGATCACCACGTCAATGCCACACATGCAGCACAGAATGTGACAGTGCAGGAGTCGCGTTTTCACCATGATGCGGAAGCTTCAACCTACATCGACAAAAATATGCTAGTGTCGTCTGCTGTTGGCGACAGTTGCCGACTTCGAACAGTGTTGCTCTGCGCACTGCCGAATGTTTGCCAGCTTTCAACAGACGTCGCGTCCCCAAACCGAAGTGCGGATGCAGGCGCATTCGAAGCGCTCGAGCTAACTAATAAAAAAATAACTAATAATACAGCAAACGTGATTACAAAATCCTGGCACGGTGCGAAATATTGCTGGTCGCCAGCACTCGAGGATGCCAACTCGCTGATGCATGTTGCCAGTTGCTGGTAACCTATTTGGACAACCAGAGGGCGCATGCGAACCGCGCCGCATCATGCGGTTTCAGCGTAAATGCAATTTTGTGACCGATCGCGACGACCGCCCGTTTTTCACGAACCGCATGCATGCGGTGCGGCGTGCGGCGATGGGCGGTTTGAGCGTAAATCGGCCCTTAACCAGTATGTGCGGGCGAAGGTCTACGCGTTCGTCTCGCGAGTTTTTTTCTCGAGTACATATAAATAGCGCCGAAGCCCTCCGAGCAAACGTGACGAGCCACAGTACACACAAGCCACGACCGCGACAGCGCCAGGCGAAGCTTTCCAGGGCTGCGGCCGTCGTTCGTAATGGTCGAGGCGCGTAGCTCCGGTGGTGCGGTGACGTTCGGGGGCCCGAAAGCGTGTTTGCCGGCTGCCACGTCAACTCTAGGCCCCCCGCGTTCGAAGAGACGAGGGGCAGTGGAGTGCACACTTGCAGCCGTTGGGCCGCGGGTGGTAGCCCCGCGTATGACCGGGGCCTGCCTGCCTGCGTGCGTGACCTGCCTGAGCGAGGCAATTAGCGGGAGTGGACGCGCATTCGTCGTTGGCCTCGCTGCTGCCTCGCTGATGAACGAACGCTGTGCCCGCCGTGCGGCGGACAGGCACGCGGCCGCGTCGGTATCCACACTCCTTCTCGTCGACTCCGTGCAGTGCGGTGAAAGCAACGACACCTAGGGTGCTCGCTTACATAGGTGGCCTCCAAATTCGTGCCCCCAGCGACGGGTTATAACGGAAACGGATCTCGGAAGTCTGTGCTTTTGCCGGCGGCACCTGCCGGAAGCGGTCGCTGGGGCCGGAGTCTTGTCGCTGGCCGCCAGGTTTTGGACTTCAGCTATTTTTGGACGCCGTCGTATTCCGCCATGTTGACGTTTTGAGCCAATCCTATAGAGGTCGTAGCAGCCGCGCAGGACCAATCGGAGCCGACGAGTTGGTGAATTCGAAAATGTGGCGCGATTCGACGGTGGCGAGAATGACTTGCGCACGTGTGGATCACAACGGCGCAATGTCTCGCGTACGATATCTGAACATACGGGCTTTTCGTAAGATATCCCCTTTTCTTTTTCGTCGCAACTGTTTGTGCGAGTTTACCTTGCCGTCGTGTTGTCATCCGCAAATGGGTTGTACGCTGACACACGCGGAAGCAATTACGCTGCCCCTCACGCTAATGGCTGCGCGCAGCAAATGTGTCAACCGCCTGGTCTCTGTTCCCGGTCCGCCGCCTGGGCTCTGCCATAGCCCTGACAGCACTGCACGCCTTTGGCTCCGGGGCAGGCCGCCGCGGCCACATTGAGCTGCCAGCGCGCGCCGATGCGGGGGCGGCGGCGGCGGCGGCCAGAACAGGCCGGGCGAGCGCGCCCGACGGGCCGTCGAACTATTACGGTTATTAGGTTTGCACGCGGCGTGTGTTCTCCTTCCACCCACGCGGTTGTTGCCTTGGCCGCTTTCGTCTGCTCGCGTTGCTTGTGTAGCACCGGCAGGAGCCGCAGCTTCGTGTCCGCATTGCGGCGATGCGCAGGGAGAGAGAGAGAGAGACTGCGGGGAAGCGGTCTTCCCTCCTATTTTTTCTTCTTTGTGTCTGTCGTCCCGTAAAACTGTTCCACTGGCATGGCAATAAAAAATCGGGCAAGCGAGCACGCGTTCGTAGCCGTCGTGTTTGGGATGCCAGTCTCGCCGGTCACGTGCGACACATCGACCGATATTGTGCGCGTAAAGTGGGCGCGGGAGATGTTTGGCTGGCCTCGCGGGGGCCAACCCGTTCGTCGCGTGGACCGAACAGGCGGCAGCTTCTGGCGCCAGAGAGAGCAGCGTTCTCGGCGGGAAGCGGCACACGCACCTATTAAAGCTCGTAAATTTTGGTACCGTATCATAAGCTTATTCAGTGTGTGCTTCGTCCCGTTTTTTTTTTTTTTTTTTTAATGAGGATAAACGGCGAACAATTAGTTGCCAGGGCGAGGGATCCTTGCCCGCTCTCGCTGCTCGTCTTTCGCCTTCTCGACGGCGTAATTTCACCGGACGTTTGTTTGCTCGAGACGAGGGAGCGCGCTCGAGAGCTGCGAGTGCATCGTATACAATGCACTCGCAGGTGCAACGACCTTGCTGCGGTTTCGGCTCACGATCCGTGTCTCTATATTTAGCTCCGAAACGTGTCTGGCGATTCTGTTTCTCATAACGCGTGCGCTAGGTTTACTCCTCTACGTGTCACACCGCGGGTGGCCCCGGCGTCTTGTGCGGGAGTGTCGTCACGAGTCTCGAGATACTTCTGCGCCCCTTCTAGTGGTGCAGTCGCGAGCTTTATGACATTAGGTCAGTGAGGCTTAAAGGTTTGCCTCCCTGCTTCGCCAAAGTACCTATCGCGGGAGCACTTAATGACAGCAGGTAAATACGCCTGCGGGTGCCACACGATACAGACTGATCACTCCATGCGCGTCGCCTGCTACCGACGCCGATATCTTGGCACGAAAGGACGCGTGGTCTTATGCGCACGCGCATTGACTTGCGGTCTTTTGCAGTACACTGTAGCTGGCGCCGCGAGTGCGGCGATGAGAACACCCGCGTACTTAGTTTTAGGTGCACGTTTAAGAAACCCAGGTGGTCCAAATTTCCGTAGTCCCCCATCTACGGCGTGCCTCATAGTCAGGAAGTGGTTTTGACTCGTAAAACCCAAAAATTAACTTTTTTAAAAAATTTGCTGCGCTATCTGCCCCGTGATGGTAACGTTATGATGTTCGAAAGGTTGCCTTTGGGCCATGCCGTATTCGAGGCCGTCATAATTGGGATCGCAGTATTGAATTGGGTTAAAGCTTGCGACTCGTGCAGTGGACAAGTAGGTTGCTACAGCAGCGAACGGTTTTTTTTTCTTTTTTGTTTAAACAATTACCGCCGGCAATCTCGGTTTTGCGATTGTTCCGCCTTAATGTACCGTACCGCTCGGGGTTCAGTTTTTTTTTTTTTTTTTTTTGTCACGCCCGTTTTTTTTTTCTTTTTTTTTTCTTTTCTTTTTTTTTTTTTTTTGAGATGCGCGGTCGCGCCAGTCTTTACGCCGCTCACGTTCGTGGGTGCTTGCGAGGGTTTCGCATGACGGCGTACCTCTTATCTACGAGACGAGACCGGAGTCTCCTTCTTTCGCTTTCACTCTAATTGGAGGGCAGCGCTAATTTTTTTTTCTTTATTCCTTCTTCTCTGTAATCGCGCAGCTCTCCCGCGCTAATGGCGATCGTGATCACTGGGCCCTCATTTGCCTGTCTTTTCCTGTGCACCTCTCCAACTCTTTTGGGCACTCGCTGGAGCTCCGCAACGGTAATCGCGCCTGCGCGGTTCTCAAACTCTCCGAGCGCGCGTTTCATGCAGAGCGTGGGAAGCTCGTCGTAAACGCAAGCGCGGGCGCGTGACTCTCCTCCCGAAGAAGGGGGCCGTGAGAGAGGCGATACCGGCGCGTGCGCAATTGGCTTATTTTGCATTGTAGGTGTTGCTCTGACCCAACTCTCGCTTTTCTTCTTTATTTCGCTCTCTTTCCCTCAACCCCTCGGTTTATTTTTTTTCTTCAAGGTACGTAGTTGTCCTCGAAACAATTGAATAGGAGCAGCCATTTTAAAGGCCTTGATAACGCTTAACTTTCGCGGAGTGCTTAAATATACTTGCTTAAATATACTTGTCTACTTCCGGCCTGAGCTTAGTTATTTTATTTGCGTATGTGACGGCGGAGGTTTATCTCAGTCAAAAGTCGAAACCAGTCCGATCCGTTCAACATATTTGTGGTAGGGAAGCAATTTTGTATCCAGTGGCATACTAAAATAAGGTGGTGTAAGGAAAACAAATAAGGTGCTCGTTATCTCATCAGCGCCACGTTGATGTGATAGCGAACATATTAATGTATTTCGTTTTCTGTGTGACATGAAAGGGAAAAAGACAATTCAAGTTGCAGACATTGTGCTTTCAAGAACTGTTCGGCATCATGGTGCTTTCAATTGTGGAAATTGTTTCTCGGGGCCTTAAAAACCCTAAAATATCTCGGTCCTCATCCCTCCAACAGAAGCTGCTACGAAGCTTCTTCCTTTCATTCTTTTTTTTATTTCTTTTTTAACGGGTGTTGGCGGATCGCAATAGACTTTGACACAAGCGCAGGCGTGGACTGACTGTGCTGTGCGGAAATCCGCTTGGTGAATGAAGCATTGACACAGTGGAAGCCCTTATGTATGTGCACTCTTGTATGTCGTACCGACCTACGTTTCCGTGGATGCAAACGTTCCCTTTCGGGAAGCGTGTGTGCAGACGGGCGTGGAGGCAAGCAAGAACGCTAGGGGGCGACACCTTGCTGAGCTTTCATTCGTTTTCATGGCCCGCTGTAGCCTTACTTCACGGTGTGAACAAGCCGGCAGCGACGCCATCTGCGCCGAGATACGTTAGTGTTTTATTTACTTTATCAAACGCAACAGTTGCTCTTCTAACCAGCCGTGGTCCACACAACGTCAGAAGAGGCCACCAACCAAGCTTCAACGGTACTCTAATGAAGGGAGCACTATGCAGCGAACGCGGAGTCAACTATTGCAGATGGTTCAGAGGAGTTGTGCGGAGATTTTCTAATCTTTACAATGACGCCGACGTCGGCATGTACTCTTCTTTTCGTTTAAGCTTTAGTGGACGGACGTCGCCCGGGGCTGTCTGAAGCAAAACTATCAATCTTCATCTACTGCGACGAGCATTACCACTTCGCGTAAATTGAGAGCAGCAAATCAAATCATGCGCTTCTGCGTCGCCAGCTGTGCCTCTTGTCGGTCGCCGCTTCGCAGTCTTTTATTTTTCTCTTTCCTATTTTTTTGATTATTCCAGCTTTCCAAGTGTCGTTTTTGTAACGAGTGACAGCTCGGCGCGCTCGGTATTTCAGACGCAGACGTATCTTCTGGTGAAGTTGAAATGCGAAAACGGTAGTCGACGTTCCTGTAGTTAGGAAACGTTTCCGAGGCCCTCCCTAGCTGCGCCGCAGATGTCATTTAGTTGCGACGTTGAAATACTTAATCGCGAGCGTGACGTTATCTGTCCCGGTTTTTCCGCTTGTTGATCTCCCTTTATTTTATTTTTTTGTTTCGTTACGGCAACGCATACTCCCTGCAGGAACATTTCGAGAGAGCGAGCGCTGCCGTGTCTCTACCTAATTGGATTTTGTTGGAAAACCGTTTCTTGCGTTACGCACTCCGTTCGTTTAAGGCTTTCTTCCTTGACGGCTTTATGTGAAAATGCCGAGTCCCTCTGTGTCGGTGTGTGCACACGCCACCCGCTCTCCTTGTTCGAGGCAAGACGAGAGACTTCGCAACTGTTTCCGTTCGATTTGCAAAGCTGGCCTCCGCGGCGTCTGGTCTTATTTTCCTCTCGCGATATTAGTTTAACCTCCTCTTGCTTCTCTCTCTCTCTCCTCGCGTTTGTTTCTTTCGAGCGGCGCGTCGTAACATACGTCCGGTGCAAACAAAGCCCGTCGTCCGTATCGAGGGAAGCAATTTCTCTGGGATCCATTGGGTGCACTCCCTCCTTTTCTGATTTCCTTGCTTCTTTGTTTCTTTCGTCTTTTTTCCTCCTCCTCTTTGTTCTCATTTCTGCTTGCGTGTTTTCTTTCTCCCTTAACGCTTGTATCGTCGTAACACTTCACTAAACCGTTCTCTCGCTCCCGGAGCTTGTCGGTTCGCGCGACTTCTTTTTATCCTTCGGCGGCGATTCTGTGCGCTTTTTTTCGTTGCAGCGTTGGCGGTGCGTTTTATGTCCGTACGCACTGCCGAACGGCCTGCGCCACTTGTGAACGCCGAACGAATGGAGACGTCGAGATTGCGTTGCAGTGGGAGGAAGCCTCGCCCGAAGTCGCCGACGCGAGGAAATAAGCCGGTGTGTCGACAAAGGCTGCCAGGGAATGAGCGTGGACTTACACTGGGTCTTACCTTGGGTGTAAAAAGACGGCACGAAAGAAAAAAAAAGGATCAAGTGAATGAGGCGAAAAGCTTTATTGGCTGGCAGAGTACGTTTGGTGTTACGTTGCGATGCCTCCGGGTATTTTTTTTTTTTTTTCTTCGTCTGCAGAACGGGGCTTCCAGAAGAACGCGAGGGGGGTAGTTACGGGCGATAAGGAATGGTTTGCCTGCCCCCTTAATTCCGTGCATTTTCTGTTAAAGCCGTGCATTTGTATACCGGCTTTGAATGGAAAGAAAGATAATGCGCGCATCCAAACGTCGCATCATCTATTTCCTTAGCATGGACGGCAATCACCTTTGCTACTCGTCGGCTTTGTCTCTTCAGAGTGACGCATTGTGGCGACGTAATTTTTAGCCCGTGGGGTGCCTCATTTGGCTTGCAAACGGAGAGAGAGAGGACGGTCAAGGATGCTCTTGCATGTCCATTCTCTGGCGGCGAGTCTTTTCTTGCGTCCAGTTCCACCGTATGCTCAGACGACGCGTTCACGTTAGGAGCATGTGCGACGTGTGCATGGGCTGATGTTATGTGCCGTATCACTTACATGTGATCTGCGAAAATGTTATCAAATGCTAGTGGTCCTAATATCGGGACTACTCGGCGTATGTCTCGGCTGCGACACTGATTTGGTAGTATTTGGCACGAGCTACTGCACCGAGACACCCCAGTTCTTTCACTTCGTTGAGGCGTACTTTGAAGGTGATAATTGGTGCGCTTGGATTGTGAGTTTGTTTATTTTGTATGCGCCCTGTACGCGGCCACTGTACAATAAATGGCAGAAAATCGCGAGTCGCAGGAACGATGCAGCACCTGTAATTCTGCGTTAACTTTACACTTACGGAAGAAAGACTGCGATTATCCGTGTTTTCATCGTAGCCGCTCTGCCGATGTGGTAGACAGCTCTCGAACTGCATAGAAATTCAAGAATTTCGTAACGTCTTGTTGCAAAGTGGCTGGGTGGGCCGTCTGCTGCACGTTCCGCGCTTAATGTCTCAAGAGATGGAACGAGAGAAGACAAGTACTGACGGTCCTTGTATGCGCCAGCGATGCAGCACCACTGTGCCTTTTTCGTTTTGTCGCATGCTGCGCGCAGCCTGTGAAAGCCGTGTCGTCAGAGCGCATCGCAGGGCATTAGTTTAACGGTCCGGAAAATTGAACGGTACTGCGAGGCGAGATAATCGGAAAGAGCAAAACAATTCTCGGTCTTATGCGTAAAAAAGCACGTATTGCCTTCCTTGCTGCTTTCAAAATCGATGCCTTGTCTATTCGACTTTCTTTCTTCGTTTTAGCGCTTAAGAAAGCCCCAAAAATAAAGTGTGAGGCACTCCGGCTATAAACCGGTGTCTACTGTAACTCGACCTGCGGAAATCGCCTGGAGGGCCACAGAATGAGCTTCCGCAGGGCGCAGCGGTTTGAAAATTGATGTTGCGGCAAATAGGAAAAATATCACTCCATCATTTCCACTAGACGCACTTCGTTCTTTTTAATGTTTTTTCTGTTTCCTGGTGTATCCTTCTTTGTTTGTTACCCTCTTACAGCAGTCTAACGCGTGTTATCTTGGTTGCTTACTCTTGGTTTTGTTTTTCCTTTTTTCTTTCTGGAAGAATGTTTGCGCGTGCGTGCGAGGCGGTAATAAGTCTAGTCATGTCTGTCTACTACTTGCTCGAGTTGCGAATTTCGCCGTCGCTCGCGAAACAGCCGCATACGCGCGCTTGTCAGCCCTGGAAGCTCGCGTATCTTGCTGCTATATGCAGTGTCTCGTGTTCGGAGTTCTTTGTGGACTTTGTCGTTTTCCGCGAGGCGTTTTGTGCTCGCGTGAAATTGCCTCGAGCCTTGCTTTATGGGCCGACGCGTCGCCGTAGAGTTTTCGCTTCATTCGTTGCCCCAGCTGCGATTACTTGTTCGCGACTCGGAGGAGGAACGGTTCGGGTACACCGGGCGCGAAGTCCATATAGCGCGTACGGCACATTGTGCTGAAGTATTGGAGCCTGTAAATTGAAAAAAAAAAAAATTTTTTTTTTTCGGTTCTTCTTCACAGCCCTGCTCGTTCTTCTGTCCGGAAGAGCACTGACGAAGCTCTTGTGATTTGGGATTCGTGTGAAAGGCAGCGAATGCTGTACCTGTCGCTCGTATATATATTTTTTCCATGCTGTCTTCGTAGACACTCCTGTCGATTAAAAAAATTTATTCACTCCGTTCCTATCAAACGTGTGTTCGTTAAATGCCCTAACCGCAGGACGTTCCGAGAGAATTCGCGGTGGTAACATAGTAGCGGTAACCGCTACTTAACGAGTAGAACGTAACGAGTAGAATGGCGAAGGCTGTATGTGAGGGGTGATTTTACTTTTTGCTAGCCTCTTGGCGTAGCTTTTTATTTGAGCTTAAGCGATCAGCCTAGTTGCGTTAGGAAAATCGAAAATGGGGGAGACCGGCTGAAAAAAAAATATATAAAGCATTACTGTCGCGTGCACCGTGAAAACGACAAACCACGATGCGGACGCGAACACGCTTCCGCACGTACGTCGACTGGTGACTTCAGTGTGTTGCTTACACCGTTTCGTTAGCGTCTGTGTGGGGCACGCTTAAAAAGAACAATGCGTTAAGAAAAGAAAAGGGGGGGGGGGATACGATGGTGTACATAGCTTTAAATGCACATTGCCGAACCTCGACCCAAGGGGGCGCAATTATAACTCAGACTACCCCTTCCCCTGCGCCCAATCACGCACGCGCGCATTTCGGTGGGCCGTCATCATCCACGTGGTTGAGCCTCCCGGGCGTCATGGTTGCCGTGAAGGAGGAAGCGCAGGATGAATGCGAGGCGCGGCGGCTCGCGCCATCAGCGGCGACACGGGCCGGGCTGCCTTTCACCCCCCCTCCCCCCCCCCTTTTTTTTTTGTCTCACGTCAAGTGACGCGGTTCTCGCGCCTGGCGCGCACAGGGCGACCGCGTTGTTAGGCGATGCCGGACCCGTATAAATAGATGGGCCCGCACACTGCTTTTCGACGTTCCCCCCCTCTGTCTCTCTCTCTCTACCTTCGTCGCGCCCCCTGGTGTACGGGGGCTGTAACGGCAAATGAATGATGTGCGCGTGACACCCACCGAAATGTGAACTCGGTCGGTCCCATTATTCTCCTCCGCAGAAATGCTTTGAAACTCGCTCTTGCCCTGATTTATTTCTGCCCGGCTTCGCGGCGAGTCGGTGGTTAAATCATTCCTCGCCGTTCTGTTGTGGCGGTGTTAATTGTACTGGCTATACATAGCGAACAAAGGTTGGCCCCTGTTAACATTTATTTTATGAGCTGCCAGGATGTACTTCGCGTAACTATGCAGAGCTCATGTTAGAGAGAGGTGGCGGCTACGCGTCATGGCTGCTTGATCAGTGCAGCTGCAGCGAGCGTTTGTTGCCACCCGGTGTAAAATATTGCCGTTTATTTAATGTGTCACTTTTCGGGGTACCTCGACTTGAGAGTCGTTCATTTGCTTCGCCCTGGCTTCTCCCAAGCTCTTGTCGTACGCGTTCCGCTATTCAAACGTGCTAGCACCCCGGCGTAAACGGAATGCAACGTCTTGTGCGCCGGCGTTTTGCCTTGGTACGCCGTACGGGACCGTCTTATTGAGCGCATTTAAGTGGATGCCGCCGTTTCTGCGGCTTCATCTGCACGGTCTTTTGTGTCTCCCCGTATGGGTACCGTTGTGTTTAATCGTACCATTTGTCAGGCTCTTAAAGGTATCGATTTCAGCCGCGCTAATGTTACGCGCCGAACAAAACGAGCCACAACATCATTGTCAAGTTGGGGCGTTCGCTAACGCGCAGTCTAGCATTTTGCTGTTACCGATCCCGGCAGTTTAAACCGCGTTATGTTCGATCGCTGCGTTTCACCTAACAACCGTATTAGCCTTCTAATACGGTCGTATTCGGAAACGGGGCTCTTTTGTCGTGAACGGTCAAGCGTGCTTCGATAATGCGATGACGCTATCTCTGCTTTTCGGGAATTTGTAAACGCGGCGTTAACTAACGTGCGGTTTTGCGGATATTCTCTGGGTATATCACACCCGACCTGCGTCGAATATGCGAAGCGCACTTTTGATCGTGTTAAATGCGCTGCAACCGAACTGCTTTAACGGAGACGCGCAATTCCACTGGGTGGCGTGGTGTTCTCGAGCGGTTTTGAAACGTATGCGTACGCATATTCGCCGAACGGTATGCTGCGCTTCCGACGCTCCTCCGAATTTGTAGTGTGTGGGATGGACGTATCGGTGTGTGCTGGCTTTACTGCTCACAGATTTCCTCGTCTCTTTTCGCTCCCACATCGCGTTCTCGCTTCTGCGCCGGGACAGGATTAGTGCTAAAGCAGCGCTGCTGTCCGTGCGTTCTTGGGTGAATTTGAGGCAGAATCTTTGCACTTTGTTGGTTGCCCACACAGAAAGGCGGTTGTCCTACTATGAAGGGACGCTTCCAGGCCATGCATCGCCGTTGTTTAGCTGCGGGTAAACGCAATAGCCGTCTGAGTGGAGCGACCATTTGAAGCGGCCCGGATTCACGCGGAACCTTTCTTCTCTCTGAGCGGTGTTAAAAGGGCGCTCTCTTCTGTACTCGCAATCTAACGCTGGTAAACTGGCCCGCCATTCCTCTAGTTCAACGAGGACTTTAACGTTTTTACGCATGCCGACCCCTTTATTCTCTATGCAAGCCCCCGCTAGCAGTGGTAAGCGCATAGCGATGGCTTCGGTGAAAAGGCCTTCCGCCCATTTCCCGCTTGATGCAGACCTTCGGAGAATGCGGACCGCGCGTCGCCGCGGCCGCATTCGTCCACCCCTCCACCTTCTAGCTCCTTTCTGCGGCGGCACTCATACTGCCGGCGAGATCGCCGACCGTTGAATGGCCGTCGTGGTGTCGCGTGAGCGTCTCTCGTCCCCCCCCCCCCCCTTCAAACACACACACACACGCACACGCACACACACACACACACACACACGCACGCCGCAAACTCTCTAGCCATGCTCACGCGGCATTCTCATTCCTCTCGCGCACCGACTGGACGCTCTGCGCGCCCTCCTCCTCAGCTGGTAGCTGAAGGTTTTGAGTATACAAGCTAGGAGGTTGGTCACGTGGAGGGGGAGGGAGACGCGAACGATCTTTTCATGTGCCGTCGGATGTGGATCACGCTTGCGTGCCTGCCGCCTTTTGAGTGTCGTGAGGCTATTACGGGGGAACCTTTCGTTTTAGTCCCGCTTCCTTTTAGCATTCTTTCTTTTCGCCTTCGCTCTTCTCTTTTTGAGCTCGTGTTAGAGGCCAGAGAATTTTGGTTCGCGCTTGTCTAAAGAAAGGGGGAGAGAGAGAGACTTGAGGGTGAGGGTATATATAGTGAAAGGCGAAGTTTGTGTGAACGCTGAATACGGCCTGTCAAGCCGCGCGCAACCTTGACGCGTTGTTCTGCCTGCTGCCGGAGTTCGCGGAAATGAGATAAAGTTCTGGAGACGTGCCCACCTCTCTCGCGTCCGCTCTGCTTGAATAGAACAGCAGCAGCCTTGCCTGATGTCTACTTGGGAAAATATGCCTATTCATTCACTTCCACATTTACATGACTTCGTCGGGTGTCTCTGGACTTCGTTATGTACTACGTTTATTTTTTCTTCCTTTAGCTTTACGGATTTCCCTTTCGTATATGCTATCTCGACGTGAGAGCGATCCTTGCGTAAATTAGTAGGTCAACCGTGTTCATACCGTGTTCGCGTTTCGGGGCTATCGCATGAAATTGAATACCTAGTTTGATCCCGGTCGCAGCCGGTCGCGGTGGATAATCCACAAGACACGCCAGAACAGCATCTCTACAGCAGCGTAATGTGGCGCTAGTTGGCCGCGGGACGACGTCTTGCCTGGTGAAGGAGTAAACCCATATTAAGGGAAGGAAACACAACCTCGACTGAGGTGATGTGGTCTAAGGAAGAGTTTGACGTTTCTGCCTCCACCCGGAAGTCTCGTTGTTGGATGAACAGGCGAAGCGTCTGTCTGCGCTGACCCACACCACTTGAGTCGGCGTTTTTTTTTTTTTTTTTTTTTCTTAAGGCGCGCTTCGTGAATCAACAAAGTCAGCTATAGAAGAAATATCGGTAGCCTGCACAGCCTGCCAAGATCCAGTTAAGAAAGTCGTACCAACTCGCACAACCCTTCTACCTTCCGACGTTTTTTGCCCGGCGTACCGGCGTATTAGGCTTCGCGGCATGCCGTCGTTTTCCGGTGCCTTCACGACCGACGAATTAAGGGTGGGAGAGGGAGGCAGGGAGGGAGGAGAGTTGTTTCTGCAGCTTTTAATACCCAGAATTTGCATGTTTGTCTCGGGGCAAGTTCCGGCTCCGCCCGTACCTGGCGGTAGTCGTGATCCTCTCTATTGGAATGTTTCCACTTCTAGCGCTAACCAGTGATTAGTTAAAATTGAGTGCCACGGGGCAGCTCGGGGGCATTAAGTGCGCGTCCGCACATCTCCTGTAACCCTACAGACACGTGGGGAATTGCGAGTGAGATATGATCGAATTTTTTTTTAAGCTACTTCAGTGGTAGCTATGAAAAAAAAAAAAAAAATGAACGAGTGACCTATATAGAATTGGCCTTCGCCTGAAAAGAAAACCCCCGCATTACGTTTCTCTCTTTGCTTGTCGGCTTGACCTTTTATACTTTGCAGTTAGTGTCGCATCCTCGCCAATTTCCAATTCGCTCACGTCACAGAGCGAGACCGGTTCAACCGTGTGAGCTGGCTCTGAAAACCGGAAGCGGTGGTTCGCTCGAGGTTCTCTACGCTGCGCGTAGCTCGAGGCGCCGAGCGCTCTTTTCCTTATTTTTCTGGGGATTGGTCGATTTCCGGACGTTAGTATGCTCGCCGCGTTTCTCCGTAGACGGCGGCGTATTGCCGCAGTTGCCGTTTCGTACGACTTGCCGGCTTTCGAGTGGATCGAAGAGCAGGGGGTGCGAACAGCGGTTCTGAAGTTATCGCCTGGTCTCCGTCTCGTTGTTTATCTGCTTTTGTGCCTACGAACCGACGTGTGTGGACAATGCGGGCGTGGCGTTGCAGACCTTCGCCGAAGGTTACGAGAGGTCGGCTTCCTTTAGCCGACCTACTCGCACGCTCATTTGGAGACTGAAATAGTGAGAGCGACAGTTCTTGGTGAAGTGTTTAAAAAGCTGCAAGCGCAGAAAAATGAGGCGACGGAAGTTCTGCTCGCATTTGAGACTACATTGGTGTTCTGGTACATTTCGCTTGAAGTCGCAGGTGTTCTTTGCGATCGGTTGTGTCATTTGCAAAGAGGCGTCCTTTGCTCCATTGTGCTCCTTCACGCCCTTCGTTAAAAAAACAAAAAGTGGTTCCTATTTTTCGATGGATTACAGCACATCTAATGAGTGCGTTAAGGAGCTATTGATGCATCGTTGTACACAGCCGTGTAATAGAAATTGCTTACTGATACTCATTGTCGCGCTAATGTATGCCTGTGGCGTGTGTTCCCTGTGTTCATTTCTATTCTCGTTGTTTCTTTGTTTGAGCGTCTACACGTGTAAAAAAAAAAAATTGTCGGGCGATTTCCGTGCTTGGCGCTCGTGCGTCTTCGGTCGCTCGCATTCAGTGCCGCACGGACGAGTTCTCTCGGATTGCCGCTGCTTTCGTTGCCAGAAACGCGTTTGTGATTGTGATCGATGCGGTTCGGAGAAGCCGGCCTGGCCTAGTGAAAAAAGGCGTCAATGTATTCTCCTGCTTTAGATACATGCGCGCGCGGATCGGGACGGTGTTCAAAAGGACGCGGCGTGTTTTCAGGGCCGCGTATCCGTCACCCTTCTGTTGCCGTGCTTCTCGGGCGCCGACGACCGGACCGGGCGAGTTGCGTGTCGCGAGCCAAAGCTGACCTCGAGGCCTCTCGGTGCCTTTGAAACGAGAGTGCCAAGTTTCGGTGACGTTTCGAATGAGCGCTGCGGTGTGCCCCCGAGCGGCTACTCGTAAAGTAGGGTAGCCGTTCCGCGATTACATTTGTCGAACCCCGTCGGCTGTGTGCACTGTTGGCTTCTGAAGCTATTTTGCTGAGTAATACAAAAATTAGCAGGAGTACAAACAGTCCGTAAGTTGTAGTTAATGCGTCGTTTCACTGGTGGTGAAAAAGGGCTAAGTGTAAGCGGGGGGAATTACAGTGGATCAGATATGTTCTGGATTGTAACCCGTTTCTGGGGTATTAATTATTATTATTATTATTTCCGAATCTGGCTTTACCAAGTCTGCGTGCGCGATGTTTGGTACGAAATTTTCGCGTTCTTCGACCCCAAAAAATCGGCTCGGAAGATCGCTGGATTTCATAGGCGGACGCTCTCAAATTGGGTGGTGAAAGCTTAAGCAAAGGGAAATTTATCAATTACAACCACAGGTCCCCTGACATCCGCTTAAGCAAATAAGACCACCGTGGAAAGTGCTAGCATCCGTAAAATGTGTACTGCGTGTCAAGCTTAGTCGTTGAAGCCATATGGCTCCATGCTTGAAAGATGAATGTAATTAGGGCACTTCGTTTGCATAAATTGACATTTGCATTGCGAACGTGTGTGAGAGGGTGCAAACTTCAGTCGGCCAGTCGCGAACGAGACCGATGCGCCGCTCTTTCTCGACCCCTGAATCTTTTCGTCCTTGTAAACCGGAATGACCGGCGTGTGCTCGGCGCATCGAAGGGTCCAGGAAGCCGGTCGAGTTTGCGAAAGAGAAAACAACCGAAGAGGAAATTGCGAACAGATGACTTCAGCCTGCGAGCAGGCTTTTCTCTCTTTTTTTTTATACCCCGAACAGCGGTGTATAAAAGAGTATGCGCGCATTTTCGTTGTGCCGACGACCCTGGAACATGAAAACTCGTGCAAGAGTTCGCGTTGACAGAGAAGTCGGAATCGTCCAGCCGTCGCACTACGATGCACACTTAACAAAAACTGGAGTTTAACGTTTGCCAAATGCATTGTCGGTTATGTGGAACGCCGTAGTCTAGGGCCCCCCCCGGCTTAATTTTGACGGCCTGCCAGTTCTTGCCCAGCACGTAAGTGCACGAGAACGTTCTTGCATTTCGCTCTCGTCGGAATGCGGCCAGGAGTCGAACCTGCGACCTTATCCTCTGCAGCACCGAGCTCACCCTCCCCTCAGGCCGCTCTGCTTTGGTCGTTTACTCGCTTTGGATCCGTCTACGGGACTTCCGCTTCCGCGTCAATCCTTCTTTTCGATTTCGTTGCGTGCCAACTTCGTGCATGTTTCCTCCTCGATGTCAGTGATACCCGTGCGCGCGCGTGATTTGCGTTCCCTCTTTCGATGTCACGCGACACAGTTCTGTCACGCTTACGTCTCGACTGTACCCGGCTTGTCAGGTCCCGCGTCTTCCTGCGGTCGTCAGAATCCACTTGGCCCGGATAGGCGCGCCTGGCTTACCTTCAACGGAGATGTGGCTCGTAGGAGGCATCTCGTGTTCCTCTGATCGTTGGTTGAGAAGGCGCGTGTGACGCATTCCATCGCGTTGCGGATGTCTGGAAGAGGATGCATTAGTGATTCTTAGAAGCAGGGGATTCGCAGAAGGCGATGTGGGCCATTTCTACAAAATAACGCACGATGCGTTGATGGTAGCTTTGGTTTTTAGATAGTCTCTTTGGCACGCGATTTCTAAAACCACGTAATTAAATATCTTAGCGTAGCGTTATAGTTCTACAGCGGAAGTTCAGGCTCGTTGGGGGCCGGATCGTCGGTGAATGTTGTCGTGCGCACCAGGCCAGATGCGCACGCGTAGTTTGGAGCACTAGCGCCCCACCGCGATACAACAGACCGTGCGCCGTTTTGTGTTTGAGAGAGAGAGAGAGAGAGAGAGAGAGAGAGTGTGTGTGTGTGTGTGTGTGTGTGTGTGTGTGTGTGTGTGTGTGTGTGTGTGTGTGTGTGTGTGTGTGTGTGTGTGTGTGTGTTGTCGCTCAGTGGATTACTGAGCAGGTGGCCTCAGTCCAGGCCGCCTCTGTCATCGACCGAGGGCCTCTGTCATCGACGAGGACCTGGGTTTGTTGGTAGGGATAAAGATGGAAGGTCTAAGAGGGGAAAGGTGGCGTATCCAGAGGATGCGATTGCTGTCCCGGTGGTCACCGCTGTGTATGCATGGAGGGGGATCTTCTGTGAGACCTTGTAGAAGGTGGAGGCGAGCCGGGGTTCGTAGGGCTTGTTTGAAGCTATGGCTGGAGTTTTTGACTTCCCATCGCGCTCTTCCCCGAGGACAATCGCCCGCACTCTAGTTTGTTTACTGCTGCACTGGAGCATTGAATGCTTGTACCAGGACTACGCATTCCCGTCGCGTTCACGCAGTTATTTCCTTCTCTCCGCTGCTGTTCTGCTTTATTTTCGAGTAATTTTCATTTTTTCTTCGGAGTAGGGTAGCAAATAACGCCCTTCTATACGTTTGCTTTAGTAAACTTATACAGGTGAGATCAGAACCACATCAGCGTTGAGTTCAAAGAGAGAGCAAGGAAACAGGGTTAGTTTGTGGAATGCGTTGGCAACCACTCGAGCTCACTCACATCGATGAAGCACTTTCTGCAAGTGAGTTGGTATGGCTTTCAGTGTATACACTACTTTCGTAACGCGCGTCCTTGCCCCCTCCCCTCCCCCTCTACCTTCGTGTCGCGTCGGGTCCTTCCAGTTATGATCTTCCTCGTCTTTTCTGAGCGCAAACTAAGTTAGCGCACAGGCTCTTGCAACAAATGACCCCCCCCCCCCTCTTTTTTTTCTTCTTTGGCGTTCATCACCAGCTCATTCATCACCCACCTCTGGAATATTTATGTGCAGTGTTGGGCCAACTGTACGAACGCTGACAGGCACCGCGGGTGCCACAAAATAGTGCCGAAACATGATAGCGGTTTTTCGTATCCAAGCACGTAAAGCCGTCTGGAGAAGCTCATGTTGTTTGGCGAACGGAGACGACTGCACTTGAAACTTGACAGCGTACTTTCACCTTATTCCAGCCGTCGTCTGCTGCTTCGTTTGTTACGCCGTCTGCTTGCCGTTCTTGAGAGCAGGCGACGCGTAATCCGGCTTCCGCAGCGCTGCACTGGCCTTGGTGTTTTGAAGCACGACGCCTCTTTTTACGCTCATTGCATCCGCTCATCTGCCGTCTCGTCGGGACGACAGGGCTTCGAGCCAGTCCAGGCTCGTTAGGGAGGCAACGGGGAGCTGGCAGGACGACGTTTCGCTGTTTGCTCTGTCGTGACCAGGTGCTTTCTCTCGTTGTCGCTGCGGTCTTTGCTTGTTGCTGTCGCGGTAACGAGGGCCCTCTCGAACTTCGCGTTGCGTGCTCTGGCTTCCGGACGATATTTGAAGCAGCGGCCGTTGCTGCTAGCCGTTGGTCGTTCACGTTCGGCGCAATTTATCTGACGATACTGTCCGTTTTTTCTTTTTTTTTTGTTACTTAATATTCATGTTCGCGATAACAGCGAATTTCATTCTGTCTCTAATTATTGCCTAGACTCCCTTCTTTCCGTGACCGACATGCGTCACTAGTTTGGCCCCGCTAGCCGTATATTTTTTCTTTTCTGTCGGACAGCCCGAAGCACCAATGGCAGGTAGTTTTGCTTGCGAATTGTTTCTAACGCAGGCGGCTGCCGCCTCGGCTGGCTCCGCCATGTTTCACGACTACGCTGCAGCACGCAGACGCGCTACTCACCGTCCTCGGCAGGCGCATTTGAGGCGCGAGAGCGTGCCAACGCGCGCCAACGCGCGGCCCCATCTTCCCGCCGCCGTTAAGCCAAAGGAGGGGTTGATTCGAGGAGCGTGTCGTGTTTCCTCTAGATACTCCGCGCTCTCGAAGTCTCGTCAAAGGCAGTCGTACTTTCTCGGCCCTCTCGCTCCCTCTTTCCGCACTGCAGCACTAGAGAAATAGCAGCAAACTGGGTGTGGCCTTTGTTGAGATAAAGGACGGGTTAATTCGAGGAGCGTGTCGTGTTTCCTCTAGCTACTCTACGCTCTCGAAGTGTCGTTAGAGGTGCTCTCTCTCTCTCTCTCTCTCTCTCTCTCTCTCTCTCTCTAAAATGCAATAATAAAGAAGTCACGGCGATGGTGTCACCACTCCGCTGGAGTGGAGCCCAGCGCAGCATCAAAGCACCTTGCGGCTGCTTGATTAATAGCGGAGGCTCTTCCAGCGAGTGTCTCGAGTTTCTCGCCTCAGGTGTTCGCCATCACCGAGCGATGGCGGCGGCGACGGCTGCTCAAGAAATTTATAAAAGAACAAGGAGCTGTGCTTTGCGAGATGCTCTGCAGGTGTGGGTGTATGAGCCAGGGCGAAGCCATTTGCGCCAGCGACCCTGCGGCACACACACAACGGTTCGTTCTCTGGCTCCCTCGCTATATTATTTTTTTCTTTCCGTGCAGGACGCGCGGCCCATCGCGGGCGCGCCTGGTCCCGAGGGTATATAAGGGGTCCGCCGCCCACGACGGGAAGCATCCGATTTCGGACGGACGAACGCGCCCGCGGGGCTGCCGCCGCCTGTACTCTCTCGCTCGCACATAGCAACGCCGGCGGGCCCTCTCGTCCACGCGAAAGGGAATTCTCGCCTTTCTGTCTCTGCTCTCGCTTTCTCGGTGGCTTTCCTCTGGCCTGGCTTTTTCTTCCGGGCAACAACAGGCAGCGGGAGTAAGGAGTTGGGGAATCGATACAGTGCAGCAGCCCGAGCCGAGTGCTGGCAGACTCGCGCGCGTGTGTGCGTGTGTGTGGGCTGCGCGGTGGAAACCCGCGTGCCTGTGTTGTTTTCTTCGTCTTCGCCTTGCGGCCTTCTGTACTGTGGACTGCGGTGTCTGATACGGGCATTATCCGGGAAAGTGTGGTTGCCGACCGCTCTCATATATTGGGCTCCGTGATGATAGAGACCCGTTGTTAGAAGCCGCTGTCTTCTGCTGATGTTGCTCGCTGCTGCTCTTTCTTTTTTTTTCTTTTTGTTGACAGTACTTGCGCGCCAGTGGCTCCCTGATTATACGGAAGGCCGTTGTGAATCGCTATAGACATTAGATTAGCCGTTAGCCTTTGATTCACTCCTTACTTGCTGTACCGTTATTTACTGTTCTACATAGCAGTCTTCCAGTTGCATAGGGAAAGACGGCTGAGGTGGCTTTGGTGTGTTCTCCGTGTACATCCTAGAAAATAAATGGAAAAGTTTTCTTTATTCGTTCGTCGTACTCTGCCGTTCCGTCGGCTTTTTGGTAGCTCTCAAATGACGTTCATCTAGACTCCGGTATTTTGTTGAATAGTGAGTCTAGTGCTTCTCAACAAGGACGTTCTTGCCGTCATTGAGGTTATACAAAAAACTGGTAAGTGCAGTGACAGGTGCAGTCATATCCTTACCTGCTCCTGGTGGTAAATTCACTTTACAGGGCGCACCGCGATTGGCCGCGGAATTAGTCAGCCGTACCTACGAAGCGTCGGTCGTCGAATAATGCGACCCCCCTATAATCGGCTGTTTCTTTATCACCTGTTTTTCTGTTCCGTATGCGGAACATTGCCTTTTCTGCAGATAGCGTCCGTGGCCAAGCGGACATTAGCAACAAGAAGGACGTTAACGATAAGTTCGCTAACTACCTCGAAAGTGCTATTGCACTTCCTAATTACTAACTTTATGGCGCACGTTGCAATTGTTAAATTGAAGTGGAGCTGTTGTGTAGTTACGACCGCTTAAGAGGAAGCTTTAGCTCGGGCCCAACTCCGACGCGGCCTATTCAAATACATGTAAAAACGCAAAAACGTTCTTCTGAGATAACCCCTGGACCGATTTTAATGAAATTTATTGCTTTTGAGAGATAAAGTTAAATTCTAGTGACTGTTGGAAGCGGAATTTTGATTTAGGGCTTGCATTTTGTTAAAGATTTACAAAATTTCAGAAGTTTGAAAAAAATAGAAGCACGAAGTTTACAAACTAATAGCTCTGCATCAAGAACAGATATCGCGGTTCTGCAAACGGAATCCATTAGATCATTCAAAGCGGACAAATTTCATATGTCATATTACATCTTACGTGAGTTTGTTACGTTGTTTACGAGGGTTCTGCAAACGTTGTAATTACATATTAATAAATTTTTGAAATTCATGTATAAGATGTCAAATTTGTTCGCTTTAGATGTGCTATTAGGTACAATTCACAGAATTGCGATATCACCTATTCTTGCTGAGTTACAGAGTTGTAAACTTGATAGTTTCGTTTTCTGAAAATTTGCGATTTTTGCAAATCTTTAATAAAAAATTGACAATCTATATCGAAAATTCGAAACCAACAGTCACTAGATTTTAAGTTTTTCTTTTAAATGCAACAAACCTCGTCAAATTTGGTGCAGTGGTTGCCGAGAAAAACGAATTCTCCTTTTACATGTATTTAGATAGGAGCACCCGAGCTAAAGCTTCCTCTTAACAGAAATCCTAAGGCTAGCGGCACTTTTCGAGATGTGAGGCCTGAAGACGCGCCTCGAAACACACTGGCGTTCGTTCCAGTCAAGTTTCCCGAAACAAGCTTCGAGAGCTGGGCCACATGGTGCATGATTTCAGGTGACAGCTAGCGAGGAATACAATACGCAAGCAAGACGACAGCGGCGCAAGTCTACATCCCAAAAGCGTGCCTTTATCTGGCACTATTAAAAAAAAAAAAAGCTCTTTGTTGCCTTCACCCGACTAGCGATTTTCTGAAGGCAGTGCGCCGAGTTCGGCAGTGAAAACGGCAGGAAGATAGACAAAAGTTTATCCGTTTGAGAAAAAGACACGCGGCGTATAGCTCAGTGCCCTAATGCCGGGAGTCTCGAAACTCCTTACTCGCCGGGTCGTGAGGACCGATCGAGAAAACTCCGGCGACGGTCGTGGGCCAGACCCGGCTCCTCCGCTCTTCCGTATGGCATAGTGCACCCGGCCGGCGATGCATCACACTTTGGGCGCAATCGAGACGGGCCCGCCCCGCCGGTGGGCCGCTCTGCTCTGCTCGAACTGCGTCGGCAGCGGCTGGCTTCGACAGCGGCCGCTCGCTTTTCGGGGGGCGTGTGTGTGTGTGTGTGCGGAGAGTTGCCTCGCGGCGGCGATTGATGGTGCCTGCTCGCATTACGGCTTCGCGATCGGCCGCCTTCTTCGCCGGCCCGGCTCGCTTTCGCTCTCTCTCCAGCCGGAAGCCCCCACCGCGATCACCATTTGGCTTGGCTTGGCCATTTAGCTCGGCTCGGCCGTTTGGCCTGGCTTGCCTTGGCTCGAGCGTATTGTTCATATTTTGCCCCTATTTCGGCTCTTTCGCCGGAGTTCTTTTGCTATTTGTCCAGGGATGCATAGGTCGTGATTTGCTTCGGCGAAGCTTCGCGTGCTTTTCTTCTTCGCTATGATGCGGCACCTCTCCTGGCGGCACGCGCGCTGCTCGCGCGGTCTCCCCTTGGGCCATTTGCGTTTCTGCAGTGCCTCTGATGGCTGCAGAGAACCCCGCCCCCCCCCCCCCCCCCCCTTTCCGCTACTCTCTTCGTTGAAACCTTGGTTTCTTTTTTCTGTCTCGTCATCACGCGCGCGTGGATGCTCTCAAATTCTCTAACACGCGCCTTGGCAGCTTCCTCTTTTTACTTATTACGGAAATTTTGCCGGCTCGAGTCGCATCTACGCATTCGGGGCCGCAGAGTTCGGATCTCGCGGAGCCGCGAGTACGCAACCATCTGCGTGCGTCATTTGGTTTTAGCCGTGGGTCGGCACCTTTTTCTGGGGTATAGCTTTTCTCGCGTAATGTTTGTCTCGGCACCGGCTTATCTCCGCCCATCTCTCGAAAAACTCTGCAGTGTTCTTCACTTCCGCTATCGGGCTAAGCTTTCTGAATTTCTTTTTGGGCTCTTGACCATGAGGTTTACGCAAGTGAAGGCCATCCAATCGCATTAGCATACTTGGGCTACTAAGCCACCTCTGTGACAAATGGATGCGGTTAATGCGAAAAGGGCTTAAAAAGTCCGCTCTTTTTTAGTGTTTCGTATTCAAGTTCTGGCATCATAATTATACGATCCTCGAAAATGTTTTATCGGTATTGTGAATCTCACTGTGCGCTACCGCAAGATTGGCCGTGGCGCGAACATAATTCTTCCTTGCTCTCCGATTTTACGGCTAGTTTACGTCGCAGTGTTGTATCCTGTTCCCTAAGGCCGCTGTACCGATGTAACGTTGAGCTACGCTTGCACCAGAAACTTGTGACCCATTCGACTGGTCCTTTCCGGGCACTCCAGCGTAGTTTCAGAGCTCGTTTAACAGTGTAACTAAACTTTATCGTGACAAGCGTGATCCCGTAGCGTTAACAAAGCCGGAATAACGCAACTGATTTTTTTTCCCGTAAGACAGGCTTACTGTCGCTTTACACGACGATCAAAGCACTCCGCCATCGCTTTGAAACGACCGCTCTGGTGTGCCGGAAAAAAGTGCAGTTAGTCATTTGTAAGTTTTTGCCTGCAACTTTCTTTTTCTATCCTACGTTTGTGAAACGTGTTTTTGTGTGTGCGTGTCTGCGTATGTGTTGCGTTCGAACACGGAAATAAGGCAACGCGGGGCGTAACCGTCCCGGGGTTACAGTCGGGCAGAGCTCGGACGCTCGCCGTATCGAACGGCGATTAGATGACCCCGATGGGCTCCGTACAGCGTGACACGGCGGGTCATCCCTCCTCCCAAATAGGATTTGCCGGCTTCCTATTTTCTGGACCGTTGAACAGTTTCGCGATGTCGCCCTTGACAGACGGAAGGTCGGTCGTCGGTGCCACTACCGGTATGTCGCCTCTTTCTCCGTATTTTTTTTTTTTTTCTTAGTCCGACGTTGCAAACAAGCTAGACGTAGTCTAGCTTGTTTGCAGGGTTCCCAGTGCGGCTGCGGCGAAGCCATTGCACGGCATTCTGCATGTTAGGTTTAGGTAGTCGATATCCGGCGAGCACTGACGCGTGTCGCCACGCTATGTAGGTAGTGCTGGAAATAGCGGACGTCTGCGGCGCGTTGCCGTCCGATCACGCGGTCTCGTCCGATCACGCGACCGCGTGATCGCCTCGGGCGCATGGATTGCGCCCTCGTCTAAACGCGTGCTGTCGGCACTCCCCAGAGGTGCAGTAGACCGCAAAAGTTTACGGGCCGCGAGACCTGAGCGAAGGTCGGACGCGTCACCAGCCTCGCAACGCAGCTTGGTGCCGAGTGCTTTAAAATTTAAAGCGCGAGCAACCACTCACTCCAACGCGTTGTTTCGTCTCCAGATTCCCTTGCATTTGCAGCAGCGGCCTACGTACACTCGTGAGTACTCCATGCTTCGAAGTTGAATTTCAATTTCGTAGTACCGTGCGTGGGTTTATGGGCTCGGCTTTGATTAGCGGATCCATTAAATGTGTGTAATGACGGGGTAAGCCAGTGGAACAGCCACTGGCACGGTTAGCTTAGTGAGCGAGCTTTGGACACTTGGTTCCGCTGTCTCCATTCAATCCCGCTAGTTTACGTTTTCTATTAGCGATTTTACGTATCGCTAGGAGGAAAATCTATCCAAACTCCACAGTTGTATGAAAGGTCTCTCGCGTTATTCTACAGCCGCAACAGATTTGAGCCGCATCTGCGTACTAAAAAGCAAGCCTCGCACCGTTGCTCATAAGCTGGGCTTTCGAAAGAGGCCGCGCGCGGTTCACCCTGCTCTAATGGGAAGAAGAGCATAGCCACGACGTCCGTAAGAGAACTATCTGCAAGTTTGGGCGTTGGAACCCGGCAGCTAATGGCCGGCGTTATGAAATCTCTCGCCTTTGAAACTGCAGTGGGAGGAGCATTTCGGAGATTCCTAAAAGTGGCTCGCCGCGCTTTCCTGTGTGTTATCCTTTTTTCGCGCGACAGCACCCCCTAACCGCGCGAGCGCGGGCAGCAGTGCCATTTTCCTTCCTTATTTCTTTTTTCTGTGATTATTTCGCGATCGCCCACGTGGAGTCGAAGCCGAGCGAGCGAGACCCGCTGTCCTCTCGGCCAGGCTCCCTCCGGGTCGAACCCCTTCCCGATAACGAGCGAAGTGCTCAAGCGTGGTGGCCCGCCTTCCGCCGACCCATGTTTCGCCCTGGGTATTGATCTCTCTCCCCCTCTCCCATTTTCCACTCGTGGCTGCGGCAGAAGTTTACTCGAGTAATTCTTGAACGCCCCCGCGGTGACGAACGGTGCGCGTCCTGTGTTCCTATGGAGACACGACACACAATCGCAAGAAAGGAAAAGAACAAAGGGGGGGGTGTGGGTAAGACAGCTGTTGTCTACGTTGTGCTGGGGGCTATTGTGTAATCCGGCTGATGTGCTTTTTTTGTGTGTCGCACGTTAAGCTTCTCTGCTCTGGGGTTCCTTTCTAAGCCTTTCAGCTTAAGCGCGCGAGGGTGATCTTTTTCGTGTCATTCTCAAGCACCCCGTCTGCAGCAGTTCACGTACCGCCGTCGTGACATGAAGCGAATTTGAACGCTTCCCTTTGACGTCGGTTCAGCTTCCGTCCGCCCGACCGCGTCTTCGGCCCCTCTCGCGTTCAGAATCGTTTCGGAAAGATGCGCTACTCGGAACGCACTGGTGTTCACGCCGGCGTGTAAGCGACGCTCTTTTGAAACGCGTTACCTCTCTGTTGTATCACGCGCGGCCTTGCCAGTTCGGGGTGCTTTCATTTTGCTTCGTCGCGAATAAATTTAAGTGATGTGGTCCTGGTCACTATATGTAGCCTTAGCACGAGGATACCCGTGTTAGCCGTAACGCCTCTAGCGTGAAACCTTTACCGTAAATTTAGCGCGATCTGCAAGACACGAGAATGAAAATGGTTTGCCTTTGTATCAGCACCTTTCAGCATTCGGTCTCGTTGGAAGGAATCGCGGCCAAGAGTTAATTAGCGTCATTTATTTTACTGGTTTCATTTATCACTGTCACTGTTATTTATTTCATATGCGCACTTTGTTTCACCATCTAAAGACAAACCTTTCGTTTCATGCAATCGCCGACTAGTCCTTACAATTTTGCTTGGATCCGTGCGCCATTTTTTTTTTTTTTTTCGACACTTGAGCCCCACGTTCTTTAAATGACGAAGAGTTCGTGCTTCTCAAATTCGCCCCAGTCGGGTGATGACTACGGCGTCTTAAATGAAAACTGGGGCCATGCTCGCATTCTGGTCCTTTTCGCGTTTATGCAAAAAAGAGGTCGCGAAAGCATTGTCGCAGCATTTGTCGTCGTTACGGTTGTTGCCTCTAGAACGTGTTTCTTCTCTTAGGTTAGAGTGCTCTTCAAATTCACTAAGGGAAGCGCGCTCCCAACTCCTTACCTCTTCCTTCCTAGCTTTCTTTTTCTTTCTTTTTCCACGCTTGCTTGCCTTATTTTGTTTCTCCCGCAATTTCGCCGCGAAATGCAAGTGTCACTGAATTTCTCTCGGGTGAGGTTGCTTTGTTTTTTTCTGTCGGCGGTGAGTCTTCAGTGGCTTTTCTTTTTTCTTCTTTTTTTTTCTTTTCGTTCGTAGTCATTCGAGCTCACGGCGGTCGTCTTGCGAGAGAACTTCGTGCCTGGCGCGAGTAACTTGCGCTCCTAATCGCGAGAGCTTTCCACTGGTTACGTACGGCCGGGTTGTTTCTCCCTATTCTCCCAAAAGCATCCCCCTCTGCCGTTCTCTTCTTCCACGCTAGAGTTAATGGGGCCGCGATAGTCCAGACCCACCCGCCGGCCGACCGACCGACGCCCGTAAAGAACCAAAGCACTGCTGGCTCCGGTAGGGCACCGTAAAGTTGCCATACGCTTTCTCGTTCCACCGGCTGGCTTGCCGGAATGTACTATTTCGGGAGCGCTGCGGGGCAGTAAACTAAAAGAAGAAAGACGCGTTTTTTTTTCACCCAAGTATGCTGTGTAGACACAAGCAAAACTCGCAAGTCCGCAGCGTTACCTGCACTCTACCTGTGCGCGCAAGCCGGTCGACTTCGGGGGCCTAGCGCTCGAGCGACCTAGGCCCCCCCCTCCCCTGGGTAACATCAGAAAGGGTAGTGTACCGTACGCTATTTTGCGAGCTGGGGTTCTCGCGCCTTTCCGCTCGCTAAAAGTGTGCGTCGTGTCGGAATCTACAGGAGCCGTCAACTGTCCAGCCGACCTTGTTAACGATGATGGTGCTCAATCGCGAAAAGCTAAATATTGTATTGTAGGCGCCTCCGCTAACCTTTGTGATTGGCTGCCGCGGGTCCGCCGACCAGTGTCGGGACCTACCGGTGCTGTCACATTTTTGCGACTCGTGTTCCTAACCAGGTGACGCCTACCTTAAGCCCCTTTCAACGCTGCACCGTTCTCGCGCCAGTGCGTATTACCGTGGCAGCCTGGCGCAGTTGCTACTCCTGCTATGTTTGCTTTTCCGCATGCCTGGTGTGCTTGCGGAGGTGCACGCTTTACAGGGGCTGCGCCTCCATGGGGTAGTGGGATGGGGGGTAGCAGTTGTGTATGCACCTGTGTTCTCCCGTGCGCAGTAAGTGTTTTTGTGGCGCCGGCAACGGTTGGCTTGAGCACAGCCCGTCCGCTTGTTTGCCTTCGCGTCGTTACTTTGCATTCTCCGCTGGTTTCGATGCATAATGCAGCGTTCCTTACGGTCGCTCGCGTTACTGAGCTCCGCTGTGCCGTTATCTATCGCCGTGCCGTTAAACGGAAGAACACATTGTGTTTTTCCTCCTTATTTCTGCGTGCCATCTAAATAATTTTAGTTCGCGGTATCGTGCATAGAATTTTCTTTTTTATTTTCGCGGTGAGCTGTTACCCCTCACCCTCCCCCCTTCTCCCGCTTTTTTTATTTAATGGGCTTTCGTTTTCGTTCGCATGGGTTATCAACTTAGGGTGGCTGTAAACTGCGCGTCGCGAAAGGCCTCCGCTTGGCTCGGGGGCCGTAAATGAGGCCCTTGGGAACTGGTATGAATAACAGATAACGTGTCAGCGTAATTTGCCGCCTTCGTCCTTCCAATTTGGCTTCGTCTACCTTTATTTTATTGCTAAAAATGACATTTCTCTTTCTTCCTAACCAAAGCGCTATCGAACGCCCATTGTTGCTTACTTGGTCTCGAGGTTTGGCGGAGTGGTAGCCATTCATTTTCCTAAGTTATTCAATATCTCCTCTCCCGACTATTTAAATTGGCTTCCATCGCTAGTTGCCTAAGTCGCGTTACCGCAAAGCGGCGTTCATGGATGCTGGTTTTTCTTCCGTCGTGTTTACCGCTTTGTCTTGTCCACGTTCTTTGCGTGCGTTTTGTGGCGACGAAGACCATGACGTCACCGCGTCCTCTTTCTCCAGCCCGTGGCCAGCCACGCTGTGGCCAGCCACGCAGCCACTGCTGTCTTCCGTCTGTTACTCGCCTTTCCTCTGTGCACGCGAGTTTGTGACACCACGATAAAGAGTCGCATTGTCAAAAAACTTGGCATGTGCCTAATACGTCCTGTTAGTAGAGTGACGCCAACTAAACAGGATACGTGCTAAGAAAACAGTGTGGATGGGCATGGTAAGCCAAGAGTGCCGCGAAACACTGGCGTGCCACTGAGTGTGAACGAGACGCCGCCAGTTCCAGCAGCGAGGCACGTTATGATTCAGGATTAAGTTTTGTAATGGGATTATGGGCGTTGTTTACGTAGTGTCGCGCTACCAAACTCCCATCGCTTACAACTTTCGCTAGCGGTGCGATTGGAGCGCTTGCCAGCCTTGCCGCGCCCTCTCGGTCGAACTTTGCTTTTGTGCGTTCGCGCTCCGAGTGCGCTCCTCGTGTTTAACGTCCTGTCCCGACCCGGACACGTTGTAAACAGTGCAGGTGCCTTCCGGATGGGCGCCTTTATCGGCGTGATAAATTTGACAGCCGGCGGGGAGACGCCGTGGCGCGCCATCGTGCCCGTCTCGGCGGCAGCCGAGCCCGCGGTGCGAGTACGCAGCGGGTCGCGCCCACTGACCCCTTCCTCGGCTACGGCGCAGCAGCTGTGATAAATGGGGCCCCGCCGGGGCTTGCTACGGTCGAGAAGCCTGCTCCTGCAGCGATTTTTTTTTTGTCTTTCCCTTAGTTCGTCCCCGAGTTTTCCCGCGCCTCGTGCATGTTGGCTGCCTTTTCGCGGGCTTGGAACCGTGCGACATGTCGGAAGCCGTAGGCGCATATTTTTCTACGGTTCTCGGAGGCTATTTGTTACGTGCAGTCGTCGAGCATCTCGTGTACGTAATACTCTATCGCTGAGCTGTCCGGCGAGCTCTGTGTCGGCGCCGTGCATGGTGGTCGAGCTTCGTCGAGCGTGGTCGCATAGAAATAAACGTTGTCTGGAAAGGAGGTTCGCTCTTCGAAAGCCGGTTGTTTGTGGAACGCTGCCAAAACGGCATGGGTCTTCTGACAACAGTGCTCGGTTGGTACACTCGCTCTTTTTCATCGCCTTTGCTAGCTAGTAATGTAATTCGCGGCTTTCCAAATGCCTAACTAAACATTTATTCGAGGCAACATCTTACGTACGTAAAAGAACGAAAAGTTAGCGAACTTAATCTGCACCGAAAGCCTACTTTTCAGAGTTTACCCTATGGGGAGCTTGTGTCTTTCGCACTTTATGTAACCCTTCATGGCCTTCCCCGCCACCATTGCCGTTTTTACGTCCCTCTTGGGGGATCTTTGAGCAAGTCAACCGGAAGCTCATTTCCTGAGGGATTACTTTGGGCGAAAAGAGCAGCATTGTCTCGGTACTGCCGAATCCTGCTCTGTAAGTTAGGTTAGTTCGAGCTGACACAGTCGTCGTGTATTCACCCCACCCTTCTTTCGCGAGTTCGTTGGCTCCAGCACAGCTTTCAGATCGGTGAACCCGAACGCCCAGCGGCGTCTACGAATGGCTCCGCCTGACGCCTCCCCCAACCGTCTTCCCCTTCCGGACCACCAGTCTGATCTCGAAGAGCGAGTAGCGTAACCCCTACGCCCCCGCCACTTACGGGCTTTTCCCCTGTTTTTGTTTTACATAACTCTTTCGAAGTCTCGTACCGTGAGGCGATCCTGCTTCTTGCCACTGCGTGGAAAATCTCCGGGATACTTGCACTGTGCCAGCCTGCGCTCGGCTGAATGATTTGTGTTGGTAGAAAGATCCTTTCTTTCTTTCTTTCTTTCTTTCTTCAGTGAAGCCCTTTTACTGTTTTTTTATGAAGCGTTCCGTTCTTCTCCAAGCCGTCTTCCGCCCCAGCTGCTGCTACTGGGGCAAATTGATGGCGACGTCCATTCGTCTCTGCTTTCGTGCTGCTCACGGCATACAGGGTTTTCCGTTGTTTCGTCCCGCGACCTTTTCCCCCGATCGCACGACGCTGTCGTTGTCGCGGCTGATCGGTTTTCTTTTTTGCTCGCTTATTTGTTCTTTCAGGGCCCGCCTTCGAGCCCCCTTCTTCTTCGTCGTCGCCATTAAACCGGGAGCGTGGGTCGCATTCTTTCGTTAATTCTATTTTTCCTCGCCGTTCTTCTTCGACGTTTCATTAGTTGCGAACTGTCGCATCTTCGGATGACAAACGGGGCCTCGTCCGCGTTTCAACAAAGGCGACGTCTATGGTCGAACGCTGCTTCCTCCCGAACCCGCAGTGGGAGACGACGCGTTGCGTGTCTGGGTCGTGGCAGGCATTCGAGAGAGTTCGTTGGTCTGTAAGCATGCTACCGTTTACGTTTACGCTGTCACCGGAGTCGCGGACGGCAGTAGCAGAGCTGGTGGCGACATCTTGTGGCGCTTTGTCCTCCCACAACGCGTGAGAAACTGCGTTGTCACGCGCTCGTTCTCATCAAAGAAAACGTAAACGGGGACTGCGTGTTACCTGTTAATTCGCGGGCGTGTCTTCACGTCTCTAGAATGTTTTTGTTCACTACAAGCTCGCGTCCTCGATGGTGAGTCAAACCCAGCGCCGCAGGAGAGCGCCACAAACACGGCCGCACAGCGCTAAAACATCATCGGCAACCCGGTTATACGTTCACGGACAGACAAATTCTCAGTTAAATTCGGCGGTAATTTGCGCGCATTTGTGCTCTCGTGTTGTGCCGTCGTTGTAACAGTGGCTAAGCCGCGCCTTGATTAGCTCCCGTCACAGTTGGCATTGTCACAGGAAAAGCTTAGCCACGGTCATTCCGTTCAACATGTTGGCGGTTTGCATGAAAGTATCTCTGTACTTTGACTAGGATGGTTTCACTATCGCGACAACTGAAAGGCGTACGGGCAGCCGTATGAATAGGGCAGTGGCTGAGCTTATTCGGCATCGCGTGCGCTTTGTAGGACGCCTTGTTGTTACTTCCGTTCGGAGAGAGACCCTGAACGCTGAGCTGCATTGGTGTTGGAATGGACGCCAGAGTAGACAGCTGGTGTTTTGAAGTGCCCGCTCTATTTCCTCGTGAGCGTCTGCGGAGATGTTAATAGATCGACGATAAAGAAGTTATTCATTGAATTTTGAGGATTGAACGAAAGACTAGACCGAGTCAGCTTTGGGGACTTTTTCTGAACATAAATGGCTGGCATTCAAGCTGCCGTCATACGAACGTTACGGAGTTATACTAAGGCACCGGAACTGCGATTTGAAAAGCGAAATTCGAGATTCCTCTCTGCGGCAAATCACCGCAAATCGATTGAGATGGTTCGTCAAATTCGCGTCTTTATTGATCTAACGCAGACTTATCTTTGTCTTGATGCGCAGGATTGACAGTACCTGTATGTAGTCTTTTACGTAGAGCACATTCACGAAAGTGGTACAGCGGGAATAAAACTGGCCATTGTGCTCGTCGCCCGATATACATCTTCCAGGGAAATTGGAGCACCTTCGCGCTCAAGTCATCGCCGACGGCGCGTAACCGTCGAGCGCGCATACTGTGCTCACTGTCGTGAGATGTCAGCCCGTTTCCGTCCCCGAGGCGTTTTATTTTGTTGCCGTCGTGTCGATGCTTCGCGTCGCGTGTACTGTTACTCTGTGCCGCGAGCCAATCTGCCTGCTCAGGCGGGCGGAAGAGGCTGCTCGGAATCGATTAGCTGCCTCTCCTTTTTTTTTTTTTCTTCTGGGGGGTGGGGGGGGGGGTAGTGGGGGCGGATAGGAGCCGTCATTAACTCGGGCCTCTTCACGATGAGGAGCGCAGGAATGGCAGCGGTACGGGCGACCGACGGGGTGTGCTCGTATTACCGGGAAGCGGATCGCTCGCGTTGCGTCGCGTCCTCCGCTTTCGTCACGCCACGCGTTCTTTTACCCTTTGTAGTTATTACTGCAACGGGTGCATTCGCACCGTTGCTGTCGGTTTGTTTCGCGTCCAAGCGTCCCTGCTGAATCGTTCCGGAACGCGTTCCCAAATAGTCGCTTCCCGACATAAAAGGAGGAAAAAAACTAGGAAGACACGTAACGTAAAAGTTTTGAAGCCCAGTCATAAAAATTGCGAAGCAAAGGCTCGCGGGAAATAAGCCCTCGCCAGGTGCCAGGTGATCGGTAATTTCTAGTCGTCTAGCGCGCGGAGAGTACTGAGGGAAGTAGAGCTGTAGTGCCCAGTCTAGTAGAGCGGACCTTAACGTGGGCGCCGCTAAAAGCGACCACGAACCAAGCAGTGCGCTGAGACGCTGAGGGGCTGCCGCGCGTTATTCGTTCGTTCGGGCATAGTGTACTGGAATAGTTTGGGCTTTCGCCTACATCGACAATTATCGTTGATGTTTTCTGCGCATTTTCTTTTTTCTCTTTCCTAACGGGTTTCCTTTTTTTTAGATCTGGAGCACGAGGGAGGGGTTAGGCCATAGAGAAGGCAGTGGCCTGCTGTACCAAAGTCTCAGTTAAAAAAACGGCAGCTCTTGTCGGAAATGCGTCCGACATATCAGTTTCGAGAGGACGATGCCGATGGGAAGACTGCCCCGCAGACGGAAGTTTCTTACGTCGCGTCCGCATTCTTGTGCTACGCCAGAGAGCGGTCCCTCTCCGCCAAGCCTCGGTGCGCATTGAAATGCCCTGGTGGAATCGCTGTACCGAGCGTATTCAATCTGTGCCCTCATTCTGCAAGACCGGTCGATCCCTCTGTTGCTCGTCAAGTGCACTGTGTGTTGCGGCATTCCCAGTAGGGACACTCGCACGGCATTGCGCGTGTCGTCTTGGAATCTCGTTTTACAGCATCCGCTGCGCTTCCGGTGTTAAAGTGGCGATAAGCGGATTGCGAAAGCGTTATGTTCGTTTTTTTTTTTTTTTTTTTTTTTTCTGCTACTCGCACGGTGGGTGCTAATGCACGCCCGAAGTTTATGGCAGGCAATAGCGCGGGTGCAGAGTTGCAGCGCCAATAAAACGACGGCACACATGACTGCGCATTTGTTTGCCAGCGCACATCGCTCCTTCGTCCTATCCCGTCTTCTAAAGCTGTTTTTCTGCGTTGTTGGATACGAGTTGATCTTGTAGTTCAACGGCGGGCCGAGAGGCCGGAACCAGGGCTTCGCTTCAACATAGCTACGTTCACGTAAAGCCGATGACGTCGGGTCTTGTCGAGTCTGCTTCCCGGGTCGAAATCCGGCGTTCTGCTTTGTGCGAGCGCTAGCGGGTCGGGCCAAGCGGGTGTCGAGTCGAGTTTATTCAAACCCTCGGAGGTGGGGGCGGGGGAGGGGGGGCTGGAAGGGGGAGGAGGTGGTTATTGACTTGTGTAACCTTCTACGTTAGACGTCCGGGAACGCGGTCGGGTAGGCCTGGGGTCAGCTCGACTTCTGACTCGACCCGAGCACAACCAGTGGGACACCATGCTGTCCACTTCACAAGAAGAGGTCTAAAGGACCATAATCGGACAAGCCAGATGGCGTGCGGAGGCCAGTGCAGGCGCCCCTTGTCTAGTGGCTCCTCCACCCAGTGAGCGTTTTATTCATCAATAAAGTTACCCTTCTTCTCTCGCCGAGTTATGTAAACGAACCTACCAAGTGCGCGCTCGAAGCTAACACATACAACTTTAAATGTATTCGGGTAGCGTCACGTCCACTGCAATCACGGTGTGTACCCATCTGTATGCACGGATTGGTTTGTCCAGCGGTGCCAATGAAAAAAAAAGTGCGGACATCAAGCCGTGGGTCAAACTGAAACCACTCCCTTACGTAAGGTCGGAATGTTATCCGCACGACCACCTTACGAAAGCAGTGTCATGTTTGATAGGTCGTATGGCGGGCCACGTGCTCTGTCAGGAATGGCAAGATTTCTTTTTCCTTCCGGTAATACGTGCGGCCAATAATAGAGGAGTGTTTTTTCTGCCAGCTATTCGGTTCTCTAATAAAAAAAAAGTAAATAAATTGCATGTGGCTGACTTAACTACCGATATAATTGCGCTGTAACTACAAGGACTCGCTAGAAAGTGCATGAAATATCGTCCTACAGCACTGTTCTCAACACAGTCGGCAGCACGTTAGAGTGGAATTATTTAACTCTTACACGTTTCTTCGCTGTCCATCATAATCCGCGGCTTCAAGGGAGTTATAACGCACCGTCTAAAAGCAAGTCGGTAACCCTTTTTATCCCCCTTTTCGCGCTAACCGGATTTGCCTAACGCGCGAAGGACGAAGTAGACGCTCAGCGCGATGGTAATGTTGTTTATATAGGAAATGATAGGACCATTATTCAACGAAGGCAAAAATAGAAAAGGTCGAAAGATTGTCTGAAAGGGGTTTTAATAAACGCGCAAAATCGTGCTCCCTCGTAGCCTATGTCGTTGTGCGCTGCAGTTCAGCAGACTGTTCCACGTTTTAGTCCAGGCCTGCAATTTTAATCACTTAGCCAGTCGGAGGAACGGGCACTGTTACGAGCACACTCCTCGAGACTGGCGAACGGAGTGCGTCGGGTCGGCATAAATCAGCTCCGGGGGGAGGGGGGGGGGGGGTTCTCGGCGTGTCTCGAAAGCCCGGGAATATGCTTAAGCACACTCGAGAATCCTCGCCCCGCTGGGTTGCGAGTATATGAGCGCGCAATTCCTTTCCGTGTGAAACACGCCTTGGAAGGAAAAGAATCGCTCCTTTGATTAAGTTTTCGCCCCCCCCCCCCTCCCCCCTAATACCCGCCTCTGCTTTTCGCGGGCTTTTGATTGAGTCCGTTCCGCGCGCGGCCTATTATCGCCGCACCGGATTTGCATATTTGCGAAACTGTCCAATTTTCCCCGCTTCCGTTCCTCCTTCTTTGTTTCGCTTACAAAGAGTTCTAAAAAAGGAGAAACGCGGCAGCCTCGCCCTCCACCCTATCGCAAGGGCTAATTCGATTACCTCGGCACGGGAGCTCCGTCTTTGTTTCGAATTCCGCGCAAACCATGGAGTCTCGTTCGGTACAGGTGTTTCTTCGTCGGAAGCCCGTTCTCTTTCTCGCTGTAACCTTCGTTTTCTTTCTCGCAATGTCGTACACGTCTCTCGTATGTTGTTAGTGGCTGCGTTTGTGTGTGTCCTTCTTGGTGTTTTCTTATTTATTTCGGTCTCCCCTTCTAGTCGCACGTGCGCAGCGTGGAAATTAAATTCGATCGTTGCCGACGAGCTCCCATCGCTGGCGGCTAGGCTACCGCTGTTCCGACTGTGATGAGGTGTGCCACAGCGGTGAAGCCCCATTGCCTCCGCGCGCACGTTGCAGCGTTTCTCGTAAAGCAATCACGCGTTACCGCCGGGCGGCGGTGTGTATCTCGTTGCAGCAGCGAGGCCTCGGCGGCGTCGCCGTTGCCGCGTCTCCCGCTCCATTGTGGCTCGCCGCACGTCGTGCGTGCTGGCTGAACGCGTGCTGTCTCCGTTGCCCCGAGATCAGCGGCGCGGCGTGGCTCTGTGACCTTACACCGCGCGGTTTCACGGGTACGCGACGCTGTTATGAGAGTTTTCGATACGGGTGTATCCGTACGCTCGGCCACTGCCGGGTGTTTCGGTGCTCCGAACGAAATTGGGAGACCGGGAAAAAAAGGGCCCAAGCCAGGGCTACCGAATACGAGGAGCAACGAATTTCGTAACGTCTCAAAAATCTTGTAATCGAAGAAAAGCAGACAAGTTTCTGCGAGGGTTTTAAGTGTGGATTCGTTCAATTCCTTTTTTTTTTTCATATTTCCCTACGCAATTACGTTTCACGGAACCGTTGCGTTGACCACGGTCCCTGAAGACGTGCACCTCGTGTCTTGTTTTCGAAGCCAGGAAAGAAATAACCCTACCTTCTCCGCGTCGTACATACGTGGTGGCCAAGCGTACATTTCGAGCGCAAACGCGCCCCCATCGCCTAATTATTTAACAATTTGTGTCGTTCGATCGTTTTCAAACCGTGGGGCATCTGTCTATCCTGGCTGCGCGAATGACGCGACGGGTCCTCCGCGGTGCGTGGGGTCCTACTCTCTTGGCGAGCGTGCGTTTCCTATCTGCTACCCACAGCGGGCGGGTCCTGTGGATGCAGAGGCTCTAAAACGCAGCTGTCCTTGCGCGCGTTGCAAGAACCGCCGCATATGCGTCGCACTGTGCTGCCACTGCGGAGAAGCGCTTCGTATCGCCTCCTGCGATCGATTCGCCGCCCCTCCCGCGCGATCGCCTAAACGTGTTTCGCAGCGCGCTTCGTGCTTTGTTCGTGTTTTTGTGGGAGGAGGGGGTGGGTGGTAGTGTCGAGGTGTAGTGTGCATCCGAGAAGTGGATGATCGGGGCCTCTCCTTTTGTTACTCTAGAAACGAGAAAACGCGCAAAAGCAAGGAGGATATTTCCATTTTCGAATTGCGAGAGGAAGGGATGGAGAACGGCGTTATGTATGTGGCCGTGCTATTCGTTCTCCGGCTGCAACTCGTCGTTATATTTTACGCGTGTCATTCCAACGGGTACTTTTTTACATCCCTATTTATCGATACGACTGCCAGTAGCCGACTACGCACACGTAGTGCGTATATTTTTACCGGTTTCTTCGTGGGCGAGTTTGTAGTTCTCTACCCGGGAGTTTGGGGCGTCCCCAGTTGGTCATAATTCATTTCCTTGCGTGCTAGTTCCTCTTGGCGCTCTCGTATCGATAGATGGCGTGGATGGAGGCGCGTTTGCGGTTCTGCGCGCTGTTTGCCATTCGTCTTGCGCCTCTCTTCAAAAACTCAATAGCTCCAGCGTGCGAGAACGATTCAACTCGGCGTTACATCCGCTAGTCGGCGAAGATCCTTCTGGGCGGTGCATCGTAATACATCTGCGGCGAATTGCACAAACGCGTTTCTTGTTTTGTGCCCAGTGTTGGAGGAAGGACTGTAGTTCAAGAAAATCATCCGTAGGTTCTTCAAATATTTAAGGAGAAAAAAAAAGGTACAGAAGACTACACAATGTTTGTATCGATCCGGGTGCCGTTTAATTGTTACGAATCATTGAATACAAACACGGTCTTCATGCTGTAGTGTTCTTTTTCCCGCGTGTCACTATTATTATGCAGATAGTTTGATGTATTGATTTGAAGCGGCTTGCATCTCTCACATTTTCATCAGCCGTGCGCATCGTCAGCGTAGGTTGCAAATTTGCTACGGATTTGGAAGGCCCTCGCACGCCCGCTTCTGGTTTCAGTCAATCTCGAGCTTTGCCTGTAGCTTTGTACACGTCGATTGAATATTCCGTGTTCTGCGCATAAAAGTCTGGCGTACAAATTTATGCACATCTGAGCGTGCCGTAAAATTGTTACTGTATTTCCCCTCGTCAACCCACGGATCATTCGTAGAACTCTACACAGCGTTCCAGGGTGCTGCATTGATGCGAGCTTCTATGTAACGATGCGTGTGCGATGCTCTCCGACACTTACGTCCGCGTGGAGGAGGGTCAAGAAGTTGATCGCAAATCTCCACGCGCATGTCGGTGTTGAAATCGGAGTAGCGGAAGGAGCCGATATTCCTGGGAGCGCGGGACAAACTAAAAAGAGAAAAAAAAAAGGGAAAGAATCTGATAGTCTGATTCAGCGACGCCAAAAGCAACTTGCCGCGCCAGTCGCCGGCTTCGAATGAGCTCACTTTCCCTTAGTAGCATTTATCACTGTCGCGTGTGACGGCACGTCTACCAAGACTTCGCCACCATTGTGCGCGCGCGATGTGTGCCTCCAAGGTGACCTTCTCATTTCGTGCGTATTGGCCTTTTGTGTGTGTGTGTGTGTGTGTGTGTGTGTGTGTGTGTGTGTGTTTCCTCGAGTTTGTTGTTTTGTGTGCCCGGTGAAGCGCGTCCTGTCAGTTTGCGCCTTGACTCTGAGCGTTTCAAAAAAAGGTTCGACGGCGTCGAGGCGGCGGTGCGTGCCAAGAAGTCTCTGAACGGGGCCGACATCTATTCCGGATGCTGCACCCTCAAGATCGAGTACGCCAAGGTGAGTCGCCTTTCCCGTGCCGCGATGGTGGCGGCCACGTCCAGGCCCCGTGCAGTTGCGTGCACCGCGCTCCTCAGCTGCGGCGGGCCTGTCCGGCGAAGGCGAGGTGCGCCTGCTGCGCCGGCACGCAAACTCGACGCGTTGTCCTGTAACTGACTCTCCAGGCTATCGATTCGGGCTCCTTTCTTTTATTTATTTTTTTAGCGTCGTTATTCCTACTTCAGCACAGTTTCGATTACGCTACAGCGTGAACTAGTATATCCACATATACCTGTCTACTTATTTACGTACCCTCCATGGCAGCCAAATGTAGTATGTAGGGGAGCGGTTACGCATTTGCCTAGTAGGAGTTAACGATATTATAGTCCACAGAAAAGAAATAGTAAGCAAACAGTAATAACCTGTGAGACGGTACACACAACCAGTCAAATGAGAAATAAAAGAAAAGTTGCCTTAGTCAGTAATGTTTGCTAAAACATTGTGAAACTGATGACGACTGGCAATGGCTGCTCCAGGTAAGTGGTTCCATTCACGCGATGTTCTAGGAATTGGAAGAGTCCAAATATTATTTAGTTTCGCCATATGTAATCCCAACTTCGTGACAGTGGTCAGTCCCAGCGAAGACGCGTGAGGGCGGCACTGTTATAAAGTTGGCGTGGAGGATGGGGATTGTGGGATAAATTTTGTCTCGTCTCGGGAAGATGTAGTGAGAGGTTGTCACGTCCGAGTTGAGCGGGAACCGACAGTAATTGGAACAGAGAATGGTCCAATGGAAAATTTTATTTGCAGGAAAGCCGGCTTACCGGCGTCGCAAAATATATTGTGACATTTAGGCCAGATATACATTAATCTCCTATGGTCATAAAATTTTAGGGGGATTTCTGAACATTTTGCTACGTGAATTATTATTATTATTATTATTATTGTTGTTGTTGTTGTTAAACTCGACATGGCCAGATTAAAATATGGTGGCTGACACATTGTCATTGTCATGATTACTGTGTATTTCTGTGCCTTTTCCTTGTTCGTTGTCCCGTGAATACGATGGGAACGAATGCGCCGAAGCAAGAGCAGCGCACCAGCTGGAGAGCTAACTGTGCTGTTAACAATGGGTTGATCGCCGCATTGCGTGCCTCTGTGCACTGCGCAAAAGGAAGCGTGACGGTTCTCGCGACTCTCCGTCGTCTTATCTGCACGGAAATAAAACACAAAGGGGCCTATTGTTTGCAAGTATAGCTTCCCCGCAAGTATTTTTAGCCAGCTTGGTTCACGGCCTGTGCTCTTTTAGCAGTGGTTGCCTTAATTCGGATTAGCTGTTCTCTTTCGTATTGGTGGAGACCGTGTAGTGTTTCGTTCGCCATTTGCTCACTCACGCACATCGGAGCCTTTTTTTTTTTCGCTTTCAATGAAGTTCTCATGGCGTATTGCCTTTCACACAGCACTCTCTCTCGATGCTTTGGTGTCTGCCGGTGGCGTCGGTACGCGCCATCGTTGCGTGAACGAAAAGCTCGCGATCGTGTTTATGCGTTGTAGCATGTCTATAGAAAACTTACGTTCGAGTTGAACTCGCATGTCGTGTGGAGAGGCCTCTCCACATAGTGTGTGCCGCTTGTAGTGCAAGTTCTTTCTGTGCCGAAGGTGCACTGTATAACGTCTTTGCGCGTGATGGTAAAGACGTACACCATTGCGGGAAGCCACGCACTCTGACGTCGCATTTTTCTCTAGACTTGTTCTGGAAACACTGCCGGAGAACGCTTGTCCAGCTCCGTGGTTCAACTTCGCTACAAGCTGTCCAGTATAACAGTGCACAGACAGGAGAGCGGAATTCAAGCAGTGCTTCAACATTCATTTCGTATCTCCTTCCCCACTTACGCTAATGAGCCATCCTTTCAAATGAATGGTATGTTCCTTCGAGCATTGTTGTAAAATGCGCACCGTTTTCTTTCTGGTTTCGCATTGAAGGGCTCGAGGCCCCTCGATATTTGTCCGCCCTGCACCTCTCGCTGCAGTGTGCGTCGTACCGTGATTTGATGTGTGCATTGTTGTGATAATTTGGACTGAGATGTTCGTGGAACATATTGCGGGAATTTTATTTACTATACGTGGAACTTCGACAGTAAGTAACCACCGTGAGTCATCCGCCCTTGAGCTTCATGAGTCACTCGGCGTGGAGACGTCAAATCAGGATGCTCCTCCCTGTTCGGCTGTCTATAAATAAATGCGGTTGGCCTGCCATGGCGCCCCGTCTGATTGGCTCGAAATGTGGTCGTTACAGAATTTCACAGTGCGGCGGAATTCGCCGATGTACTGAATGACATTCCCGGCTGTCAAAATTTGCACGGGATTTAAGATTGATCGCTGCCCGCTTAGCAGTCTATCTAGCCGTCTATCTAACTACTATTGCCTCCCGCCCTCCATTTCCCCGATACTGCATCATGCGAGACAGCTGTACCGCATCTTTGCACCAGAGTCCGGAAGTGCGGGTAAAAATAGCTGCGCGGTTAAAAGTACGGCTGCTCGTAAACGTTGCGGCCTCGTCTTCACTTTCGCTTGATTGTTCTGCGCTGCGGCTTCGGCCGTCTTGTGTTCCCCGCAAGCTCATCTAGGCTCGTTGAAGGAGGAAGAAAAGGTGCTGACACGGCGTCTCGGTTTCTTATCTTTCTTTAAAATTTCTTTAGCGAGTCCTAGGCTTTGCGGTGTCCGCGTTTGTCGCTATAGCAGCAATAGCAGTCTTCCGCCATGTTGTGTAGGGTGTGCGCGGGTGTTCTTTCTCGGGATTCTGCTCCTCTCTCTCTCTCTCTCTCTCTCTCTCTCTCTCTCTCTCGTAGCGTCGGCGATGAGAAGGGCCGTTGAGAGCGAAGAGCGCTTTTATTACAGGGACGCGTCAGCATAGTGCGGCCTCCGGTCGAAGGTCGTTTATCCTGATCGAACAGCACGCGCTGCCTGCTGCTTTCGTAGCAGAAAGCGCGGGCGGCTATGAGGGTTATTACGGAGCTCTACGGAAAGTAAACGTATATTGGATTTCGCCCGAGAGCAGCAACTACATACGGGGACGATCGTTGAATGAACATTAAGAACTACACGAAATCATCCATGACTGATGAAGTACTCTTTTAGTTGGGCACTAAAGAGAAACGCTGCTACAGCTTGAACTGACGAGCTAATCCTTCAAAACATCGAGTTAATTTAGTAGTAGTAGATTGGTTGTTAGAAAAAAGAAAATGGTTGCTTTCGTTTCTCCAACTTCCCGCCGAGACCCCAGCGCTTGCGCGTGACTCAGTGTGACGTGGCACATTCCAAGGCATCGTATTTCTTATTTTGTCTGTTGCATACCTCAGCAAAGGTTCTTGAAACTTGCTTGAGTTGTGCCTTTGGCTCTTTTATAATACCACGCAACCGACCTTTACCCATAACGATGACCTAAGCTTGAGCAGACGTCAACATCAATGACGACGTCGCGGCGAGCTAGTGCCGGAACGTCACGGTGGCGTCGCCACTCGTCTCTTTTGCTGTTGCGCCTTCTCTGGCTTACCAAGCCTGCGCTTGGGGTGGAAGTGAATTTTCGGTATTTGAGTAGCGTAATTTCCCAGCGCAGCTAAGCTTGACTATTCGTATTTTAGTATCCTTGTAGCCGCGCCTTTATTTCCCATTTGGTCTCCCAAGTGGCAGCCGTTGCGTCCGTGTACACAGCCTCCTTTGGGGACATTACAGGCTGGTTCCGTGTCGTCATTGGGAATGTTGAGAAAGAAAAAAAAATTGCTGGAGCTGCGAGGTTCATAACGCATTTAATTTTAACACGCCGTGTATACGAACGAAGCGCGACGCGTTCCCCGTGCGCGGGGAAACGCAGATGCCGTCGCGTGTCGTATTGTATCGGTGAACATGCGCTCGCTGTGGCAAGATTTCTTTGCGAGCAGCGCCTCCGTGGGTTCGTATCGGTCACTGGCCTAACCTGATGACGCACGTCGGACTCTTGTCTGCGCCTTTCTGCAGAGGGAAATCCGGAGGAGGAATGGCGCGTTCTGCTAGACGAAATTTAGACTAGAACGAAGTTGCAGTTTCAACCGCGGTTCGCCCGATATTGCGCGCAGAAAGCGTTGCTCCGTTTATTGTGGTATCAGTTGAAGCAAGCAATGGCACATAGCCACGACGATCTCATTTCGAGAGCAGTAAAACTTTAGTCGGCGGTGCCTCTAATCCGAGTTGTGGGCTCATGGACTGCTTGATGGGAGCCGTAGCAACTTACGGCATTTACGTGTCTTTTTTGTTGTTGTCTCTCTCTCCCTCCCTCTCTCTCTCTCGGTTTTTTTTTTTTAGAGCGCTCCGGGTCGCGAATCGGACGCAAAAACGGCCTTAAAGCTATGTCAGAACAATAACCGAGTATAGAATTGGTGCTCTCATTTGATTGGGTTCCGTGAAACGTACTTACGCTAGCTATAATGTTTAGTTGTGTTTTTTTTTAACATTTTTGTGGCGCTGTTAACACACTCTGAAACGAACACCTGAATATCACATTATGTTCTCATTAGAAGCATGTTGGTGCCGGAGAGGATGTTGCTGGTAAGTTTCGGCCGAGAGCAGTCTCACTCTTGATTCCCCGATCATCCCTGCCGTCCTACCGGCAAGGAACATTTCTTCGCACCATAAACTTGGCTCTCAGACTATAATTAAGAAATAATAATAATAAAACATAGCAGAGGTTAATACTGTCTTAACCTTCGTTAACTGTAGTTACCGGAGTTTACTGCACGTGCGTCTGCCAGATCGAATCCGCCTTGATAAGACGCACGAATCGATCCCCAGCTCACTCTCTTTTTTCTTTTAATAGTCACGCGCTGCTGCTTTCCAAGGGTCCGACGCCGAGCTGCGTAAGGATTATTCCGGGGCCACTTTACCGCGGCTCCTCCGGCGCCTTGTTTCACGACGAGTAATGACTTCCCTCGGCGTGGCGCGGCCAAAGCTTTTCTTTTGGGCAGTCTCACTCCAATTAACGCCACGGAAGGCTTCATTATGGACGGCGAAGGAGCCGTCGAGCGAGAGAAAGGAAGCTATGCGCAGCAGATGCTGCTCGCGTTGCTAGTCGCCCGAGATTCTTCTGTTCTCGCTTTTTCCCCTTTCTTTTCTTTCTGTCTTGGTTCGCCGGGAAGAAAGCAAAGGTGTGAATCTTAGATGAGAACAAAACAGAGACGCTTCATTTGCGTTATTCGCTTCTATTCATTGCTGCGCGACCCCGCGTCTTTCTTCTCTTATCTCCCTTTCTCTGTTCATTCAATTTAGCTTCTTCTTCGTTCGTTTCCTCTGTCGAGGCGAGATGTCTGGGTTGGCGCTTGTGGTCTGGGTCCCACTGAGACTGCAGGAGCATTCGCTACCGCACTTTCTCTCTCTATATATATTTATCTCTCTCTCTCTCCTGCTCATATCTCTCCTACAGTAGCATGCCGAGCGCCCTGCGCAGCTGTGGTCACCCGAACCCCCCTCCCCGGGGGTTCCTCGCAACGTGATTACGCTATGGCTCCTCATCCGGGCGCTTTGTTTCGACCCTGCCGTCGTACTGTTCCCTTCTGCGCCGGTTCGGCTGGAGTGGACTGCGCACCGCCTCGCCAGCCTTCGCCCAGGAGACGGCTGGCACTAGACTGCGACTTCTCTCGCTCTCTCATTGCCCGCGGCGCCCTCGCTATCGGTTGACCGGCTTCGTTAGCGCGCAGATTCTTCGATTCGTGCCGTAAAGCGTGGTGGAAGCCATGACGGTGCCCCGACGCAGTGCGTGCTGCTTCAGCGGCCGCTCTTCTGAGTCCTCGCTCTTGAAGTAATAACGCGAGATTTTCGGCCTTGCCGCGGCTGGCTAGTCGACGTTCCGTCTTGCATCATGGGCTTTATCTGCGTTCCAGTTGCGCTAGGCGCTGGGCCTTCTCGTCTACTTCTCGTCTGCGCTCGTCTACTTTGACTTGAGTGCGTGTTAAAGAACTCCAGGTCGACCGGTCAGAAGAAATCCGGAGCCCTCCGCTGCGTTGTATAGCTGCGGGTTGGTTGCCTGGGGACTTAACCCGCATCATTCAATCGATCGCTGTTGTAATCCTGTATTTGTTTTCCCTTTCTTGTCGGGTTTTTTTTTTGTTGTTATTGAATGTCAGAGTCGCATGGCTGTCAATTTAAGTGCGGCATTGGCTGTGCACCAGAATTAGACGCTGTCGATCAGGCATGTCTCGAGTAAGTAGGACGAGCAAAAAAGAAAGAAAAAAAAAACCGGTGAAAGTGGTGCTTTATTGTTTTGGAGAAAGCAGCTGTTTTGTAGAAAGCAAAAAAAAAAAAACTCCTTCAATAGTGAGGAAGGGGACGCCCGCCGCGCAGAACGCGTGCAGATGGCGTGCGCCTCGCCGAGAAATATTTCCATCCTGTCGTGGACAAGCCACTGGAATATAGTTGTTTTGCAATCGTAGTGAGAAAACTTATGCAGATCCCACGCACTGTGGGAATCGATGTAAGCGAAGGTTCCTGTGCCGGTTGCTTTGACGATAATTAGCGGTGATGTGACGACGAAAGCTTAATTTCTTCAACGTTTAGTCTAACACGAGAGTAGGGAGTCGATGTTAAACATTACCTCGCGTGCACCGCTGCTGTTTGTCTGCGTAGTACGCAGAACACAAAGGGAGAGGTGTTTGCTTGAGACTTCGTTGTGCGCCACATTTAATACCTCTGTAAGGGTTGAGCGCATTCATTGCTTCACATGGCACACCGCGTCGTGGCAGAGGTATTCAACTTCAATTGGTTTGCGCGTGGCTGGTCGTGCCAAAACCGCAATCGGATTCTTTAACGTGTCCCAAAATCTAAGTCGACGTGCGTTTTCCATGTCGCCCTCGTGGAAATGCGGCTACCGCGGTCGGAATCGAATGCGCGACCTCGAGCAATGCGAAAGCCGCAGAGCTACCGCAGCGGGCACAAAAACGCACAGAAGTGTCGCCTGGACCCTGAGGTGCGCTTTAGTTTTGCGGCTCTGCTTCTGCGCACCCTGCTTAAGTTGTCCGCTTGACATATTTGCGTGGTGTTTACTTTTCAGAAATAGCGGAAACGTACTGTACCGTACCTTGAAATTAAGTTTATCCAGTTTTCCCGTGTCTATAGTAGTAGCGTTTCCTTGCGCCTCCCCCCCCCCCTCCTCTCTGCAGTTATATCTGCGTCCCCTCTGGACTCGCGCGTTAGTAGGAAGGTAAGCGCTGCAGTTTCTACAATGTGTGAATACGGATGATAGCACCCGAGCTAAACGCCTTTCTCCTTTGTTTTGCTTTTCTTTCCCGCATCCGATAGGTCCCGTTGACGCGCGAGCACACACGCGCGTGAGCGGTTCTTGGCTCGCCCTATAGCGGTTGTGTGCCTAGTTGCGACGCGGCGTGTGTCAACGGGACCGGGAAGATTGAGTACGTTGCTCCGGATAAGCACCCCCCCCCCCCACCCCCCCAACCCGCCACTTTTCTTTTTTCGTCCCTGTTCTTCTGTCGACGCATTGTCCGCTGCGGGTTGTTCGCGTCTTAGCACATCTCGGGAAATAGGTGCGTTCGGAACTGCGTCGAGGGGAAGAGAAAAGCGCTGTCCCGTTGTTTGCTCAGTTGGACCGTTTCCTCTGCCGGAGCCGGTGGGAGGCGGCATCTTAGCGGCGGTGTGTTCCGCTGTACCCTCGTCTATACCGGAGTACAAAGGGACGTGTCAGTGTGTATCCGCCTTTCTTCTGTATTTTATGCGCGGAGAATCGCCTAATGGCGTTTTACCTGCGAGCCAGAACAAACATATTAAGTCTAAGTCGTCTTGGTGGCCAGCAAAGAAAGCTCCCTGAAAGGGACCCCAGACAGGAACCTCATTTGAGCTGCAATTGTGAGTTACCTTTCGACCAAAAAAAAAAAAAAAAAAAAAAGGCTACTCTTACCGTGAGCAGAGGCTTGATAAGACAGTATATACCCAGTAACCAGGTTGCAGGGACGTCATGCGTTTTACGCAGAGTGCCTCGAGCGTCTAGTCGCGCGGCAATTTTGCGTCTCTACTCGCGGGCTTCTTTGACGCTCGGAAAAACTTTTGTGTAGCACCTATGGAGCAACAAAAACCTCTGTCAGCCCTCGTTCTGTCTCTTGTAGACAACCTCTTCACCGAAATAACGAAAATTTAGTTGGGTCAACACTTTGTCAGTGTAAACTGAGTAAAATTGCTTTGAACGCAAATTAAATATGAACATTATCTCTCGCGCCCGCACTTTGGCCTAAGCGCCCCCCTCCCCCCCCTTCCCCCCGGTCATGTCGGCGCCCCTTTCTACATATGCGCGCGCATGCCATGGCGCGGCGTGATTTATTCACTGTTGGCTCCCGGTGACGCGCCTTCGTCGCCGTTGTTGCCTCGCCGTCGGACCGTGTCGGTGCGGAGGAGGGATTCTCTGGCCGTGTCTCAAGCGTGCGCCATCTTTTCTTAACGCGACCGGGCGAACTGCGCCGCATTCTTTGCCTCGTCGCCGAGCCGGCCTCCGCTTCGTCTATTTTTCATGGCGCACGCTCTTTCGCGGGGCTCGCTGTATCCAGCTTCCTGGGGATTTCGTGATGGCGCGGGCCGGTTGTTAGGCGAAAGCCGCTGAGGGCTTCGCGCCTTGGAAACGCTTATGCGGTTTTCTTTTTTTTGTTTTGTTTTTGCGCTTTGCCACAGCAGCGCCCGTCTTGGAATCTGCTAGTCCTGTCTTTTTGTTCCTGTGCGCCAGGCAGCACGGCCGTCCGCTCGCCCGTCGCCGACCTTTTAGAACCGTGCACCTCCGTGCAAGCTTGGATGCAGTGGAGAATGTATCGTCGTCTTGTACAACCACCAAGTACTGCAGACGCGTCGGTAGGGTGAGACGATTTTCGCCTTGCCAGCGGGCGGTAGGCACATTTTGAGCCCGGTCAATCATATCCGTTGAAGGTGAGGTCAGCCGCCTAGTCATAGTTTATTTTTTGTTCCGTTAGTGGTGTTGGGACCCAGGGTAGCGTGTCCCACAGCTGCCACCAAGGGGACGGGATTTTGTGAATCTTCAACAGCGTTTGTCTGGAGTTCGAACCTGGTTGACCATCGGAGAAGGTCGTGAAGCGAGTTGATCCGAAAGGACCAGCGGAAAGCGCGAACCCGCTCCAGGTCGACCAGTGAAATTCGGATTCGTTGCCACGGAGCAAGAAATCCTGCTCCGAATCGACCAGTGAAAAGCGCCATTATACCTTCCAAAATCTGGGCGTTCTCCTTCTCCGCTGCCCCCAGTGCAGCAAGCTTTTGTCAGGACGCGTCGCAGGAGTCCGCCCCTTGGCGGAGAGGGGTTGAGTGTCCGAAAGAGGTGAGTCGGATTTACACATTCCGCGCATACTCCCCTCGCACGACGGACAAATCTGTTCATGTTGACGAGCGTAACGGTTCGACCCGCCGTGTGCCATGCGTTTGGCATTCGATCCATTCATTGCCGCGCAAAGTGAACCGTAACAGGGGTTCAGCCCTATATTAAAGGGCCGTGCAAGAGTTAGCGATGTTCATATTTAACGGCATTCTTCTTTGAAAGGGAGAGGGATTGCGACAGGTAGTCACCTAGCCTGCTTGAGGTAATCAGGTTTCACTATACCTATCGCAGTCTATATACCATTTTGCCTCTCATTGTAAAACTACTGCTGCCTTTGACTCCGGCTCTGGAGCCACGCGTGCTCTGATGAGTTGATGGATCGTTGGCGCGCCTGCAGCAGCTTTAGCTGGAACAAACACATTTCCAGTTGCGCACTCCTCTAATTTCGCGGCTCTCGTCAGCTCGGGGTTTCAGGGTGCTGCATAGTTTTGGCTAGAGGCAGAGCACCGGGTAGCTTTCCACGCTGAGGCGGCGTCGGGCGCGCGTGCGGCGGGTTCAAGTTTCGGGCGTCTCATTTGGTATGCGGGCACGTTCGGGGCACACGAAAAACGGCCGCCGCGTTTTCTAGTCTTCGGGGGAAACAGGCCCCGCATGCGAACACGCGCGCAGGAAACAGAGTTGGCTCGCCGCTGTTGCCTTCGTTTGCATATCCTCGTGCGTGGCTTGAGCCTTCGGTGTTTGCCACAACAGGCTCTGTTCTACGGGCGACAGTTTTGGGGGTGTGATGCATTTCTTCGAGGCGCTGGCGTAAAACATTGATTGCTTTTCTGAGGCGCGCTCAAAAAACAAGGCAAAGGCGCTCGGAAGTGCGCGCTTTCAATCGTGATTTGTTGCGGTTGGATCGGTCGGTAGAGTGGCGAAAACCCGGCGAGTCGCGCCAGGTAGGCGCAGCTCCCGTGCTTGGAGAGCGCGGTGCGTAAAGGTACGGACACACTGGCGGCAAGACGCGCGCGGCACGCCGCCGGTGGCACGAACGCCGCGCGGCAGAGAGGCCACATCGGTCGTGCGCGCGGCGGCCGCCGCGGAGTCACGTGACAGCGCTGATCTCGCCTTGTCTCGAACTGCGCGAGCATAGGCGCGATATCGCGGTTGTCGCGCGCTTTTTCCTTGCTCGGTTAGCAGATACCGCGCTGATCGCGTTGATTCCTGCAATGGCAGATGCAGACGACGATGTTCTGACGACGATGAGCGTTTTGGTCATTTCTCTGCTGTTGCGACGGCGGCGCGCGCAAAAGGCACGCAGGCGAAGCACTAGCGCTGTTTGTCGCGGCTGGCTCGGAGCGCTCGGTCGTCGATCGTGGTTCCGCCGCCGCCGCTGGAAGTTAACTTCGGCAGTAGCCAAGAGGTGGCGCTTAGGGGAAAGCCCGGACGTCTCTCATTGGTTCGCGGCACGCGGCAAGCCGCCGAAAATGGCTCCTCGACCCATTCTCTGCGCGGCAGACCAAACCGGTTCCAGGGCAGGTTTTGCGGCACGCGGCGCGCCGCCGGCGGCGTGCCGCGCGCGTTTTGACGCCAGTGCGTCCGTACCTTATCGCCGCTCGGTGTTATGCGCAAGCGGCACGGGCAGCTGTCACTACTAGTGACTACTACGCGCTACTAGTCAACTCTGTCGTCGAGTGGTGCCGGTCCTTAGCGCGCTGAATGAAACGCATGCGGATCGGCTCGACGAACAATTGACGTTGCCACCCCCCCCCTCTCTCTCTATCTCTCTTTCTCTCTCTAATGGTAAGTTGCAATGTCAGCACAACGCCTCCGAGTAGCTTCAGAACTCATCGCATTCGAATTTATGCTGCTGCACAAATTGGGGCACCAAGTTGGCTGGAAGGGCCAGGTCGACGGAAGGCACCCGACCCTTCAACGAAGTCGCGGGTCGTCGTGTGGGCCGTATCGAGAGATGCCGAGTCGAGCTCTCGGTGGAGGCCCGTGCACGTCCGCTCCGGTGTTCGGAGGTCGTGTCCACAGCTGGATCGCGCAGCACGATAACGGGAGGCGGTTGGAAGGCGGGGCGGCCCCTCGCGCGGCCTGGGTAGCAAATATGATAGCAGAGTTCGCGGGATCCCTACGTATGCGGAAGCCTCTCCTTCTCGCTGGCTGTAGCGCCTTTGCGCGTGCCCCACTCGCGCTGTATCAGCGCCCTTAGTCCCGCTCTGTTGTGTTATGATAGTGCATAGTATGAGAGGGCGCTGCGCAACTACGTGTGCTCGCAGCCGGACCCGACTTCAGTCTGTGTACCGACTTAAGCCGGCTTCTCCGTTTGCAATAAAGTTCTGCCATTTCACACATGTTAATTAGTTGCCCCCCAGAGGACTCTGAAGCCGACGCTCGTGGCAGTGATGCCGAAGGTGCATTTTGCCGCAGCACTAGCGCGAATTAGCCGCGTGTATGTACAGTACGTCCGGCAGCTCTGCGGAAAGAGCCGCGTATAACAACGCGGCCCGTCACGTGTTGTTCCTCTCACCACGTGACCGCCCGAGAGCGGCGCTGTCACGCTCGTCCTCTGTGACACCTAGGAAGTTACTCTGACCGGGGTGGTTGGTCTCTCCCAGTATGTAAAAAGTCATTCGCCTTACGGCCGGGTCGCTAGGCTTTCTTTATAGCAAAGAGAAGCCTCGGAAGGGCAGAAAGGATGAAAAGGACGGGGGGGGGGGGGGGGGGGGGTTAGGGGGAGTTAACGCCGTGCTGGCTTTTTCAGGGCTAAAGGCGACTCTTCCGCCGCCGCTTTGTGTTTTGTCCCTGCCGCTGTGCCGTCTGCCTCGCTATTCGCTGCCGCACCGGTCTCATGAAAGATTCAAGGGATGCCTCCCTTGCGGCCATTTTTTTTTTTTTCGTTCATCCCGGTCGCGCTGTGGAGGAGGAAGGAAGCTCGTGCTTCCTCCCTTAGCGCCCGCACATCCGAAAGGATGCCCAGAATGACTTGGACTCGGCGCCGGTTGTCGCCCCCCTTTCTTTCCTTCATATATATACGTCACACGGGCGTGGGGATGAGCGGCGGTCGTCCTTTTCCTCCTAGACATTCCCGACGATCCTGTCCTGACGGCCTTTTTTTATAAAAGCCGTGTCACCGTTCCTCCCATACGATGTCCCAAGGCCTTCTCGCTCTTGAAGAACAGTGTGCGTGTGGGTCCCCGTTATACTGCTATTACTCGGCGGCGGCGGCCGCCGAACGTGCCCTTCTCTTCCGTGGTTGTCGTCGGGGTAACATCGGCCGGTGATTTTAATAACGGCACTACGCGAAGATTCTACCGGCTCAGATTAATTCCCTCTGCCCCCCCGGCGCCGCTGTTCGACGCGCTCGTGTCGAAATCTCGTCGGGCCCGAAGCTTTCCCTAAATTACTTCGCAACTCTCATTCCTTACTTGGTTATAACTGATGTTTCGCTTACGTGTGCTGCCTCAAGTTGCGCTTCGGTGCGCCGCAGTTTCCCTTTTTAAATCGCCAAGCTCCGAACCTTTCTTTCTTAAGCTGTCTTGATTACTTAGATCGCGGTTTCCTGGCGACCGCTGCCTCCCGTTTTTCTGGTTACTTATCCCTCGTCGGAGCAAATTGAGTCCCGTTCTGTCATTCGTGCTTCCATTTCTTTCTACACTCGGCGAAGGCTTAACAGCTGCCCGTTCCCTTGGAGTATGCGCGCTGGCACCAAACACCATACTCTACGTAGGCGCTCTCATATTTAGACTTTTGTGGGTCTGAACATTTCAAATATCTGGAAGTCGCGAAAGGACCGACGCATTGAGGAGAAGGAAGTGTGCCGCCGCTTCTTTGAAGGAGCTTGAGCTGAAAACAGTGTTGGCTGACACTGAGATGCAAGTGTCCCTCATCCAAACCAAAATAAACTCTGTAAAGCAATGAAACACTACACTGGGGCGCTGTGCGCGGGCTGAGAGTGTGCCATGTCAGTTGAGGTTGACTTTCCAGCTGCTGAGAGGGAGTGAGTCAGTGAGTGAAACTTTATTTGGTCCACTATAGACGTAAGCAAACTCCACGTCACGCGGCTAGGCCCACTCGGGGACCATCAGGTGAAACCAACGACCCTCTCGCGAGCCCTCTGGACTGCCAGGATTTGAGAGGTCTGATCCTGGGCCCTAATTAGCTTCATCATTTCCTCTTGGGTGAAAGGGGGACCGGCAGAGGCGCAGCCCCACAGGACATGTTCGAAGTCCGCATAATCCCCACACACAGGGCAGTCCGGGCTTGGGAACCGTTCGGGCTACATCTCACTTGTAACTCACTAAATCTCACTTGTAACAAAGTTCGAGCCTCATACCAATGAGCTTGGTATCAGCTGATAGAAAAAGCTATTTAAATATGTTTGACTCAATTTGCAAGGAGCTTTACTTTTTTTAAGTATATTTTATTCGCGGTGCATTTTATTAACCACTCCTTTCTACTTCCTTTTTCAATAAAATAAGCACTACGCCTTACTTTTCAAACCGGATTAGTCATTTTTCTATTTTTTAACATGCTTGCTAAAGAGTGACAACATCGGTCGTCATGATGTCAGCCCGTCTTGATAAAAATAAAGTTCTGTGTCACTCAGGGAATTTCGCAAAGGCACTCTGCGAAAACCTGGAAAACTGATTGAATTTGGAAATGTCAACTTGGTAGACACCCTGGAGGTGCCACACTGGATGTCAAATTCCGCCATCTTGTCGGCTCTTATTGCCTCAGAGGTAGGGAGGCCAACTTGGCAAAATTCGTCGAATATAACGCAATGTTGTTGGTATCCAAAACTACAACTGTCCCGGTCGTTTGCTGCCGCCGACTGCGCACACATCTGGTAGAAGTTGCGCCGAATGTCACGATAACACCTCTGCTACAAACTACGGGAGCCATCTGGCTGTAATATGTAGTGTCCCGATAGCCGGCCGGCCCCAAATGCAGGACTTAGCGAACGGGGCGAAGAGATTGTGCGCGGTCGTCTCGAAAACGATCGTTTCATCCCGTCTCCAAGCTGACGTCAATCGCCTCGTCGCTCGCTGTTTCCCGACCACTGTACGGAAAGCATCTTCCGCATCTGGAGAGCCCGCGGCAGCTGTCGCCTCTCTCTCTCTCTCTCTCTCTCTCTCTCTCTCTCTCTCTCTTATTTCCATTTATGTCTGGAGGGCATCACTGTCGGCTCCAGCGATTCATTGTCGATTCATCAGATCGCGGGAGCGTCGCCAAAATGACCTGCCCATCTTCGCTTCTGGTGGAGTTTTTCTCGTTTCTTTCTCCCACAATGTTCTATTTCCTTTTGATATTACATTATCCTTCTCTCTCTCTCTCTCTCTCTATCTCTCCATTTTCCCCCCATCTCATCTGTATTGCTGTTATGACGCTTTACTGTATGGTTGTCTTCTCTGCGGAGATTGGATGTCATGTTGGGAAGCGGGTATGTCAGGGGCCTGTTCTGCGAGTGGGCCTTTATTATTTTTCCATTTACGACGGGCTCCCTCGACCTCTTGTAGTGAATGAAAATCCACTGATCTCCTCTAGGTTTTTTCTTTTCTATTTTTTTTATTGAAACTGTGCGAGCTCTTGAGAAACATCTTTTTAGCCGCGAGAGGGGATTTGCTAGCGCTTCTGGTGATCTATGAAGCGGCTCGGCTTGAAGGTTGTACTTGTGAGCGGTTTTGTTTATTTTCCCTCTACATTAGTTCGTTTTGTCAGGTCGAGCGGAATTTATGTTTCGCGTATGTCCCAGTACGTGTACAGCGCAGATTAAATATTAAAAAAAAAAGGTGGGGGAGCAGTTCGTTCTCTGCCTCGCTGTAAGCCAGGATTTAGAACGGGGTTGTGTATTTTTCTAACTGTTGCGGGGAAAGGGCGCCAGAGATTATCTTTACCGGCTGGTACAGTAGGCGCTAGATTTACTTTTTTGTTTTGGGTGCCACTTTCGTGTTTCTGCTTTCCAAAACAGAGATAAGGGAACACGGGTGGAAGGGAGGAGGGGGTATTTCTGCAGCAACCTCGTTATTTGCGGGCTCAGTTCTTAGCCCTGCTGCTTCCTATAAATGGAGCATCTGTGTCTGTCTATAAAGATCAATTCTAAAATTATGGGGACAACGTTTGTCATGCTGTCTTTTCCATGGGCCGCATAAGCGCGCTTTCCTTTTTAGTTTCGCGTTTGTCCTTTCGGCAATTGAACTGCGTAATATGGTTATTTTTATCTGCAAGTGTGCTCTTGAGGGAGAACTGAGATTCCATTGTTTCGAAACGGATGTGCACGATTCCAGCTCTTCGCCAGCAAAGAGCTACGGATTTGTCATTTAACCTTTGCCATCCTGGGGAATCGGCGAGTCGCCTCAGCTCAACGCCGTGACGCGATCGGATAAACACCGGATCGCGCGTGTCCGGCGAGGAGGAGATAGCGCTAAGACGTGAGATAGAAAAGAAAACAAAAACACGTGAATCGGGCAGAACTTAACCAAAACACGGCCTCTGCTGCCCCCAAGTGGTAATCGGAAGTGAGGAGTGGGTTGATCCGAAGACGAGCGGATTTTCTTGCCGCCTGTGTGTGTTGGTCACTGGAAGCTAGCTCCCCGGGAAATCGGCGCAGTCCGCTTGCCTTCACAAGATCCGGTTGCCCGGCGACTGATTAGAAATTCCTTGCGCGTGTGTCATTCCGTACTGGCTCCCCGTCACGTCTTCGCATCGAGTTCGCCGTTGTATCCGCACTTCCGTCGCCGATACACGCTGGCCCGTGAACCGTTGTCCTTGCCTTTGTTTCTTGGAACCTCGTAATTCTGCTATCGTCTACGTGACACACCAGTTCGACCTTCCTTATACGTGGCATGCACGCTACGCTTTCGACACTTTCAGATTAGCTCGCTTGGCTCTGCCGTAGCGTTGCCCTCTCATTCACTTAGTTTGTTACAAGCGCTGTTCCGCATACCGTGGCACGCGAATGACAAGTCCTGCACAGGGTGCGCGCCACATTCCCGAAGGTTTCGCCGGGCTTCAGCGCACCCACTCTGTGCCCACATTTCCTTCGCGCGCGCGATTACTGTACATTTTTTGGGACACCCGAATGGCCACTACGTTTCGTCGAGCTTTTTACCCGGGCCTGTGCTCGGAGTGCCCTCCGGCCATTTGCCTCACGAGCTTCTCGAGCACTCCGCAGAGTCGAAGCTCGGAACACCCCCCCCCTCCCCTTCTCATCCCCCGTTGGATGGCGGCGACGTTGTGTGAAGTGAGCCAGCATCTCCTCCCGGATGGCGTAATGGGAACGCCCTCCTTCTCTGCTGGTGTCTCATTCGGGGCGTGTCCTAGGCGCTCTTTTCCTTCACTTTCTCCACTCTTTGTTTCCTTGTTTCGTAACGCGCTCTTCAGCCGTGGCCCAGTGGGCGGCCCTTCCTGGTCACCTTTGTTTCACGTCGATCTTGGGCGCGAATGTGTGCGCTGGAATAATTGAGCGGCGGACAGCTTAGCGACGGCACGAAACCGAAAGAAGAGGGACCGGCCGGCACGCTTCGTGTTTACTCGGCACTTAAAAAGGCGCGCCGCCTTCGTCCACCCCGGCAGAAATGGGCTGGAGCACTTCGCGGCGAAGAGAAACATTCCGTGCACTGGGAGAGTGAGCGAGTGTTGCTGTTTGCCTCTAACCTGGACGCAAGAAAAAAAAAATCGAACGATTGACTTTGCTCACGTGCTCTTACGCCGTCGCCCCGCCGTGTCGCGCGTTTGTCGCCCATGCAAATGGGATCTCTGCTTTTCGAGTGACGGCTTGTCTCTTCCTGCTTCTCGCATTCCTGTCGCGGCGTGTTTCCTTCCCGAATGGTCCTCCCCTCGCCAATGAAGCACTATGTATGCAGGGCGGACGAAAGACGAGGCATGCCTCGATTGCGAAAATGGCGGCTGGCACGCGACTTTGTTCTCCGATCGCTCGTAGTCGCTGCGCCTCTTGGTACTTCTTTGCTGAATGCCTTTTTATCTGCGTCTTACACGTCCCCGTCTCCCCTCGTCCGGGGCTGTCCGAACTGTGCCCCCACTCCGAGCAAAGCGGCTCGCGAATATTTCCTCATTTCGCGGCGCTGTCCGCTGCGGTAACTCCGGTGGAGAGCCTGAGCTTCTTCCCATTGTCGTCCTCATTCGCAAATTCGATTCAGAAGACACGGAAATGCGCAACTTGGTGGAAGAGGCCACCAGGAGCAGCATGTGGCTGTCAGCCTGAACTGAAACGGTGGATGGACCCCGCGGCAGAATGTATAATTTGCGTCGTCTGCCAGTCGTGGCCATGAACTGCCACGCGTCTCCACTTCGTATTGATGCGAAGGCCCGTTGCCTAATATTCCGTCTTTCTCTTTCGTTTTCATACTTCGACAGGAGATACAGACTAACCAGCCTGTGTGCAAATATTAAGGATTGTTCATGGGGTTTCGTACGAGGCAGATTGGTTTACCCTGCGATTACCGACTTCGTAGTTTTAAACCCGATTCTTTCCTTCTCGCGGTAAACCACCGGCAAGCGAGTTAGCTCTTTCCCCTTCCTTTTCGTCAGCTTTCAGTCGGTCAGCTGTGTAAGTAATTAACGCCGCGTCGTCGTGAATAATTAACTCCGGAAAGTTAGCGCTCAACCTTTCATTGATCGAGCAGGCTTGCCGCGCCTCTCTAATTCATAAACGCTTCAACCATTTTATTTTTGCAAAAGCAGCTTCGTTTCTTTAGTACATCCGCTCCATCATCATGTATTCTTGATGTGTTTGTGCTCCTGGCACGCTTTCGTGTTATGGTTTGAAGAAAGGCTGCAGCGGTGAGCTGCCAGCGCTCAGCTATTGGCCCGTGAAAAGGACCCGCGCCACGATATTCCTTTTCCTTATTCTCCTTTATTTTTCTTTGCCTAAGGTTTGTCTGCGTATTTTTCTCCGAAGCTCCTGACAGCTGAAATGCCTAGAGAAGGGCCTAGTTGCTGAACAGAGTGGAGAAATGGGAAAGTATCCACAGTCGAGAGCAAATGTGTAGAGACGAGAGCATCAGCAAATAAGAAAATGAAATTTCTAGCGTAGTCTTGCAACGTGAAATTGTCTTTAATGCATAGCGTTGGTCGAACAGGCGCACGCACACTGCAACACTTATTTCAACCTTCATGTCTATAAGCTGCGAAAGAAAAAGAAAAAATGAAAAAAAAAAATACATTTCGTGGCACTTGAGGTTGTCGACATTTTTGCTTTCGATTACAGGCGGAAACGAAATATGGGACCTGCGAGCGCGTCGTCGCAAACTGCATTATTGCGCCCTTTTAGGACGCAAGCGTTTTCTGTCGACAGATGAAATTGCGCATGCGTGTCCTTTTATGCTTCTGTACCAGCCTGCTGTGAGAATAGCTATGATTGCAGAAGACAACGCAAATAGAGAGCGGTGTCTGTTTCGGCAATACACTGCACACTCCGCCGGCGGAAAAAGACAGTGCTTTCATAGCGAACGTATGGAGTACGGGGTAGTTGCTTCGGGAACAATTATATTCATTTCGCGTGTAAAAATTATGCGTGGCTCTGCTATCGCAAACACCAGAGACCAGTGGAGCTGAGGGAAGGCCAGTAAAGTAGTGCCAAAACCGCGCACAGGACACACGAGCGCCGGCAACGTGTTCCTTCGGCGTCTACCACGTCTGCGATTCGCGTGGCCAACGCCGTAGTAGACGCCGCGGTTGTTCCCGCTCTACGGAGCGGTGGGCGAAAAGGGAATCGAGGCACCCTTGCAGCCGTCGGAGAAGAACGCCACTCCTCCCTCGCCTGACACCCATGCGTCGCGCCACAGGAGAGGGCACGCACCCGCGCCGCGTTCCTCGCTCGCGTGCGCACCGCTCCTTCTCCCCCGCTAGGCTCCACCCACCCTCGCGCGTCGGTATGCAACGCGATACCCTGCTTTTATAATCTTTCACTCTCTCAGCTCTCCCCCAGCTGGGCGAAGCTGCGGACACAATGAGAAACCCAGCGAGGTTGTAACAGCTTCATTGTAATAAATAGATGAATAATCAGAAGACGCGCCCTCGTTTATTGCTTCCAATTGGCCTCAGTGGTACGGGTAATAGTTTCAATTGAGCGTACGCTATACCATTGCGTACACTATAATATTGCGGGTCGTTACTGCGTATGCGCAGGAAGCTAAACGACCCATAGCGTATAGCGTACCCACGCTATTTCTCAAATTTAGCGTTAGCGTCTTTGCGTGATTTGTGTAGTTCGCGGGAAACATGGCGGCGGTCCCGGCTGCCCGCTTCGAATTGAATTTGGCGTTGCTTTTGTAAAATTCACTTCGGTCGTAGCAAACGACTGTGTATACGGCTTTCGCTTAGTCTCAGGCACGGAGCAAGAACATTTGTCTCAGGCCGCTAAGATAACAGAGAGAACGACAGCATATAGCCTCTGAGATCCGAAGATATCGCTGGGCAATTAAAACTGCAACAAACGTGCGCTGCTTGACGTACGGTATAGTTGCGTACGCTATACTATAACTGTGTATTGTGGCATGAGATTGTGCGTCCGCGGGGATGGCTTTGCAACGTGGCATCGTAGCTGTACAGCGAAGCGTGCTTTGACGGAGCGTTATGCATCGTGCAGTGAAGTTCGCCGCCTCGCCAGACTGCATTTCACTGCATGCTGTTTTTCTGTACAATGCTTCTCCTGTCAAGCGAGTTTACCGTTGTGCAGTTTGCGAATATGATGGCTCCGTAGTATGCATGCAAATCACGTTGCAAGCACAGCTATCAGGTTTCACTGGCTATGTTGGGGTGTCAGTACAAGCTAGTGTGAAGCTGAGCGAGTGAGTTCGACTACACATTAAAAAATAGAGCAAGTGCGTAAAAGGCATTGCGCATATCGAAACTGGCCAGTCATATTTCGCATGCATGCAGTAAATAAATATTGGTTGTTATTGTGTTCACTCTTTCTTGGTCTCGGTTTATCGTTACATAGATTGCCGAGCTTGCCCACGTGGCTTAGATTGTGTGTACGTATCTTCCTTTTTGTAATAAGTTAGTTTAGTGTCGACTTCAGCACTCTTGTGGCTGGCTACCTTATGTTACTTACACAGAAATTCGCCTTCAGAAAACGTGTGCTGTCTTTCGGGTACATTTTTTTGTTTTTTTTCTAAGCGGACGAAGTGTTTTGCTTACATTCTAGAAATATGGGGTAAATGGGCGAAAATTAGCACTGTAGCTAGCGTCAAACAAAAACCACAGACGTATATTCCGCACAACTTCTTCCCAGTCACCGAACGAATTGTCTAGATTAATAACTGTCTGCATGCACGCGAGACCCGTCCAATTAGCGACGTCGAAACTACGAACACAACTGTGTTCGTAGTTTCGACGTCGCTAATTGTTTCCGCTGCGACCGTAATGGCACGTTTGCGATCGTTACGTTCGTTAGCCGCGCGACTTCAAGAAATTTGCAAGCGACAAATGTGCGGAGCTTTGCGAAGAGACTAGCTGCTTCAGCCATTTCTCGCTTCTCAAGACGATTGTGGAAAAGTTCGTCGTCGTATTTTTTTACGCGTTGTAATCTACTTTCCTACGAATGGTGTCGGCGGCTGGCTCGCTTTGAATGCCGAAAGGGAAGCACGCCCTCCAAATCCTCTCCCTCTTCCTTGTTCTCAGTCCTCTTTGTGAAATCGCCTCCCCCTCGAAACGGCGAGCTCTGGTGAGGAGCGCCGAACGAAGTTCGTGCAGGGCGATGTTCCTGGCAATGTTCTCTCGGGCTTTAATTAAGACGGATGGTTCGAAGGACGAGTAAATGGGTTTCTGACGGGGTGTGCAATGAAGGGGGTGGGGATCGGAGCGAGGGAAAGAGGAACCGCGTGTCCGAGATTGGGAGCCAGGACTCTAGCATTCATAGGACGAAGTCTGAGCGTGCTGCGACCGCTAGCCGGACACGCTGTCCGTGCCCGTGGAAGCCTGGATCTCACCCCAGAATTTCTTTCTCCTCGTGTTTTAATATCCTGTTTCACGCACGAGGACAAGCGAGGTGCGGGATACTGTGTGGCACTACTGTATTTTGTCGGTGGTGCCGAAAATAATTATTCAATTGAAACAAATAACGGGACCGTTGTTGGCAAAATAAAACTTTAGAAAACGCAAATCCAACGCACACGTTGGAATCTGTGAACGAAGATTTCATGAAGCGGCTAATTATATATGATAATGAGACTGTCCGCCTTCTACACCACGTTCTGCAGCGCATCGCGTGCGGGCCTGCTTGGCAAATGCCTTTCTTCTTTCGTTTTTTACATGCCACGAGGGAACGGGAGCCGGTCACCGGCAGAACTGTAAATAGCGGGTCATGATCGTGGTCAGCACAGTTCGGGGGGCCACGTACGGGAACGCGCATGATTCGCTTAAAATCTTCGGGGGAAAAAAAAAACATTTTGCACATACTGCTCTCGTTCAAATTTCCTAGAAATATTCCATTTTGGGATGTACGTCGAGTTGCGGCTTGCCGCATATATCGAAAAACGGCGAGATGATGATGATGAAAAACGTTTATTTGCTCTATTTTGCAGTGATTTTTGCGGCTTCAGATGGAGTCTTCCATCTTCTCTCCAGGGTCGGTTCCCCTAGTCCAGGGCTCCGCTGAGGGTAGCTGCCCTGCGTGCACGCCTTACTAGTCCTTGTTGGACTTTCAGGATGTCGCTGGATAGCATCCTTTCCCACTGTTCCGCACTCTGGTTTTTTTATTATGGCTAGTCCATCTGTTTTCTGGCAAGCCCATGTGGTATGTATGGTATAGGGTTGGTTTGTCTCCACACCATGGGCACTTGCTCTCGTACTGCGTGGGGTAGATTTTGCTTAGCATGTTTAGGCACGGGAATGTTCCCGTTTGTAGCTGTCGCCATGCTACGGCGTCTTCTCTATTTAGTTGTTTGTGAGGGGGCAGGTATTTTCGTCTGATCCCTCTGTAGTAGTTTAGCATCTCTGAATAGCTTTGGGCTACCGGCTCGGGTTCCTCAGCGGGGTCGGGATTGTTGGATGCTCGGTTTGTTGCGTGCCCTCGAGCTATCCTATCCGCCTCCTGATTTCCCGTAATGTCGGTATGTCCCGGCACCCAAACGGCGAGAGCAGGCAGCAGCGCAAATTTATATTGCCCAGTCTCGCCAGCAGCTTGCATTGCCTACAAGCGAAACCTTTCTTTCTTTCTTTCTTTTTTTTTTTTTTTTAACAGGCAAGTAAGTATGTCAAGTGTTAAGTTGAACGACGTAGACTGCCAAATGCGATTTTTCTGCGAAATAGAACGAGAATAGTGCTGCGTTAAGCACACAAACTTATTTTTTAATTTCAAGCCATTTTAAGCGCTGTATGCGCGTTCCTATACAAGCCGATCCGTTGAGTAATGTCCCTTCTGTGAGCTATTGGTCGAGACAGCCGCAGTGGCAACCAGTGTCTGCAAAGTCCTGGAAAGGCTGAAAAATACACGAGCTTCGCTTTCAAAAGCATCGTCTCCGTGCGACGACGTTTCCGGATCGCACACACTTTTTAACCGGGCCTGTTTGCCTTCGTTGCGCTCGCCCGGCGCGGGCTAACGGGGACCCAAAACCAGACCTTGCCATCCGCCCTTTTTGCCCCGTCACGGTGGGCAGAAAATTGGCGCCGATGTGCGTGCAGCGCAAGTATATTGCCTCCTTGGGGAGAATTGGCCGTGGAGCCGGCCCCAAGTTTCCCTCGCTTTATTGAGACAAAGTGCCGCATGTTAATTTCCGCGACGTCCGGGGCTCAAGGTGGGTTGCGTGCCGACGGCTCCCCCATAGTGGTGGTTGGCCATCGTCTGCTCTCGCCTTGCTCGCTCGTCGGTCACCATTATCGTCCACGGAACGACGGTGTAAAGTCTTTTCGCGCTCGCACTGGGCCACCTGCAGTACCCTGACTCGGCGGCTACGTTCTAACTGCTTTAGGTACGCAATTTCGCGCCTACGATCAACGTCGTAAAGCCATACGAGTTTCGTACCAAAGCTGCTAGGTTTGATCTGGCGGTGCGATCCTTCTGCTCCTATGGAAATTAAAAAAAAAAATTATGGGGTTTTACGTGCTAAAACCACTTTCTGATTATGAGGCACGCCGTAGTGGAGGACTCCGGAAATTTAGACCACCTGGGGATCTTTAACGTTGACCTAAATCTAAGTACACGGGTGTTTTCGCATTTCGCCCCCATCGAAATGCGGCCGCCATGGCCGGGATTCGATCCCGCGACCTCGTGCTCAGCAGCCCAACACCATAGCCACTGAGCAACCACGGCGGGTACTATGGAAATGAGGCTTAGTCCGTGGACTTGTCTGATTTGTTTGATTGACGGTGTTTATTATTTATTTAAAGGTGCCTTACAGCCCCATAGAGGCATTGTGTAGTTTGTGATTCAAACAGACGCAAGCGACCTAGGCTTAGGTGCAATTTTGCTTCAGGAGCACGGAGGCACTCACCGACCGGTTGCGTTCGCGAGTCGTTCGTTGACGCCGGCCGAAAGGAACTATTCGGTGACAGAGAAGGAGTGCCTCGCGATAGTTTTCGCTCTGCGAAAGTTCGACTATTACGTCGATGGAGTGGCATTCAAGATTGAGACTGACCACATGGCTCTCACTTGGTTGAGGCGCTTGAGCGAGCCGAGTGGCCGCCTGGCGCGTTGGGCACTGCTGCTGCAGCGTTACGACTTCACCGTGCGCTACCGCAAAGGAAAAAGCAATGCCGCAGCTGACGCACTTTCGCGAGCGCCAGTCCGAGGCGATGGAGAGGCCCAAGTAAGGGACGCGGAACAACCGTCGATCCTGGGCGAGAGCGTGAACCACGTAGATGTTGTCGGTTCCGCAGGAGTCGTCTTCAGCAGAGAGGAGCTGTTCGAGGCTCAGCAGAAGGACCCGTTTTGTCGAAAAGTGCTCGACTAGCTCCGGGAGCAGGGTGGCGCGGCCGCCGCACACATGGAGGCAGCTGGTATTGCTGTCGGTGCTAAGCGCTCGGGATCAGCTGGTAATGCTGTGAGTGCGCTGTATTCTTATCTGCTGAATTCCGACGGCCTCCTGCTGAGGTATATTCCCACCGAGGACGACACAAGTGAGCCGTTTAAGGTCGTGATACCGCGCGCGTTGCGAGGAGCACTGCTACGCTACTTTCACGACTCGTGTATCGCTGGGCACGCGAGCGGCCCAAAGACTTACGTTAAGTTGTGTCGCCTCGCTACCTGGCCAGGCATGAAACGGGACGTGATGCGCTACGCCCGCTCATGTCATGTGTGCCAAAGCGTGAAGCCCCGAGGTGGACGACCGCCCGGCCTCATGCAGCCTATCGACAGCCAGACTCCCTGGCAAATCGCGGCGTGTGATGTCATGGGACCGTATCCCACCCCACCGAGCAGGAACAAATTCTTGCTTGTAGTCACAGATCACTTCAGTAAATGGGTCGAACTTTTCCCCTTGCGAAAACTGACGGCACAAGTGATCATGGATAAGTTGTTAGAGGTTTTCACTAGATTTGGCTTTCCGGAGCAGTTGATAACGGACAATGCGTCCTACTTCACCGCGAAGGTTTTCGTCGACTCGTGCGCTGCACTTGGCATTAAGCACAAGAAAACGACAACTTACCATGCTCAGTCGAACCCCACTGAACGGGTCAATCGCAACATTAAGCACATGCTTGTCGCGTTCTCTGAAAGACATAAGGACTGGGATACCTACCTTCCAGAGATCGGGTTTGCATTGCGATCGACAGTGAACCGCTCGACTGGGTATGCGCCTTCTTCTCTCAACCTGGGGAGAGAGCTGCCGAATCCGATGGATAGAGTTCTCGCGGATCGCAGCGGAATGTCGGTCGCGCCTACAGCACGAGCTGAATACGCGACGCACCTACGTGACAAGATGACGGAAGCTTTACACAAAGCACGCCGTAATCTTCGCACTTCTAGGGCGCAACAGAAGGCGCAGTACGACCGCTCGCATCGGAACGTCCGCTACGAAGTGGGCGATCTGGTGCTTCGACGCCAGCACGTTCTCAGCGATTCTAGCAAACAGTTCGCTGCCTCGCTGGCGCCGAAGTGGATCGGGCCGTATCAAGTGCGAGAGAAGGTTTCCTCGCTTGTTTACCGGCTCGAGAGCATGAAAGGAAAGCCGATCGGCGGGCCCGTACATGTATGCGACCTGAAACGCTACGTGCCGCGTGATGAGCAGTGGGATGAAAACCAGTCCCTCCTTCAACGACGGTCGGTGAGAGAGAGCAGCCAGAACCGAACGACGAGCCCGCCGCCGCGCTACAACTTGCGTAGCAAGAGGAAACCCTCCGGCACTGCCGGGCCCGTTTGATGTTTCCGGCGGAGTACAAGGCGTTACGCGCAATGCGAGTGTTAACCTTATCTGTGCCGACTTTCACCACACAGATGGACCACGACGCCAACTCTAAGCGCCGCCGAGACGACTCGGCGGCGGGACACCCACCATTTGAGGTGTCCCCTCGAGGGCCCTCGACCCACCAGGGGCGTCGCCAGGCCTCAAACCGGACGCCCGCAGGACCAGCCCATCGCGGACGTCACCGTTTCCTCGGGGACCCGTCACCTCGCCGCCTCACCTCTCCGTCCGAGGCCAAGTCAGGGCCACCAAGGGAACCCGACGCAACAAACCCCAGCCATCCAAGCCGCGGCACCCGGGACGTGGCTACCTGGACATCACAGGATGGCGTTGACCCGCCAGCCGCTTACGTATCAGACCGACCCTGGCGCCGGCAGGAGAGGGCCCGAATCGGAACGCCTCCGGAACGGCTGTTCCGGCTCTTCCAGGGCCGGACCCTACGCGATGCCGACCGGAGGGCGGAGGGCGCCTGCCTGCCCCTGCCGGCGGGTACAAGGCTGTGCGGCTGTGGCGCGGTCCGCCTCCACAAGAGCCACGACCGAGGGGCGCTGCACCGGCTCCGGACGAGAGCAACCAGTACGCCACCGCCGCAGCCACGACCACCAAACGGAGCGGTCTAGGCCATGCTGGCCCGAGCGGCCCGCGAAAACGAGTTCGCGGAATGGCTGCTCCACGTGGCGACCGGGCACCCAGGCACCGCTGCTGGGACGGCAAATCAGCCAGCGGCGGAACCACCGGCAGCGGAGCAGCCAGCCGCAAAGACGACGGCTGGCACAGCGAGCAAAGATGCTGCGGCGGTGGCCGACAGCGACAACAAGGAGGCGGCGGAGGAGCTCCAGGAGATGGGCCAGCTTCTGGGCCATTCTTGACCAATAAAGCGGCGTCCGACTCTTTGCGTCCGAGGGCCTTCTTAAGGGGAGGAGGATGTGGGGAGCACCCGCCTCCATTTCCTCCCGCGTGCCCGCGGCGTCCCGTTCGCACATGGCGACGGGACGGGCCGGCGTAGAGGGAGAGAGGCACTACGCGCCCTCCCTTTCTCCGTCGCTCCGATGACGCGCGTACCCCACTTCCCCCACGCGGCTCACGGGAAAGGGAAACGTATCCGACCGCCTGAACCACAGCACCTGCCGCATCCCGTGAGTGATCTCGTTTGTCTGACCCACCCAGACAACGAGGCAAACCTTTTACTACTATTACTGAGAGGACGTCCCTCTGCGAGTGTTCGCTATTGCTAGTAGCAATAAACGTTGTTACCGTTGACACCGCTGGTTGCCTTATTCGTCCGAACCCGGCGTAGTCGAGATTCCCGCGCTACGGGTTGGGAGTACCACGAAGCGACTGCGTGGGGCTAGATCCGGAGCTCGCCTTCAGCCCTAGCCGCACGCAGAGTTGAACCCCCACAATCCTCACTTCCTTCCTGCGACCGGGCATTCTCAAAGCATAGTTAGTGTCTGACAGTTTGTGCAACACTTTAACGGGCCCGTCCCAGTGAACTTCAAGCTTGTTCTTTCTTGAAGGTTTGAGGATCATTACCTGGTCTCCGGCGTTAAACGTACGAAGCCTCGCATTCTTGTCGTAATAGAATTTGGCGTTCTTTTGAGCTACTCCCATGTTCTTTCCGACTAGTTCTTGGGTTGCGCTTAGCCGTTCCAGTAAATTTAGCACGTATTCAACCACTGTTGGACTCTCACCTCTTTCCTCCCACATCTCTCTTAACATTCTCAGTGGAGAACGGAGTGTCCTCCCATACACCAGTTCTGCTGGTGAGAACCCTGTCGCTTCATGTGGAACCGTTCGCAAAGCAAACAAAGTTGCCGGCAGACAGTTCTCCCAGTCCTCCTTATGCTCGTAACAGAGCGCACGCAAAACTCGCTTAAGCACCGAATGCCACCTCTCTACACTGATAGGGTGATAGACAGAACTGTGTACTAACTTTACCCCGCACTTTTGCAAGAATGTGGAAGTCGGTGCGCTCGTGAATACTGACCCTTGATCTGCCTGAATTTCGGCTGGAAACCCAACTCGTGCAAACAGTGTTAAAAGCGCGTCTACTACTTCGGTGGAACTGAGCTCTCTGAAAGGGATTGCTTCTGGAAACTTGGTAGCCGGACACAGCATGGTAAACAAGTACCTGTAGCCCGATTTTGTTTTTGGAAGGGGCCCTACCGTGTCTATTACAAGTCGCCTGAAAGGCTCTGTTATTAAGGGCACTACCTTCAGTGGAGCTTTCCATGTCTCTCCTGGTTTACCCGAACGCTGGTAGGCGTCGCATGATCTTACAAAGTTTTCTACGTCTTTGAAACAGCCAGGCCAGTAGTATTCCATAAGCAATCTTTCCTTTGATTTGTTTATGCCTAGGTGGCCGGACCACCCATTTCCATGACAGAGACTCAAAAGGTCCTCCCTATACTTAGTAGGTACGACTAACTGATCTAAAATCCTACCATTTCGATCTCTGTAGTGCCGATACAACAAACCTCCTCTCTCATGTATCGTCACGTTGCGCCTAGCAATGCCTTCTTTAGCTGTGTCATGTAATTTAGCTAAGCTCTCATCATTCTTTTGCTCAGCTGCCAGTGACTCTTTATCCACACGTAAGAGCTGATCAAAGTTCTTGTGAGGCCGGTGATAATAACGACCCTGTCTCGCTTGTGAGTGCGTCAGCTTGCCCTTCCTGCAGGCTAGAACTCTGACACTCAAGTGCTACGCTCTCATTGAGCTGGTCAGCAGGCAGACTCTCCTCGACTGTTCTTTTGTCCCTCGGGCCTAGCTGGAGGAGCGTGTGCATTTTCCACCGAAAGCGCCGCGATCTTACGAGCTTGGCCTCGGGTCAATACCTGTACTATGCCCTCTCCCAGTTTGAGCCCTTTGTCACACAGTAACCGATTCGAACGATTCGAAAAGATGTAAGGATACTGCAGTGACAAAGATTTGGAAACTGCAGCCTCAGTCTCTAGCTCCCCGAATGGTCCATTGATTTTGACTTTGGCCATGGGCAGACACACGCTGTGTTCTTCTACAACCTGTTTTATCCATGCTACTTCTCCGGTGAAGTCATCTACCGTCACGTAAGACGGATGGACAATGTCCATCGTGGCGGCACTGTCTCTTAGCACTCGGCATGGTTTTCCATTAACTTGCAGGTCGTGAAGATATGGACTTAAAAGTTCCATATTCTCATCCTTTTCCTCCACGTAGGAGAAAACTAAGCTAGACTTCTCGCAGTTTACAGCTATATGTCCCAGTTTGTGGCATTTGTAACAGCGCATTGGTCTAAAAGATTCGAATTTTCTTTTCTGTTCTTCTTGTGCGGTTTCTCCGTTAAGTTTCTCCTCGCTCTTTTCTGCGGGCTTTTCCGCCATGTCTACAGGCTCCGATCGTCTAGTCTGCGCACCCTTTTTGAACGGAAATGGTTTCCGCGGTCCATTTCGACCGTCCCAGTTTCCCTCCTCGGCGTTCAACTTTCTACGGGTTGCGTACTCTTCGGCTAATTCAGCCGCCCTTTCCACAGTGTTTACATTACCTCTGTCTTGCACCCACAGTTTCACAGCTTGGGGGATGGTTTTGTAAAACTGTTCTAGACACATGCATTCAATGATCATGTCTCTGCTGTCGTACGCTTCCGCGCTTTTAAGCCACTCGACTAGGTTGGCCTTTAAGCTATATGCAAACTCCGGATATCCCTCGCCATCTTTCTTGCCTGTGCTCCTAAACCTTTGCCGAAAAGCTTCGGCTGAAAGGCGGTATTTCTTCAGGAGACTAGCCTTAGCTTTTGCATAATCATATGCATCCTGTGCACTCAGTCTGGCGATTACTTCCGCCGCCTCACACGGCAACATAGACAGCAACCGCTGTGGCCATGTATTCGGGCCGAAGTTCATCTTTTCGCAAGTCCTTTCAAAATTGCTTAGGAACAAGCCTATGTCGGTCCCGACCTCAAATGGCTTTAATAGCCTGTCCATGCGGTACGATTCTGCCTCACTTGATCGTCCCAGAGCGCCTTCACTTCCTTGAGACAACTCCAAACGTTTGCTTTCAAGTTCAAGTTGCATTTTTGTTAACTCGCGATCTTTATCGCGTTCCTCTCTCTCCCTGTTCCGTTCTTCTCTTTCTCTTTCCCGTTCTGCTCTTTTTTTGAGAAGTTCCAATCCCATTTCAATATCTTCCTCACTGGCCTGTTCGGAAATGATATGCAATAATTCTGATCTTAGCAATTCCTTGCGTAAATCTAGGCGCAGTTCCTCACCAACAATCAACAACTCGTCTCTCAGCAGTGTCCTTAACCCCATGACTGCTGCTTTACTGCCTTGATTCTGCTCTCTAAATCTAGCTAGGAAAACACAACCTAGCTAACACACAACAATCTAGCTTCCCTACAGTTCTAAACAGAACAACCACAAAATGAAGCCTAGAGAGTCAAAGCAAGAATCAAGCACTCACCGCAGATACAGCACCATGTCGCAAAGTCCACCTCACCGCTGTCAGCCAGTTGTCAGGATTGGGGGCTCAATCCCATCGTTCGAGATCCGTTGCCAAGATTGGAGTCCGGCATGAATTCGAAGGTAGCTGGCCCATGCCGTCGTCCAACTTAAACACGCTGAGGACGTTGATGAAGGGAAGAACTGCTTCTCATCGAGAATGAGGAAAATGGGTTTATTTACAGAAAATTAAATCAGTCTAACATGACTGCTTAAGAAAAAGAGTGTCAGTCCAACATGACTGCTCAAGAGAAAGTGTCAGTCCAACCTGACGGCACGAGAGAAGTGTGTCGAGCCTCCGCCCAACAGCCGTTTTTAAACGCTCGGTCCTTCGGCGATACAAGGCAGCGAATGTTCGTTTCGTCATCGCAAAACTAGCCGCCTCCTGCGACAAGGTGACGCACACACACACGCAAACACACAGGTGCGAAGGAGTGAAGCCGACGACAGAGGCGAGTCGTCTCCTGCGACAAGGTGACGCACACACACAGGTGCGAAGGAGTGAAGCCGACGACAGAGGCGAGTCGTCTCCTGCGACAAGGTGACGCGCACACACACGCAAACACACAGGTGCGAAGGAGTGAAGCCGACGACAGAGGCGAGTCGTTCCGGGAAGCTCGGAGACATCCTGAGTAGCTCGTTGTCCCGCCGCGGCTTGCTCATGCGTAGCGAAATCAGGTTCGCGCCGGGGACCTCAGTACAATAGTTCGTCAGTCGAACCCGTTTCGTCACAACGGAGATGGGGCTCGTGGATGGGGGCGGTTTTCAGCACAAAGCCCGCTTCTTCGAACGCAGTCTTGCTGCAGCGACGGAGAGTGGGGGATGCGCGCCTTGTCCCCCAGTCGTAATTGGGTGGCAATTTTTCCTTGCAGCTCGCCATTCTTAACAACGGTAATATAGTGTTCCAATACGTGCAGGGAACAAACAAAGCGAACGCTTTTGAACGCGACACCTCATGCAATACTAAAATTCACACAGTAAAGATAATAGAAGTGCACAGCGTTTGGGACATAAAAAGGCTATATCAGAACAGTATTTAACGCATAGTTGCACATTAATAACGAGAAAAGCAACGACAAAAATACGTTAGGCTATGTAGAGTTGTAGAAAAAGCGTTGTTAGAAGAGGCCGGAAATTTTCGTGGTTGCTCTCATAAGCGATGGCGTTAGGAAGGTCGTTCCAAAGGCGAATGGCTCTTGGAAGAGCGGAGTAGTTAAATGGATTAGTCTTTCCGTGGATGAGCATGAAATTGAACCGATTGTGTACAACCGTTGTGACCTGTAATGAGGAGTTTCCAAGACATAGAACTAACTGATGGCGCTGTATTAGGGACGTATTTTTGAAACAATGATGGCAGGCCTACATCACGACGATCGTGCAAGGGCTGTGGAGTTCAATTTGTGTTAGACTATCGCTATAGTCATAACAACGTGAAATAAAACGCGCAGCCCTATTTGAATAGATTCGTGTTCTTTTTCTTTTCTCTCGATCAAATATTTTTGATGGCAAGATCGGATCAAATGTTAGGCAGGCTTGTTTACGGATATCTTCAATAGAATTACGCTTTAATCATTCAAAATTTCGAAGCACTCGGTTTTGTACACGCAACGAGGGAAATTAGGCCGTGCCTAGAAGAAGCGCCGTGAATGCTGGCCTTTCCAGTTGCGTTGCAGCAAACAGCTTTCGAGGCGTTCGCGAGTTCGCCGGCAATTCGTGCTGCGGAAGTGTTTCGCGCTATCTTCTCGTTCTCGGCGCCCACGTTGCCGCCCTCGCCGCCGCTGGATATAACGCGGCGCATTACCGGCGTTGCGTTGGTCGGTCGGTCGGTCGGTTGGTTCGTCGTTCGGCTGGCCGGTAAGCCTGCTGAAATATGGCCGTGCCGTGCCGCACTTTGTCGGTTAACGAGGGAAAAAAAAAAACAGCGGCGACGGCCGAGGACGAAGGCTCCGGGATGGGGCGTTTGCCTGCGAGATTTAACGCGACGTCAAGCGTGATGAACGCGCCTATAATACGTTGGATCCTGCTCTGGCGTGCGGGGCGGTACCTCTTCCGAGCATGCCGGTGGACGAGAGGGGAGGGTCTTTAGCGCCCTGCACTTTGACACCCTCGCCGTAACGACCACCTGTCAGCTAGTAGATGGCTTCGAGCACGTGCGCCGGTTTCCGCGGCCCAGGCCACGGTGGCCCGAGCGGCAGCCGTGCCGACGGGGCGATCTGGCGGCGTAGCAAATAACGAGCCCGCGGAGAGGAGACGGCACACCGGTGCGTGTTCGGCTCCTCTGAGCGGCTGGTTCGGCTTGCCGGTATTTTTCAACTACGCCGCACTACGTGATGGCGGTGCCAATATTTTAATTAGCATTGACATTTTGCGCTTGTCGTTCAACTGCCGAGCAGTTCCCCTTTCACTGGGCATGGCACCTTGTTTTATTATATCGCGCGTAGCTACCGTGTTGTATGCGTGTTTAAAGAATTCGGATTTCAATGGCGCACCCAGTTTGACAGTGTTCGTCAGCGTGGGTCGCCATTAGTTTGAGGATTCACGCTCTCTCTGCGGAGAGAGATAGAGAGATCGTTCGGGAGCACTGAGCTCAGGGCGGCCACTCTGCGCCTCGAAAGCGTCCGCCGCGCTCCGTCCTCTCGGCGCGTCACGCAACGACAACGCCCTCGACCCTTCGCTTTCGCCGACCCCGCGATGTCCTCTGGCACGCCGGAAAGTCGCGCGCGCGCGGTGGGGGACGCGCCCGCGGTCCGACCAGCGTCGCTGTTGTTGCTGTCGCTGCGGGGCGCTCGATGGTCCCGTGTCACGGAACGCGCGAGGCCCCGTGTTGCTCTGTCGGCCCGTGGCGTGACCCGAGCTCTTGGCGGTTACTGTCACGCGAAGATTATCACTGGCCGAGGCGCCTCCCATCTTTCCTGCGGGCCACCCATCGTCTTTAGGCACGCGCATAAACACCATTCTTTTTCATGCCCCCCCCCCCCCCCCCCCCCCCCTCCTCCTGCTTTTGTCTCCAACGGCAATAAAGCCAAGATTGCCCTACAGCAGCACATTGTTGTCCGCCCACTAAATTGCTTGTTAATGGAACCCCTTCGTCTCGTTCGAACACTGCAGACAATTGTGGTGCGTAAAAGGCACTGGCGATCGTGTCTGCAAAGTATTGAGAAACACCCGACAATCCCAAACAGCTTTCCCTGCGCTCTTCTCGAAGAAGCCGCTGGGACAGCAAGCGAGCGGCATCACGCACGTGCTGCCAACAAAGGCGCGCACAGCTGCCTCTGCGAATGAGTCGCATAGCGTGAAAAAAAAGGGGGGGGGGGTGAGCGGGAGTTGCAGGGTTGCTGACTAAAGGGTTGGCGGTGAACGTTCAGCTCTTAATAAGGGAGGAGGTAGGTAGGTCTTGCAGCCACTGTTAGAAGCAACTGGAGAGACCCTCCATGTGGAGGGAGGTCAATGGCTACCTTGACTGAGGAGGCCACCTGCCTTGCGTGAAAGAAAGAAGCGCTCTTTCTCACTGGTTCAGATTGTTAATGTTTATTCTCTCTCTCACTTCTGTCTCGCTACTACTAAACTCCTTCTAAAGCTTATTGTGGTAGAATACTCCCTTAACGACCTTTCGCAATTATTATACTGTAACTTAAATTTCCACTGGGGCCTGGTGAAGGGGCCCTTTAGCTCTTCCAAGCACAGAAGCTTGCTTCTGTAATAAAGGCCAGTATTATTGCATATTATGGTGTAAGAGCATAAGAGAGCATCATTGAATAAAATTTATTGACACAAACTAAGGAGATTTGAGCTGGTGAACACATAAGTCATCTAGCTGAAATGGTTCCCTGATCTGCTTTTGAAACTCCACAAAGAGTTCTTATGTTCCTGCAAACACAGCAACGTTGAATTCTGCATGTTATAATGCTGCTCTAGATAATCACTCTTCACTGTCTTCCACGCCAATTTCACTTTCAGACACAAGAAATTACATAGCTTTCATTAGGCAGGGGGAGAAAAAAAACCTTAAATTGAGTGTCACGGCAACCCCCACCCCGTCTGTGAAGGAGTTGGCACTCTGTTGTCTTTGCAGTGGCTGTAATGACGATGATGATGAGTCTCTTAGTACGAATGTTAATCAGAAGCAGGCTCTCACCTTTGTTACCTTGTCTATTTTTGCAGCCCACAAGACTGAACGTCTACAAGAATGACAACGATAGCTGGGACTACACTAACCCCAACCTTGGTGAGTACTGGCAGCTTCTCTAACGAGTGATTCCTTAATTATTCATCGTTCAGTTACTTGTAGGGAAATGCAACCATAACTAAGTAGCTATGTGCAGTCATGGGCAAAGGAATCCCTATTTTCTGCAGAGCTGTATATATCATTGGAATGCAAAATTTCAAGCAAAATCTTGGATAAAATATTTTGTCCTCATTGATTTGTTCATGGCTGTACAGCAGTCTTTGTGTTTCTCGGTGCTTCAAATAAGCTGCACCAATGCTAGTGGCACTTTTTGCCTGCATTGTTGTTTGTCTGGCCTATAAAAATTAATTGTTGCACTGGTTTGGGCAGTAGCATTTTTAATTGTCGAGATTGTGGTGCTTGTTAGAAATAGATTTTTGTTGTTGCACTAAAGTATAGACAAGGGCTAAGTGTTAAATTTCTAGAGAGCCTTTCTTTTTGTGGAAGCTGTAAGCTGTGCAACGCCAGAGTGAAGTCTAAAACGAAGCAACCAAAAATTTTCAGCCAGCGCTGTGTCCGTTGTCAATGTTCACAGTTGGGTACAGCACAGTACAAGGATGTGCATGCCTCTCTTGTATTCTTTCTCATGGTACGAAGAGACTTTGGTCCCAGTACTGCTTGCTTGCTTTGGTTTTAGCTTGGTGCTAATGTGCTGCATTTAATGCCGCAAGTGTTACATTCACAATGCCACATGCCTTTTCTGAGATAATCACTTGGAAAATTATTTCTTTTATCTGGCATGTTGCCCATATTTTGTGATGTGTTTGTGTGCTCAGCAGTGCCAGTCTTCTTCTGCTTACTTGAAAGTGATGCTTTGTTTGGAGTGAAGTGCTGGAGCTTGCACAGTTTATCTGATAGTCCCCCCCCAGTGTGCCAAATAACATGGGACACGGGCAGGGAGGGGAAAAAATTTTCCATTAGTATCAGTTGTTTGCACGAACAAGCAATGCAGCAACATTTTGGCATTGAGGAAGCTTGATTTCTTCATGTAGTTGCCTGTCTTGGGGACCATGGAATTTGTGCAGGTTGTGCATGTTTTCCAGCAACTCACTTCAATGTTTGTGCCAACTGGTTTTTCACATTGTCACTCGTGCAGACTCACTTTGTGGCTGTGCACACCGAAACATGTTTCACATGTTGCGAACACTGTGACAACAAGCGATGAGCTTATACATGGAAAATAAAAAGACGACATACTTTACAAACACTGCGTGGTAGCGTCTGCTTACTTAGCTCCTTTTTTTTTTTTTTCTTTAACTCACTGCCAAGCGGGCTGCCTGCACTGGCCTTCCCGCTGCTGTTTTGTTTTTGCTTTGCTTACAAAAACGGGGACTCCCATGCCTTCCTGTCCAATGTGAGAACATTGCACCACAGAGGCTCTTGGCGACCGCGGAACATGTCGGCACACGTGCCGTGGATGTCGCGTCGTGATGGAGACGTGAGAGAAGCCAACCTTCCACCCACCCCCACTTACTCTCGGTTCCCATTGTAGCAAAGGCGGCAGACTCAGGTGACACTTGCCCACAGACCACCGCTCTTTCTCTCTCGATCCAAGACGAAGACCGAGGCAGGGACTCGCTGCCCCGCTGAGCCGAGAGGCCTATCTTTCCCACCTTGACACGTGCGAGAAGAGGTCGGAAAAGGGGCAATGCGGGCACGCGCGTGTGACACCAGTGATGAAATGTTCACAGAGCTACTGCCCCTTTTCCCCCCAGGCACATGAGTGAGATCCCCCCCCACGAAACGATCCCATCACCACTATAAAAAAAACTTGCTTTTGCCACCACAACAGAACAGAGAACAACAGAACAACTGGATACGAAGAGAACACGGCATAGAGAAAAGAAAGAGGGGGCTTGGAGATTGCTGCCACGATGATGCTCTCACCATCACCAACCATAACCACCACCACCACCACCACCAACCACACGACCATTGAACTCCCGAGCCGCAATCGACCACCACCACCACCACCCCTTGCACCCTGCCTGGCTTGCCGAGGGGCAGAGTGGCTCTAACCGGATGTGCACGTCTGTGTGTGTCCCCCCTCCCCCCATCCAGGAGGCTGGCGCCCCCTGGTGGTGTCTTCTTGACCCCCTCTGTGGTGGTGCGGTGGGGTTCAGCAGCCGACAAGCCGCAGGCACCGGATGAAGTCTCTAGCCTCTCTCTCCCTTCTCTGATGAAATCTCACCCGGGCGGACAGTGCCATCTTCGCAGCAGCGGCGCCCTCTCTGGCCTCGCCTCAACAGGCGGCAAGCCTAGCCCAACTGGAGCCGGCCTCGGCTTGGTTTGTGGTTTGACCCTGGCGTTCACTTTGTGCCAGTGTTTTGGGTCTGGACACCACTTGCAAAGCTCTCCAGGGTGCTGCCAACCTCTGTGCATGGTAAAAAGACTGCACATTTTGTTGCAACTGTTGCATTTCTTTTCTTAACATTGCTCATCCCGCACATTGAAATGCTAAGTCAGGTTTCCAAGCAGTGCTGGTAAGTAAAATTGGGGCAATCTGTACAGTTTGAGGTGACTGCCAGCATGTCCTGATCTTGCGAGCATGGGGCTGAAAGTGGATGCTGCTAGGGGGGAGGGGGGGTGTAAACATGCCTGTATCAATCCCTGCCCTTCTACATTTGTCCTCAATGTCATTTCGGTGGTGGATACAGGCTGATGGATTGTCCTTGCTACACCTGATGCCTTGATCACAGTGCACCACGGTCCGCTGTGGCACAGATCACACGTCTGAATTTACTGGCACTGCTTGAGCGTGCATATTGAGCGTGGAAGGTGTTGGCACATTGTACACTGAGCTAAAACCAAAGCACTTGGTAAAGTCAAAATGTGGTTTCACTTACATTGCTGGCTTGGATGTTTCTTTTTTTTTTTTTTTTTTTTCTTTCCCGGAACACACCAGTCTGCCTTATGTATAGTTCATTTGCATGTGTACTCACAGCAACTCTTTTCTCTTCTCTTTTTCACCCACATTACAGGTGTAAATAACTCAGTTTCCACAAGAACCTAACTGTCACAACTACTTTGTGAAAAGAATTTTCTCACTACCAATTATGTTTGTCCCATGCACATTATCATAGATTTTTGAATAGAATTAAACATCTGAGAAGCTGATATCAGTAGTACCGTGTACGAAGAAAGGAAAAAAAATAACTGGAAAGATGGAGCATACACAATATAGAGACACCAGCTGTCCGTGCATGTATTTGGAGCAATCTCTTAAACTCTTCTCTTCTAGGCCTACATTCACAAAGCTTTTATATAAATGCTGCCCACAATCGGCCAATTATGCTGCAATCTTCTAGTTACAAACTTTCTAATTATGAATAGAATATTGCACCATTCAACTGTCTTCTAATCAAATATTCACTATTTGCGAATTCAAGTACTTCCGAAATAGTTCTTGAATATTCAAAATTGCCAGCTGTGTGTGATTAAGCACAAAAGTGCAGCTAAAGTGTGAGAAATAAAGTGCAGCCATAGTAGATATAAAAAGTAGAGCAAACTACCATTCATGCACACCAATCAGCTACCGAGTATGCAAATATACTGCTTACCTGCTCCTAATGCTTCATTTGTGTTTTATGATAAGCAACGCTTCATGATGCGCGGTGCAATGACAGAAAAATTTAATAAGCAATGTGAATATACAAAGATGTGAAGATTGTTTTTCATTAATGCTTAAAACAGGTCGTTATTCAAAAACCGATGAGTGAAGCATGCCACCTGGCTTACACTTGAGTGGCCAAGCAATTAGTGTTAAAAGCTTCATTGGTCTGGAGCAACCATAGTTGCAATCATGGGATTTGTAACAGCAGAAAAGCCGAGTCATCTAGAGGTGTTGCATAGCATCTTAAAAATTTTTTATGAATATCATTTTTAAAACAGTGACAACTGTACTTTCATGTACTGGTGTCCTTGTGCAATCTTATGAAGGCAGGCAGTTCTTATTTAGCTTACAATCTAGTACTTATTCATTGATAAAGTAAAAAAATTAAATTATGGGGTTTTACGTGCCAAAACCACTTTCTGATTATGAGGCACGCCGTAGTAGAGGACTCCGGAAATTTCGACCACCTGGGGTTCTTTAACGTTCACCTAAATCTAAGCACACGGGTGTTTTCGCATTTCGCCCCCATCGAAATGCGGCCGCCGTGGCCGGGATTCGATCCCGCGACCTCGTGCTCAGCAGCCCAACACCATAGCCACTGAGCAACCACGGCGGGTTCATTGATAAAGTAATTATTCATGACTAGGTATTGCCAAAATTCCTATTTCCATTTGGTGTAGACATTTTAATACAGTAACACCAAGTCATTTTCACTTTTGCATGATGCTGTGGCCTAAGTAGCTTTCAGTCTTTGTGAAAGTCACCCATTTGGTGTTTAAAAATATCAAGTCTACATGTCTAGCTTAACATAACAGCTACAGACTTTCTCAGTGTTTGACACAAGCTGTTTCAGAACCCACATCCCATTTTCAACATCGTTGTCAAGGCTAATGAAACACATTGTTGGAAGCCAAGCATGGCTTCAATTCCAATAATGGAAATATAATTAGCTGTTCAGCAAATGAGAGGCCAGTATTTAACAACCCAAACAGCTGCTCTAGTTAAACTGCTGGCCTGTTCGTGCTCAGTTTTTGCGCCTAAGTGAAATGCTTGCCTGTTTAATCCAGAATACATATACAGTCGCTGACCGTTTATTCGGACCTAACGGGGACTGCGAAAATGTCCGAATAAACAGGTGTCCGAAAAAGCAGATTAAGAAAAAAAAATGAAATCCTTTATTTCCACGCACTTATTCGGGCTCGGCATTAGGCTTGAAGAAATCGTGAGTGCGCCGTTGCACACTGTTCCGTTTACGCGCAATCAGATAAGCCTGAATCTCGGAGAGGGTCGCACAGTCACTGCTTGTGCACGCTCCGCATGCGACGGCAGCGTAGCACATGGTGCGTCATCTTCCGACTCGGAGTCATCGTCCGGCGGTGCAGCATAGAGAATGGGTGCAACAGAAACCTGACGAATGATCTCGCCGTCGTCGAGTTCTGCGCATGTCAGTACAGCAGTGTCAGCACCTGTGAAACTGTCAAATGAGACGGTGTCCGGAATCGCAATGCAACCACTGCGCAGGTCTCGGCAAAATATTTTCCGCGTCAGTAGGGAGCACATCGGAAGGCGACAAATCTTAGGCCTCCCGTCACCCGCTTGCCGGCATTCCCCAGCGCAGTCTGCGCGGGCACTGTCGGCGCCATTAGACACTCGACGCGATGTTTCCGTACGCCGCGTTGGAACACCGAAACCTCGACACAGCACACAAAGCAAACACCACCGTGCCGACACCAGTCGCACAAACGAAAAACGCGGCCTGTTCGCAGCGTCGTGCGCAAAAGAAACAAATCAGCTGCTGGATTGTCTTGACATGGCTTACTAAGCTGAAACCGGAACTGCTGTACAGCCACTCTATCGAACCAGGCAGAAACGATGATGATGAGCGTGGATTTCCAGTAGCGCCACTTCGTGGGGCAGCAAGGAGGCTCCGTTCAAAACAAAAATGGCGTTCAGCAAGTCGAACTATGCGCCGGTCAGAGTCGGTGCATGATGCCCTCGATCGAGTTGGCTCAAGGAGTGTCCGAAAAATCAGACGAGAGGTTGCAAGGTGTCCGAACTTTCGGCAGTTGTTATACATTATGGTCTATGGGGAGAACGGCGGTGCCGCGAAGCTGACCGAATAATCGGGCATGTCCGAATTTTTGGAGTCCGGAAAATCGGTCGGCGACTGTAGCAGTAGTGGTGGGGAAAAGATGCAGATTTTGTCCTGGCGCGGTCATAGAGAAACTGTTCTTCATCCTTTCTTGGCTGTGTTATTGCATGAAGTGCAGGAGACATCACTGCAGTTGTGTTTAAATCAGTTTTATTCAACATTGCACCTGAACATGGTTTTTCAATCAAGAAGAAAAGTGCTAGAAAATGTTATCTTTGTTCAAAATAAGAGTGGAAATTATTTAGAATTTCAGGCAGGAGAGCCATTTATATTAAGCTCCACTACCAGTTGCAAAGGTATTTTTGTGCACTTTTAGTGCCAAACATATGATGAGGTAGATACAAAGAAGCATCAGGTGTGCCTTAACTTCCAACTGATCTTGTTAGGAAAATGGTATATTCTTAAATAGTACTCCACAATTTTTTTGCACAATTCATGTTGACAGATCAAATTAAGTGCACACAGAAAGCATGCAGAAAAGGTCAACTGAACCAGGTCAAGAAAATGGGGGAAGTAATTTTTCCAATAATATCGTTCAGAAGTTGGGGTGAATGCTTGTCATTTGTCTCTACCTTCTTTCCAATTCGTTGGCAGGACAATTTAAATCACAGTAGTTAGCTGATACTTCCAAGCTACTCAACGTAAAAATGCTACATTAGGCACAAAGTGGAAAGAACCAGCAGGATGATATCTTGCAAATAATCCAGGAAAAGCGGAACTGTTATTTCACAGGCGTAAATTTCGTGTACCAAAGTTTTGTGTATTACAGTGAAACATCCATAGAATAGAATAGTTTGATTGGCCATGCTCTTCTTCTTCTTTAACCCTTTCAGGGTCGATTTTTTTCACCATATGCGACTGCCCAGGGTCGATTTTTTTTTATTGCAGGTTTAAATTCTTCAGAGGGACCTGTATTTCAAAAATTTACCGTAATTTTTCTAGGGTAACCGTAAAGTGAGAAAAAAATATCTTGCTTTGGTATATATGTATTGTTTATTCATGAATAGCAACAATAAAAAAGGAAATAACCTTATAAGAATTAAAAATTTGATGCATTGTTATACACACAGTTAAAGGCTTAGAAAATGCGCACATCAGAATATTTCGCAAGTCTACGTCCATTGCATAATTGAACTGCGCAGGTGAGAGCACTCAAAAAAGCTGTATGGTTGCATGCCCGTCAAAAATGCAAAACCTGTGATAAACTTCCGCTAATCTTCATCTTATTGCCAACCAGAGGCAATTAGTCTTCGTCAGTCTCCAAAAACAGAAAAGGAAACGCATGCACGGCGGCATCCTTCGTATGCACATCCCTGTGAGCAATAAACAAGCGAGTAACGGGCGGTCGTTCAGCGTATCGTACCATTCCAGTGTGCTGATTCCGGTTCCTCTGACGAGGCACGCGACGACCTCATCTTCTCCAGCTCTAGCATGAGCTTTAACGCCTCTATCTCAAGCATCAATTCGCAGCTGCCATTCGCTTCGTTCACAATGTCACCTTCCATCGCGTTTCTATCTGAACCTCCATCTCCCGAATGTGCCTGAACGCAAGTGCATTCAGTGAAAAGGACCTCGAGAGAGCACAAAACGAGCTGCTGGTGCTGCTGTCAGCTGCGTCAGTCTTGTCGCCGAGGCTCGTCGTGATGGAGTCCTTTGGTGCTCCAAATGCTCCACCAGACCACCCCTGCCGTTGCCTCGCTCAGTCACGTCGACGTTCCTTGCTGCCTTGCTCCTGGTGCAGAACACCACAGCACCTTCTTTGTCGCTCAACGAAGTCCTTCGGCTCTGCCCTCGTTCATTGATGCACAGCAGCTCTCGTTCCCCTTGGCTCCTGGTCACCCTTGGAGCAATTAGTAACGAGATAGCTATAAGTTTTGCGAGCGCAAGAAACCGAAACTGCCCGTGTAACATAACCCAAACTAACCGCTGCCTGCCCGCCTGCGTGCCAATGCGCGAGCGGTAGTATATCGGCGCGCCGGAGCAAACAAACTAGCTCTAAAACAAACCGTGTGATGAAAACCGAGAGAGGGAGGTGCGAGAAAAAAATTCCATGTATTCCCACATAGTGGCAGCCAATGCCAGGGAAAAAAAAGTTCGGAATTTAGTTTTTTGACGTACAGACGGCGCCGTAATTATGCTGCATCGACCATTTCGGACTCGTTCGTGGCACCATATATTTACGTCATTGACCCTGAAAGGCATAGGGATCGGTTATAGCAAAGCAAATTTTTGTGGTTGGCTCAAATTCGGTTTTTCAGAAGCAAGAATGTCTGTACACATAGTGTGTTGTAGTGGCACGTTACAGTACTTGTCAAAGCTTTTCCATCTGAAGTCTGTCGCCAAGCCCTACTGCAAGGTCCATAAATTGCTTATGGCGCTCAGAAAGTTCAGGAGCTATGAAATTTATCCTATCCATATTCAGCAGCTTCAAAATGTGTGGTGGTGGTGGTGGTGGTGGTAATGGTGGTGGTGGTGGTGGTGGTGGTGGTGGTGGTGGTGAAAACAACTTTATTTCGAAAATTAAATACTGGCCTCCGGGCTTATGTCAGTCTTGTATCTCCTATGACAGGGAGTCCAGGCCAGAATCCATGATAGAGGAGAGGAGTGAAATAAATAGGGGGCCATAAATCCACGCCCTGAGGCCATCCGGATCAGTAGGTGATAGCAAAATATTTGGCAAGGATTTTAGCTTTCCTTCAAGCCAGGAATTTTGCCATAGTCTGCTAATATTGTGTCAACTACAGCAAGGCACCGTCACCGCTTGCAAAATCAAATTGAATACATCAGGCTAGACTGCTAGTGTTACCTGCAGCAGTTTGCGCTGCTAAGCTCGAGGTCGCAGGATCAAATCCCGGCTGTGATGGCCACATTTTAATGGAGAGGAATGCAAAAACACCTGTGTGTCATGCATTGGGTACACTTTGAAAAACCTCAGGTATTTGAAATTGATCCGGCATCCCCCAGCTACAACATGCTTCATAATCATATCATGCCTTCGTCATCAATAACATTCATTGTCTGTCTTACCTGCAGCAGTGGCTTGACAGTATTTCTAATGAGGTTGTGTGTTCAGTGCCTGTCCTCTGTGCCCTCATTCTCATGGGAACAGACTGCAAGAACCACTATGTATTTCTGTTCAGGGGCACATAAAGGAACCGTAGGCAACCAGATAATCTGTCAGTGCCAGTACCAGCAGAACACACATTCTGCTGGTACTGATGCTGTGGAGATTTGGCTTGTCCTCTGTGCTATCAAAAGATTGGTGCTCACTCAGCTAATGATATTATTCATAGTACTGTGGCAGCTTTGTGTTACAAAGGGGTAGACACCATTGGTGCACTTTCGACTGCTGTTCATTGTAAGTCGTGAATGATGACCACATGCCTGGCTTATTTCTGCCCAGGCAAGAGTGGAAGTGAGCGCCCAGCACTTCTTGGGGAGCCTCGTGGCTTTGGAAACTACAGTAAGTGTGCGAAGTTTCGACTAGCACCCTGCCCCGGTGTATTCGTTAAACGACAGTACAGAAAGCAAAAAAGATGTGCTCTGTGTTTAGCAACTCGCTTGATGCATGACAGTTGTTAACACTTTCTTTACAATGCTGCTAATGCCATCAGCCTTAGTGTTTTAATCTTTTGAGCAGCCTAATATAATGAAGGCTTTAATATCAATGCAGTGAGTGACACTTGTTGGAAGGATTTTTTACCACCGTAATGTGTGGCCTCTCTGCACTTTCTGTAGCTGTTGGACCTTTTCGCAATATTTTTCACCTTACTTTCGCAGCAGTTTCCTGTTGTCTCATTATGCTGTGTGCTAATGGGGTTTGTAGTGTGTTGAGAATGTTATTGAATACAGTTCAACCTTATTATAATGAAGCCAATACTGCATTAGATCCAACATTGATTATAAGCTTCTAGTTGTTGCAAATTGATATTGAGAAGAATCATTCTAGATTTACCATGGCACATTTGATAATGTTACATCCATTCTTGTTACCCAGCACGACACGACATTAAGCTAATTGGTGATCTTCAGAAATAAGCATGTTCTGAATGGAATTGACACAAAGAAGACTCATAACAAGCACTGTGTAGTGTTAGTCTTCTTCGTGGTGTCCTTTTCGTGCACGACATGTTTATTCTCATGCTTCTTATACTAAAGTCCAGCTATACAGGGTGTTTCAGCAAACACTTTCAACATTTTTTAAAGGTTGCCTTTGGCAGGTAGCTCAATTCTAGTTTATGAGCCGGTCTACTCGAAGCGACGGACACTACTTGGACAAAAAAATGAAATGCAAGATTGACTAATTAACAAGAATTAAATAATTAACTCTCTAGCGAATTATCTTATGACCCATCCTGCAATTTACAAATTATATCAGTGGATTTCGCAAGGTGGATCCACTTGGAATGAATTCTCAGGACGACACCAGTTTCGAGATGTAAATTCCCGAACTTTGCGGAGAAATGCATTGGCGTCCCAATTACTTGTGTTCTTCAGTGCATGAAATGATGTTTTGGTAACAAATCAACTGGAACACCAATGCATTTCTTCGCAAAGTTCACGAATTTACATCTCTACACTGGGGGGTCATCTTGAAAATTTCTTTTAATTGGATCCGCCTTGTGAACTCCACGGCTATAAATTATAAATTGCAGTATGGGCCATAATGTAATTAGTCAAACATAATTAGTTGAATTTAATTAATTAGTCAATTTTGCATTTTTTTTTCTTGTATTGTCCGCCGCTTCGACTAGACCAGCTCAGGAACTAGAATTGTGATATCTGCCACAGGCAACTTCAAAGATATTTGAAAATGTCTGCTGAAGCACCCTGTATTTTGCTCCTAAAATGCAAACCCTCTTATTGCAGATAGTTTGCAGTATTGCAGCTGGGCAAACCTCACAGTTACCCTGTTTGAAGTGTCTTGGATTTGTTCGACTTTTTGTCTTTTACCTATCTTTTCATTTATTTATTTATTTTATTCTTTTTAATACTGGTTTTTACTGTGATACTGGTTGTTACTGCCACCTTGGAAGATGTCATTGTGGAAAAGAGGCCAGGTACTTTTATGGAGTGCATTGTTTTCACCTTTTTTTTTTTATATAAACTGTTTGGGTGCAGAAGACAGGAGCACTGAGCCAGAGTATCAGCACTATCACGAAGGTATAGCAATCTTTTGTTTATTTCTGTTTGTTTTGCAAAGGCCATATTTTTTGTACTGCTTTAATGTTTGCCATTTCACTACATAATTGACACGTAAAGTAACATCTTGCTCCCACTGCCAAGATGATAGAAATTCAAGACTTTTACATTGCCTGTTACATCAAGTATTTGGCACTGCCTCAGAGTATGACCTCGTGTGATAAGTTCTGTTTAGTTACGTTATGTACACTGGTTTGTTTCTAAACGTGTTGCTGAGCACAGGCCATTCCTTTTCCCTGCATGCAACTCAGGAGACGGCAGGGGCCCTGCCTCCGGTCCCGGCTATGGCCCCGACCGTGGCGACTATGACTATGGTCCAAGGGGAGGCCAGTACAACAGCCCAGGCGGTGGCTACAATGACGGCTACGGAGGACCCCCCAACGGCCCCCCGCAGGACCGTTATGGCGGACCACCTCACGATGGGTGAGTTCCTTTTTTATTTTTTGTCACACGGCATGGCATGCCCTTCCATTCGTAAAAGTTATTCTTCAGTGCATGTGATGTTATCTCATTTACTAGCAACAGGACCATTCTGAGGTTGCAGAAAATTGGCACCGTTTAACAGTAGCCTCTTTTGGTTCATAATAGCTTCATGCGGGGGACTCATGTCAGAACCAGTAGTTTAGACTTGTTCACATTAAATTTCCAACCCTCACCTTGTGGGCCAAAATAGTATGACCCATATAGCTTCCTAAAAAAATTGCTGGATGGAACTCTGGACTGGTGTCTACGGAAGCTGCAATTTGGTGTTCCAGCCAGACTCCCGGGAATGATGGTTAGTGCGTGTATGTTCCTAAGCTCCTTTTGGCTTCTAATGGCTTTGTGAGTTTGTAAAATGATCATTTTCGACAAAATATTGTTACATTGCAATTATTCGCATTGATGATATGCAAATTGGAGAGAACTGATTGCCTTGCTGTGTTCAGTGTCCTTCAAAAGTTGGATATACACAAAGCGCAATAACTAATATCACCAGAACATCATGAAGCCAGAAGCATGAATATTAGACAAATCCATATTACTAGCCACCACCCCCATGGCAGTACCAGTGTTTCCTCTGCGAAATCACCGTAATATATATATAGAAGAAGCGGTAAAGATAAATTTGTGCAAAAGTCATCGATAATAATTGTGAATGTAAGCGAGTAGCCGAACACTTCAAGAAAGCTATTTGCTTTATTAAAAGAACGGTGTGCTTGACGACATATATTGCTGGTAGTGAGGTTATTTAGGTAAAATTTGTTGTTTCATTGAATACTGTATTTACTCGAATCTAGGCCCACCCTGATTCTAAGCCGACCCACTAAAGTCCAAAGCCAAAAAAAAAAAAAAAATACATTACCTCAAATGTAGGCCAAACAAAAGAAAGCGAGGACAGCGTTCATAAAATGCAAGCAGCATTTATTGAATCTGAACGTGCAGAGCTAATTCAATATGGTCATCGCTGCTAGACTCGTCGCTGTGTTCCTTGTCACCGTTGCCTTCAAATAGTGCACTATCTTCGGTACCGTCAAGCGCATTAGATGTGCTGCACTTTTTAAAGGCGCACACAATCGGAGTACCTGGGATGTCGTCCCACGCCCACCAGCTGCGATAGTGATGCACGTTTGATGCGGCCCGTTGCCGTTAGCATGTGGTCTTCGTCAGTCAACCAGTTCGTGTAATATTTCCGCAGACGATCCTTGAAAGGTTTGTTGATGCAGACATCAAGTGGCTGCAACTGGCCCGTCATTCCGCCCGGTATGACAGCGAGGTACGTGTTCGCTTGGGCAAGCGTAGCCTTCACGTTGTCAGTCAAGAGCTCACGGTAAGAGTCGAGGACAAGGAGCGAGTTCTTTGTCAAAAGGGCTCCTGGACGCCGTCGCCACACAACCTTAACCCACTCTTCCATCATTGCACCTGTCATCCACCCGTTCTCATTTGCCCGCACAATGACATTTCTTCGGATGGTTTCTCGAGTAGACAGTGTCTTCCTTCTAAATATACAGTCGAACCCGGCTATATCGAACTCGCAAAAAACGCCTATCAGTTCGATATAGACCATAATTCGATATAAGCCTGCTAAATAATTGGGTGTCATAAAAGCACGTACCATTTATAAAATCACTTTATTGATGGAATTAGCTTAATTTTGCATGAAATAGTCGTGCATTTTCTTCTGCTTGGGCAATTTCTCTGCCTGTGACGCACGCACTCCTCCACATTGTCTAAGGAGTCGGAGCAGCTGAGGCCGCCACCTTCTGCATTCGCACAGAAGCACCGGACTAGTGCAATCACTTCGGAGGACGTGGGCAAAGGACCGTCATTGCTTTCCTCATTGTGCCCAATTTCATTTGTGCTCGGTACGATGTCGGCAATGTAGTCTTCGTTTTTGGGTTCTGCCGTGGTCGCGACACCATCATTTGCACTCACGAACTCGTCCACCGTTGATTCACCAACAGCTTCCGGAAATTCCGACAGCTCACTCCAAAGTTTGGCAACACCGACAACGGCTTCGTTGCATTATCAGAATTTAGTCATCACCAAGCACGCGGTAGCTGGCATGGCTGAAGCAATTTCGGATGAACCACCCGTACACGGCCATGCGTTCGCGTCGGCCGCCACGGGCACCGGGTCACAAGTTTGGCCGGTTTAGCCCTACTCTCCCCCTTATTCTTCAAGATTGTGCTGAGAGTGCTCCTTGGAATCTTGCACGCTGCGGGGACATCTGACTTGTCACTGTGTTAGACCCAGTTTAGGATATTGAGCTTCACAATGAAAGGCGAATTCTGCTACTTCATCACGGCAACAATGCGGGAGAAGGCCCACAAGACGCACACACAATGAACCAGAAAAGCAGCGCGACAACTCGCACTTTCGCCATCTGGCACGACGAGGGTACAAGAGCCTCTGATTGGCTGTCTGAGCAAGCGCTGCGGGTGGACCAGGATCATCTTTTGCAGGGGGTTGTTGACGGCTCGCTCAATGCAGCGCGGTCACGGTAGGAAGAGCAGTTGGATGGAACCGCGCCGCCGGGTTTCCCCGCCACCGCGAGGAAAAGCCAACTTCTGGGGGCATTTTTCTGCTGCTTGACGTTCGATATAGCGGGAGTAGCTGCTATTTTTGTTCGATGTAAGCGGAATTTTTGCTATATATACTCATTGTAACTATACGTTGTCCAGAAATTGTTCGATATATAAAATAATTCGATCTAAACGGGTTCGACTCGATTATAAGGAGGGAGTTTATGTCCATCAGCTGTACAGCACAGCATCACAGTTGCGCGCTGCTTCTCGTAGCCCGCAGAGCACACCTTCACCTCCTTGGCAGCCTTTTCATTCACTGTGTATGCCACAGGCTTATCAAAATACACAGCCGTCTGGTCGGCATTGCCGATTTGCCCAAGGTTGTAGCCTGCCGCTTCTCTCTTTCGCAACACGTAGTGCTGAAAAGCTATCAGCATTTCTTCGAAATCGCTTGGCAGATTCTGGGTGATTAAAGTCCGACGTCGGAGGCTGAAGCCGAAGCGCTTCATGAATTTCAGAAGCCAGCCCCGGCTGGCTTTGAAATCCTTTGGCATTAGGCCTCGCTCCCTCGAAAGTTCCCTGGCTTTCGCTTGGAGCACTTCTGTTGTCACTGGAAGGGCAGCTGGAAGTGCAGCTGCTCTCTGCATTCGAACAAAATCGGCCAAAACTGTCTCTACTTCGTGGTGACGGCCTTTCTTTGGTCCGCTAAATGCCATCCTCGTTGTGGCGCATGCAAAAAGCTGCTGTCGTTGTCCCCTCCAACGACGGCCGTTTTTCTTGTCGACGCCGAAGTCCCGCCCGGCTTGAGGGTTTGATGATGCCTCTGCGGCTATCACAACTTTTCACTTGAAAGCGGCACTGTAGTGGCGTCTCCTGCTTGGTGCAATCGCGATAACACCACGCCGCACACCGATACGGCCCACACGACACAGGTCAAAATGGCAACCTCGCTTGTGTGAGGTTGGCTACTGGCACGGCTAGTAGCGGCTGCAATACTGACTTTTCTAGATGGCTCTAGCTATGCACCGTATTTAGCAATTTCAATGAAAAACTAGCGTGTTTTTAAAAATCCTCGAATCTAAGCCGACCCTAGAGTTTGGAATACGATTGTTTGAAAAAAACTATCAGCCTAGATTCGAATAAGTACGGTAATTCCGTAGCGAACAGAGCAGTTAACCAACACCTCTCTAGCAGTAGTATAAGTGGACACATGTGGCCCTGCCAGCTCTGCCAGTTTGTGTTTGACAATGGACATGCCTTATGCATTGTTGCTTTTGTTCCACACTCCGACCAGCAACCTTCAACCATCAACCACGGACCACAGAAGGAGACTAAAGAGCCCAAGGAAGCATTGGCTTTTGAAGCACAAAGACAATGACCTGTTATGCTGCACTCATAATTCAACACAACTAGCCATTTAAAAAAATATATCTATCTTCTGAAGGTTGGCAGGTCTGCTGTTCGTAACTATAGCTTTCATGGACTGCTCTCTAGTCCGCAGGCCATAACCCATCCTTGTGTTTGCAGGCGTGATGGCCCCAACTACGGCATGGGTGCAGCCAATGCATCCCCACAGGCTGCAGGACCTCACCAGGGCTCTGTGCTGATGGTGTACGGGCTCAACTCTGAGAAGATGAATGCTGAAAAGCTTTTCAACCTGCTGTGCCTCTATGGGAATGTTGTCAGAGTGAGTGCCCTTGTGTCTAATGTGCTATCCAATGCTAAGAGCCACCCATTTGAGCAGAGTTGCACCAGTGGCAAACGGTGCAGGCATTACGAGACGAACCTGGAAACCGGAGTTCATTTCAATTTACTGTCTGTAGTGTTTCTCTTGTCACTGTAAGCCAGCTATCTCAATTCTTGTACTGTTCTAAAACTATCTTGCTCTTATGCTGGTCTTTGTTATCATTTGTGCTGTGGAACACTTGCAGTGACAGTATTTTGGGGACAAAATGTAGGCCGCGTAATGTGCACGGGTAGAGGGACTTCCTTAATTGCAAGATACTGACAAATATCCTGTGGTCTCGGGTGTTTATCTATGCTGGAAAGCACTACCTAGGTTCGTTTGTTGGTGTGGTGCACGTAGACTCCTGTTCTCCTTTTGCACTAGGAGGATTCGGGAACCAGGACATGTTTGTTCTGGTGCCTTACGATATAGTCTTGGAACAAGGTGACTTCTCTAATGCAACATTGAAACTTTAAGGGGATATGCGTACTTTCAAAAAATATATATGTATATATTTTAGCTAGAATAAAAACATCAAGGTGTAGCAGATTTATGTGTTGATTTTAAAATGGGAACCTTGTACTGTAGAATCCCATCAATTCGAACACGCTTAATTGGAACTTGCAGTTTATTCGAACTGACGCCATGGTCTTGTCAGAGTTGTGTATTCCAATGGGCAAAAATGCCCAGTAATTCAAACATGCAAGCATTTTCCACAGTTGATTAGAACATACCGCACTCCAAGAATGCTCTCAACAGCGCACCAAATTACACGGCGGCGCCTCTGACCAGCATTGCTCTGACCTTGCCATAGAGGAAAGGCTTAAGAGAAACCCCTCGATGCCGTGCGCTCATAAAAAGATCAAGAAACATGGCGAAAATTTTACTTGCTCTTAAATGCCAAGGTTGCCGTTACTGCGTCGCACCGTAATGCGCCAGCCACGCTAGCGGCAAAACCCACGCCACGGGAGGCATCGGCACTTGCGTCTGGTTTCTGTATGAGAAGACAGACCCAGAAGAAAAGGACGCGAAGGCGATGCCGCAACAGAAGGAAGCACACCAACATGATTATGATCAGTACCAATGACTTCATCTCGATAAGACATGACTCACTTTAAGAATGCAGGACAAATAAGGTAAACACACTGCCTATCTGTCAGCAGATGAAGGAAAAAACGTGTGAGCACGCAGAGGGAAGAAGTAGCAGAGGCCCAGTCCTGGCCTGGGAAACTCTGCTGCTTCAGTGGCAGTAGATGGCAGAGGTAATTGGTGCTATCCAGCAAGCTGGCGGGAAAGCGAATCCGCTTCCTTCCCGCCCTCGCTCGCAACTCGCTCATCTTCGACGGTCTCTGCGTGCGCCCACCTCTGTGCTGGTGCCGCCGCCGTTACCGGCCCAGCGCCACCTTACCTTGCTCCTTGAACTTTCGTTTTCTGCTGTTATTGGGGAAGCAAGCATTGGGCAGCGTTGAGTTTTGTGGTCTTCGCTCACTGTGTGCTTGCACGCCACGATATTTCACGACTCTCACCGTTTGTGCATCGTGCTATGGTACACGAATACTTCAAAAACAAGTCCTTCTTTTAATTCGAACAAATATTCGGGCCCCTTCGAGTTCGAATTATCAAGATTCGACAGTATTAGTGTACGTCACACAACTGATTTTCGGTAGAAACTTCATAAGCTCCTTGGTAAAAATGCCATTTTCAGAAAATTTACTGTGATTTCTTGGTTCCTTTAAACTCTCATCTTCCCCAATTTGGGCAGCTCTGTCTTCCACCAGCTTGAGTGCATATACAGTTTGCACATGATCCCAAAAAGCGGCTAGTTGTGTTCAACAGAAGGTGTTAGATTACACCAACTGAATGCCACCTTGGCAGCTCCAGCAGTGTGGCAAAAGTTTCAGTGAAGCCAGTTTGTTGATGACTTTCTGTTTGTGTTGTTTTCCTCTCCTTTTCCAGATAAAGTTCCTGAAGAGCAAGGACGGCTGCGCTATGGTCCAGATGGGTGACCCCTTGGCTGTGGAGCGGGCTGTCGGACACCTGAACAATGCACAGTTCTTTGACAGCAAGATGCAGCTTGGCTACTCCAAGCAGGCTTTCCTCAACGACGTGCAGCTGCCATTTGAGCTGCCAGATGGCACGCCTTCCTTCAAGGACTTCATGGGAAACCGCAACAACCGCTTCACCAATCCAGAGGCGGCCTCTAAGAACCGCATTCAGCCACCCTCGCGCGTCCTCCACTTTTTCAACACACCCTTCGGCATCACTGAGGACGACCTCAAGAAGGTATACATGAAGGTGTAGTACCATATTTACTCGCATAATGAACCCACTTTTCTTCCTGAAAAGTGTTTGATTTTGGGGGAGGGTTGATTGCGCGGGAGGAAAAAAATGTTTTGGGGGATATTTTGCCAGATAGTAGCTGCAGGCTAGTCTCCCACAGACCCAAATGCCATTTCAACATCTGTCAGTCTAACCTGTATGTGTGATCTCGAAACCAGCCACCAATAGCTCAACCTTAAGGACATAATAACGCCAAGCTTTCTGCGACGGTTTGTGGCCTGCTATGACGTTGGCCAGCGACAAACATGCAACCAGAGCAGTGCCTGCCACACAAACTTGCCATGGCTCTCGTAGTTTTGAAACCCTCAGCAGGTAGCGAATGACGCTGAACCCCACAGTGGATAGGTGCCTGCTCTGTGCCAGCAATGACTACACTCGTTGCAGTCACGCTGAGTCGCAGTCGAGTCACACAAACTTAGCACTTTTCTCTGCAAACAAAAACAGTTATTTCTCAAAGACAAATGAAGGGGTGGCCTCATTACATGAGTGGGTTCATTATGTGAGGAAATACGGTAATTTTGCTCGTTGATCTTGCAAAAGTAAAGAAGAAACCCTTGGAAAGTGCATTTGTGTACATCTTCCTATCACACATACACCTTTAATGCGACTGCAAATCCAGCTGCTCCAATTTGCCTTCAGTTAGGTCTCATTGCTTTGGTTTAGCTTTGCTTTTGTTTTCTTTAGCTGTTTATAAGCTCCTTCGTGAGTCATTTTAAATAAGTGAGATTTAGGGTGTGCAAATACAGTGGAACCCAGTTGATACATTCCTCAGTGTTGTGTTTTCTCGGCTGTTATGTCACATTTTCACAGTCCTGATCTAAAGCCCTTTAACTACTGTGTATTATGTTCCCATTTGATATGTCACCGTTTTTTACCTGCTTTGCATTTGAATACAGCGGTCACGTAAACTTAGTGCTCCAGAGGCAAATGTGAAAGTCCTGAGAGCCGTGTAATGGCATGGTTGTGGTTTTTGCTAGTGATCTCAAGTCGGCTTTGCCGCAATACAGTCGTGTTATGCAGTGAAGCGCGAATACTAAGAGGGGAAAGGGCCGCTGTCACGGGACAGTGCAGACAGTGCAACAGAACAGTACATGCATGTGCAGACAGTTGTGCACATGTGTGCGGAACAGTCTTGCCACCAAACTTGCCAAGTTTGATCTACGACTCTTTTAGAATACAGCATGGTCTATTTTTACTGATAATAAATTGTAGCTAGACCCGTGTAGACAACCTCAAAATCTGCAACGTCATGGCTAGCCGGTGCTGGAACATTTTGTCTTTTGTTGCGTTTTTTCCAGCTTACCTAGTGTCATCGCACAGTGAGAGAGGCTTTCTTGGCATTGTAGAAAGGAATGTATTAATATAGCTGAAATTATTTTCACAGTTCATGCAAGAAATATATTTTGTTTCCTTGGTGACCTGCAAGGTTCACTTAACCCTTTCGCTGTCACGGACGTACCGGTACGTCATCGCGCTTCCCCCCCACGGTGTCACTGACGTACCGGTACGTTCTCTATCGTGCGTTCAAAATTTTGCGCCTGAGCGCAAAGCTGGCGCTCCTGAATTGGCCACGCCATCTGTTGACTCTTTCTACAATTTCGTATATTCTCCCCGACCTGTGTTAACCCATGTATGGAAGAGTACGGTGTGACTGCCACTCCCCACTTTCTCTTTGCTGAGTGGCGTGGTGGCTCCGTGTTCGCTGGTCGCGCACGTGTGGTTATGGGTTCAAGGGTTGTTCTGCCATCTCCGCTGGTTTGAAGGTTTTTATTTTTCTTCTGTTGGTGTGTCTGCTACGCCGCGTCAAGTTCAGGCGCACGTGCCGTTGCCTCTCCGAAAAGAGTGACTCGATTGCTGCTTTCGCTCTCTCGCCGCACCCTCGCTTCCGACTTGCAGCAGTAAACGTAAAGCCCTTCGAACTTTGTTTAGCCTTTTTCCATCTCCCTCTGTCTTCTTCATCACGCAATGTCCCATTTCTCTCCGTTGTGCGGGCGACTGAAAGCGCATCCTCCCTGCGCGCGGTTACTTTCGGATGGCTGAGCGCGCGGGACCTTCGTCTGCTCATTGGTGCGGTGGCTCAATTCCAATTTAGAATACTAGCCGAGCTCGGATTTGGACTCGGACAGAGTCGCATGCGAGGAAGAGGGTTACGCATCGTCAGATTCGGATGTTGAACGGATTTTATAATAAAGTCAGGCTGATCATGATGTTTACTAACAGCAGCTGCAGAACACTGAAATGTGCATATAGCATTGACTATGTTATTTGTATACCTATGATAATAAAAAATAAATTGCTATGTTCATTCCCTGCTATGCTCGTTCCCTGAAACCAAGCCGATACTGGGGGTGCGTCACAGCCAGAAAGGTCCGATAGTGAAAGGGTTAACTGAAGTTTCATGTTTCTTGCCTCTTTTCTGAGCATGGGGAAGTCTTTATTATTAGAAGTGTTTTTCTAAAGTATTTGCATTTAATTCAATTTGAAATTCTCTCATTTTGAGCACCCATAATGAGATTTCATTTTCTTGTAGCTGTTCGAGGACTTGGGCTGCCCTGTGCCAGCAACGATCAAGATGTTCACATCGAAGAGTAAGTCTGGTTTTTCGTCTTTCACGCTTCTTCTCCTGCCTAGCAGAAGCTGTGGCCATACATGTTTAACTGATGTGGCAGTCAATAGAGAGTTTTAGGATTGGGGGCCCAAGTGGCTTGGGGACCCAAGAAAATTGCGCGCCACAAGTGCGCATGCGCAGAACCCAAGCCAGTCTTGGGTCCTTGCGTTCACGTTAACCCAAGACCCAAGAATCGAAAACTAGCGTGGGCCCCCAAGCCGTCTTGGGCCGCCCTCGCGGGTGACAGCGATGGCGTACAGCAGATGGTCGCAGAGCAAACTTTATTTACTTCGACTGATTTTCGCCATTTCACGCGGGTGAACTCGCAGTTTTTTCGCAGCGCGTCACAAGAAAACACTAACTAAGAGCACTTGGCTTCGATTGGCTTTGCTTGGCTTAGAATCGCACACTTAATTTGTAATGCTAACCGGTACTAACACAGTTTCTTACATTTTATTGTTCGTTCTTTTTGCTCAAAAATGCATTCTGTTTGTTTTCACTTGTAAAAAAAGAGGTTCATTTTTTTTTTTTTTTTCTTTCAAGCACCTTTCTATTTTTCACACTACGGCGCCCCGAGCGCTCAACCCAACGCTGTCTGCGTTCGACCCAATCCTCAAACTCTGCTGCTCACCTAGACCCAAGAGCAACCGACGCAACGCGGCTTGGGGGCCCAGAGCCTTACGCCCCCAATTCTAAAACTCTCTAATATCCTGGATGTTTCTGACCTGACCTTGCTCTTGCCTTGCAGCGGAACGCAGCAGTTCAGGCCTGATGGAGTTTGAGACAGTGTCTGAAGCCATCGAAGCATTAATCATGTCCAACCACACTCCAATCAACAACCCTAGTAAGTATAGATGGTTATCTTATGCCAAGGACAGAATCGGAAATGTACAGGGCATTTATAAATTTGGTGTTATCGGTGTCGGTCCCAGAAGTCAACAGGCATCAAAATGAATGCACATCTCTAGTTGTAGCCGAATACAAAAGTTGTGTTCTATATGGTACCGTGGAACACATCAAGGGCATCACATCAAAAATGGCCGCATCCATTGAGAGCATTGGTTGAAGCAGGAGCAGTGATCTGCTTTCTATGTTCTAAGTGACCCAATGCCAAAGAGGTGCATGCCAAGCTGGTGTCAGTGTAAGGTGACAGTTCCCAGCTTTTGACCCTGTTGTTAAGTGGCACAGACAATTTCGATGCGGTTGAAGAAGCCTGGACAACAAGCGGAGTGGTCAACCACTGCTCGATAGTCAACCACAAATTGATGAACATATGTGCAGATTCTAGTGGTCACTGACTGGCTGGTAATTGTTGAATTAATAGTGCAACAGGTTAACATGAGTGTGCACTCAGATTAAACTGTCACCTGAGTGTCATTGCCAAATCTCTCTTCCATCATGTTAATGATACGAAAACCCCTCGTAGTCAAGGCCATTCTGGCAAATGTTCTGTTGTGAATCAAAGCACTGGCTACCGTGTCTTGGAACAAAATGTCCAGCTGCTGACGTCACTGGTCATGGCACACTGCTGCAGCTTTTTCCTTTACTGCTTCTTCCTGGGGTAATGAAAAAGGTGCAGTCGTGTGATCAGCACTCAGGATTTTCCTGTTTTCATCATCGTGACATGGGTAAACCATAAATGGGTTTATGGGTTCGTGACAGCCAACATATGGTGGGCAAGTTTAGAATTATTGTCAATAGTTGATAGCACTAGGTGACCGCTTCATGGTGGCTTCGGGTTGTTTTTTAGAATGTTTCCACCTGTTTAGCGCATGTGCTGAAATCTGTGTGCGTCGAAGCAGTCCAGTGGGTGCATTTTTTTGCATTCTATTCCGCCAAATTCTGGCAAACAGCATCTGTCATGGCAATGCAAATTGTACAGTGCCAAAAGCAAAAAAACAGCGCCAGTGGGTGACAGTGTCATAACCACAGGCCTGAGATAGCGCTAGGCGGTGAACAGCTCGAAAGCAGGCGAGCAAGGGACGCGAGCGCGGCGGGCGCGGCATCAAAAGGAGCAGCCGCCGCCGCCCGCGCAGCAGCCAATGGCAGGCGCGCTTTAGCCCGCGGGATTTGAACGCGCTGCTCCGGCCAATCAGCGCTCCGCATCACATCGCGGGAAAACGCCAATAGCGCCTCAACCGCGCCGACGATGCCACTTTGTAAGGCGGCAAAATAGAGACAAAGAATCCACGGTCAAAACGACACCAAGATGGCGAGGGCAGGCCGCATGGTCCGGGAATGGCACGCGCGCGAAGTTGGACTTCATTTCGGCATTTGCGCGTGTTTTGTGGGCCGCGGTGGCCTCAAAAGTAGCGTTTTTTTTTTTTTGGTACTTTACGGTTGAATTAGGTGCTGATAATTACAGAACAGGTAGTTTATGAGACATACAACCCAAAAATATGGTTTTTCAAAAATCTACTTTTTCGCGATTTTTCGGTTTTCAAGGGCCGCATCCCCCCTTAAGCTTTTCCACGCAGAAATGAATATGACTGGCAGTAAGGTTTCTGAACTGAAAAGTGCTTCTTTATATTGTGAATAAAACATTTACTTCAATTTTTGCAGTTTTAGTTACTGTAGAGTATTATATAGCTGGCAGGACAACAGGAGCTTGCATATTGCACAGACTGCAAAAATAATCTGTGCAGCGGGGCCATATGGCGTGTCGTGCTTGGCGGCCGATTGGTTAATGTGAACACTTGGTTAGCCATGCTTTCTGTCATTGTTTCATGTCCCTGTCGATGGCCTGAACATGTTCGTGCACCATTTCTCTTCTGCCCATTGCAGACGGCAAGTTCCCTTACATTCTTAAGCTGTGTTTCTCGTCGTCCGGGCCAAGGTACTGAATCCGGCCGGCCACTGCAGCTTCGAAGCGCCCTCGTCTGCCATCTTCGCAGCTGGGGGTTTGACATCGTCACAATTGCTTCTTCTTCAACACGAGAGACAACACGGGGGGAAGGGCAGCGGAAGACACTTTGAACAAGATGATTTAACAAAAAAAAGTACACAGAAGAGGAAAAAAAAGCACCACACACTCCAAGAACTCTCCACCAGTTACCGCCACCACTATCACCACAATAAACACAGCCAGTAAAGACATGACACTAGTTGCAAATTTACAACTACTACACTTCATTCTTCACATGTGTATAAAACAGGCAAAACAAAGTGTGTGCAAACAAGTAACAAAAGAAAAAGTGAAGCTAAAGTAACTCAATTTTGATGCAAGAATTATGTTCACAGTTTAGTTTTTGTCGTTCTTGAACCGGCTTTGCAATAGTACTTTTGCAAGTTCAGTAGAAAAACATTTTTCATTCGATAAAAAGAAAGTTGCAGCCTACTCCTACTGTGGCCATAGTTACAGGCATGACACATGGTTAGCATGATCTTGCAACTAAAGCATAAGAGGTCAGAGATGCCAACCAACAACACCACAGACCTTACGTGTGCTCTGGCCATGGTCACTGGGGCTTGCACTTAAGACAGCTGATGCATTGCTAGATCTTGCAAGAAATATGCGAGGGGCTTGCAGAATACTTTTCACAAGATGTTGCAATTGGTGGCTGTTGGCTTGCAGGAGCCTTTGCAAAACCTGTTTCGGAACACTTCTTAACCAAGCTGTGAAAACTGTGGGCAAGACACACTACCTACCTTGTTTGTATATCTGATTGTACAGAATGCTTGAGTTGAGTAGGAAGGCAAATAGGGCTTGTTACTGAAGTGTCCGGGGTCTATGAAAAATCACGAGTACTCTCTTCACTGTTACGTGCCTACATTTTCAGTTCCTTTTTTTGTTTCCCCTCTTGCACTTGCATTGTGGCTCTTGTTGTGGGCAAGAAGCTCGTTGTTGATAAAGTTTGCTTAGACTGGTATTTCATGCTCAACACAATAGAGATTCTATGGTCCATTTTGTCTTTGACGAAATGCAATCTCATTTCATTGGTCAATCTCCTCTAAAATGGATTTGGCAATTCATGTCAGCAGACTACATAAAATTCCCAGACGATGTTGCTAGGCCCAGCAACTACTTTATGGAGATGCTTTTGCAGTAATGCCATAACTGGTTAATGAAAGGGGCAAAGGGAAAAGCTAGCTTAATGAAATACTGCTGGAGTTAAACTGAGTGCGGCATCGAGTTGGCAAGTGATGTGCGTTGTTGTAGGTGTGGCTGGAATGCAGAGAGCTTTTTTTGTTTCCCCTGTCCCATTGAGCAGACAGTGTTCACTTGTTGCTTTAGAGTAGCAAACATTGGAGGGCCCCAAATGACCCCCACACTTCAAACCGCTCAAGCTTGTTATGAAGCAAGTATATATAACATAGAAAGCCAGCAGTATGCCACTTCTGAACGTTCCATTCCAACACCAGTACAACCAAGCTTCAGGCATGCCTACTGTTGAGTTTGTGTGATTGGGTTCGCAGGCTGAAACTTTCCACTTCCTCATTCTGCATAGATTAGTTTTTGCTGTCTAATGATGCCGGAAGGGCACTTTGTGCTGTTTCTTTGCTCTGGGACGCAGGTATTAATGGCATCTTCTGCTCATCTGTTCAGAGCTGGCAACTTTAATAATAATAAATGTTTTTAATAAAGAAAAACTACAGTAGGCACCATCTGTATTAGGAGGGCAAAAAAACTTTCGCATTGAGTCCTCTTAGGGCATTCAATGCGACATTTTTTTTTTATCACCTTAGGACAAAACAGATTGGCCCTTCTCTTTCTGATTAGGTGGTGAAAAAAAAAGTGCCTTGTTTAGGCATCGCCACCAGACAGTGCAATTCCCGATTCATTCTGGATAATACAGCAGGCTCACTTTCAGTGACCATAAAAACTAAAGGCCATTGATATGTGGGTACATAACCGTCTCCTTTGTGGAATCTAGCGGATTTTAGTCATCTTTGATTTCAGTTGTCATTGAAAGGGGCTGTGCGACTTGCCTGTGCCCTAAACAGGTTGGTACCGGGTGGTTGTCACTTCTACCTGCATCCTTGAGCTATGCACCACTTCGTAGAGGCGTTTTGAGTTTGACCAGAAGCAGCCAAATATCATCAGTGCGTAGTTTCTTTGACATTGTGTCGCATTAGTCAACTGCGGGCCTTCTCGTTTTTTAGCTCTGCTGGTGTCCTCTTCCTCCCACTGTGTTGTCCTCGTTGATCGTGGCATTCGCGTCTTTCGAGAGAGTTGCACTCTTGTACCCCACCCCTACCTTTTCCACACGTTTTACCTTGTGTGTCCCATGGCTTCCAAAGAGAATAATAGTGTGTCACCTTGTGAGTACTGCACCACCTTCATTTTTTGTGTCAACGGGTGCATGTACGGGAGCATTGACATCATTTTCCCCTTCTCTTCTTTTTTTTAATTTTGTAGCTGTTGTGTGTGTGTGCGTGTGTGCATTTGCGCATCACTTGTTTCTTGTTACATAAGTGGCCTTTTCTCGTTCAAAGTAAGAAGAAAATGTCTTTTCTTTATTTTATTTTTGTTAGGGTCGCAGGTTATTTTTTTTCTTTGTCATCGAAGAACAAGCAATTTCCCTTTTTCACTCTGTTATATGTGCATGTGCATCAGTGTTACTATGCTAAATGTATCTGGTGGTCTCTACTGAATAAAAAGAAATGTGACGATTAAATGTGCCTCTTTGGTTGTCTTTCGCATCATTCAGGCACGGTGAGTGAAATCGACAGCAGAGAGAAAGCTTTTGAGCAGTTCCCGAGACTCTTGTGCTATGAAAACACATTTGCATGAGCATAAACTTTTTTCTCCTGGAGTGTTCAGCAATATTCTCCCCTTCAGGCGAGAATTATGCATTGTCTATGAATGTGTCAAATTTACGCACCTTTATTTCAACGCACGCAATGCTCCACTGCAATAAAGACAAAATGACAAGTTGGTGCTTTGTGCGTATTCTAACGAGTCTCTCAGTTAGTGAGTATACTTCAATTATTTTATTGTGCAGTCAATAATGCTGTTTTTGCATAAAAAGTATTGAATTGTGTGCTTGAAGTTCATTCACAATTCAATTGCTGACTATGCATTATGACAGCACAAAAGTTACTTCTATCTACATTGCTACCAGAATGCGTCATGTCAAACATGCTGGTACCTTCAACGAAGCTAATGTGTGTAGCAGTAAGGAACACATGTGAAGGCACATAGAGCATGCATGATGTTCAATTCACCTGAAGCTCAATGTCTACTGCTTTTTCTTGCCCACCACTGGACTAAACTGGCAAGAACAAGTTGCATCCACGAATGTGGATACTAGGGCTTGCAATGAATACAGAAAGCTGCCTTAGTGTAATTAAGGAAATGCTATCGCATTAGTTTTTTACGGTTAATTATCAGTTTTGCACACGCACTTCCGGTATCTATTGGGGCCAATTCCGATACACGGTCATTTGTGATTGCGATCCGGACAATTCCAGTGCATGAATCGCAATCGCAGGCCAACATCTGCGCCCTTTAGCGCAGTATTGTAAAAACACTAAAAACAAAAGTGAAGCAGCTCATTAAGAAATGTTTCAAGAACATTTTTGTCCACAATAGTAAGCTGTAAAATTGAAATCTAACAATATTTTGAAATCTGAATTCGTAGCCAATGCATTATGCAGTTCTGGGAGTTGCAGATGATCAGCTGCCAACCCGATCCAGATGTTAGATCGTGCAGCAGCGAGCATTGTTCATTGCGATCGGAAGTGTATGTATGACACCGGCTTAAAGGTGGTGTGCAAATCCCTAACAATAGATTTCGAATTGAATCAAGACAAAACAAGCAAATATCAAATGGAACTGCGATCCAGGTGATGGTAAAAGAGTACAGGCCTTTTCATTGTCGAGTTGGCTGCTTCACGAGCACTGCATGACTTAAGGTTTAGTCGAAGCAATGTGGCACACTTCCAACAATTGGAACTGTTGGAACTCCCGGGATGAATAAATGGTTTTGTTGCAAACTGAAGGTGACACCGAGGGAGGGTAAAAAATTTTTTTATGTAAGGTTGAGGTGTTGCTGATGATGCCTACCTTAGAATGCACTCTGCCTCCACAAATGGAATGGTCCAAAGAGTTATTAGCAAAGAGAAATAACTGCAGGTGTGCTGAGCACCAGCATCGTGCAATAAAATATAGTCCCAACATCCAGGAATGCAGCAAGACCCAGAAATGCAGGCACGGGTTTTCACAGGACAAGAAAAAACTCAGATCCAACACGTGTTCGCATCTGTGACTCAAGCTTTCATGAAGCAGTTGATGGAACATTGCATAAATTTGCCCATTTCGTTCCTTCGCCTTGGGCATAAAGGAAGCCGGTATGTACTCCCACTCCTCCGTGCTACGCAAAGAGAGAAATCTTATATTGAGTTACATTTCCTCATTCTTTATGGTATATTTGAAATGTACCGGCCACTTCCTGGTCAAACGCCTGTTGCGGGTGTGCGCCACTGTATGGAAATCCATCGTCGTCGTGAACATGCGGAGACGCTTCTCGGCCGATCCTTCATTGTGGGCACGTGCCATAGTAGAATGTAATTATCAACATGCAGCGATCACCAGATTCTTGGCGAATCACCCATTGTAGGTTTGCACAGTAGTATGCAAGTCATCCTAATCTACATACACACACACACACACTTCTTGGCCAATGATAGCCTATTGTGGTTGTGTGCCATAGTAAAGATACCATTATCATCATCATGTGGTGATCTTGTCGAACCAGTTCACGGTATGATAAATACCACCTGCTTCTTTGCCAAGTACCCATTGTGGGTAGGTGCCCATAGTAGGAAAGTCGTCGTCATAATCAATATGTGGCAACCATCTAAAGGAGCTAGTTGGCCTAGTGGTTAGAGCATTGGGATGCTGTGCAGGTAGGCTAAGGTTCATCCCAGCACTGAATGTGCTTTATTTTTAAAAGTGGGGTTGAACCTGCTTGGTTAGAACCTGACCTCCGACTGACAGGCTGTCAACCGACTTGGGCCAAACGATGGGATGGTAGGCAAAGAAAGCTTAATTTTAAGAAAGCTCTGTCAATCTCATATGCTGTGAGTATCAATGTTGCGTGAAAATTCTCGCAGATAACTGGCTATCTAACATCGTTATGTAACTTTACCCTATGGCACATGTAGGACAACAAAGAAATGTATTGCGACAGCAAGGTGACGACAATTACATTTATTGTACTCCGGGAACTAAACGTCGAGGTTGTTATGACCTTTTACAAGCTGGGCCAATCACAAAAGTAGGGCATTGGGCCTAATCAGAACTTGGGCTAGTTGCTTTGTTGCTCTAATGACTACAATAGAAAGGCTGCTGCAGGCACGAAAAGAATGACAAGGGTACAAGGCACAAATAAAACATGGGCAGCAGCTCCTCATTCGTTCCATCAAGGCAACCAAGAGTTGGCAGTTTGCGCCCACGTGCGTTTTACTTGTGCCGTATGACCTTTGCCATCTTGATGAACCAAATAACGAATTGGCATTTGGTGTGTATGTTCGATTTGTCCCTTACACCCTTGTCTCCTTTTCGTGCCACTGACATATTCATTGGTGTAGAGCACTGGTTAACTAGGCCAATTCCTAAGGTGGTTCACAACACGCCCCAAAGTCCTAGCTGCCACAACGGAAGCATGGTGGAATCTGGTGCACTCTCAAGTGTCACATGCACACCAACCACATCAAAGCACTAGTCTGCACGTGGGGAAGTGTGTGGTGTTACTCTCTTGTGCCACTTTCCATCACCTAATGGACATAAAGCACTGGAGGACCCTTGTTCAAACCTCATCATCAGAAATGATAACTGTTGTAGAAGCCCCAAACAACCAGCAACCTGGTGGCAGTCGTGATGTTGGGAACAGGCTGATCTAGCCTGCTGGTCGAGGCTGCCAATTGCTCCACCTGTAGCATCTCTTTCAAGGTACATGGTCACCACATTGATGGAAGTCCACTGTCTACAAAACGCAAATGGAAGACTTAATATTTATCTTCAGATTATCTCTCCATCACAAAGTGCCTGACAAGATGCATTAAAGCATCTGTTAGGGATCTTACAGTTGGTGTGTACCACATGCCATCTAGTGAATATGAGGGGAAAGAATATATGACATCACAGCAAAAATACTTCCTGGCAACACAACCGGCTTCTATACAGATGCCATCGCAACGATGATGCAACTTGAGGAGGCAGCTAAAGAATGCTTTGCATTCAAACCAAATCCAGCAAGCACAAGAAGCAGAGGCCATGTGAGGTACAATGGAAAAAGGTGCAAGCGCGAAGAACCAGCCTGACAAAAAGAAGCCGAGGCTAACAGATGGCGGCAGAATTTTGCAAGATGTCCACAACATGGGTAAATACGAAGAAAAATAACCATAGCCGCTCTATTTCTTCACAAATCCAAAGAAACTGGGTAGTGTTTTTTTTTTAAAAAGAGTGTAGACAAGAATTCCGTAGTGTTAGGGCCAGAACGACCCAACTTGTGCATCTCAAAAAGCCAGGGTCATGTTTTTTAAAGTTTACTACAACTCTACAACCAAAGCTGAAGGATACTGATGATGATGAGGTCAAAGCAGTCTTTTTTTGGTTCAACATCAACCCTGTTTGCTGATGCAAGTTGAAAAGGAAATTGTGGCTCATCACAATTGCATTAATAAATATTTTGCTTTCTTCTTCATTCGGCTATATGGTACTTTATACAGCAGTGCACCTCTAAGGTAATCCCTTTGAATTCTTTCAAGAATCCCTAGGTGTCTCCAAACCCTTTGGTCTATCAGTTTGCTGGATCCTACCACTAGGTAGAGCTTTATCCCAACATAAAATTTTCCATATTGCAACTTTTATATTGATGATAGAACAGTGAGCAACAGTGGTGAGAACTTCCCAGCTACAAAGGCTACCTACCAGCAATCAGCCTCAGTTAACAGCAAAATTTCCATGCATATTTATTCAGAACGACCAAACTTTGCCGTAAATGTTTTCATTCACACCTGCCTTGCCTGCCAGTGCACTCTGGCCCTGCATCGGCAGACCTCAAGTCATTCAAGGCAGTGATGGCCTCCGCACACGTCTTGATGAGGTTGCACATCTGGATTGATAGCTCAACACTGGAGCACATTTTCAGTTCCTGCGTGGCCCAGACCATTTTTCCCTGAACAGCTTGCATGGCTGCCACAACTTCCTGTTCTCGATGCGTCGAGTCGGGAGGCATTGAGGCATTCTCCACCATCTGCTGCTGGCTCCTGCACAACCCTGGGTCTCGCGATGCTAAAATGCATGGTGTCATGTTTTCGGCGGTCACAGGTGCTGTGGGCACAGAGGCACTGCTTGAGATGACTGTTGTGGCTCTGCGCGGGATCAGTGGTGGTGCAGTATTGTGATGCGTTTCTTCTGAGAGTGTGCTCCGAGAAGGGGCAGTCAACTCTGAGCTTGCTTGCCGTTCCTCGACGAGGCGCTGTGCTGCCACATCGGAGAGAACTGCAACATGCAAAAACTTGTAATGCACTACTTGCCTGCAAGAATACAATGCATTTCTACATACTCTGAGAAGATCGGGGAATGATAAGCACACACTAACTCTGTCCATTGCCATGTCACCACTGCTGGTGAGCTGTGCATGTTGGTCAGCATAATCACAAGTACACTGGCTCATACTTGCTCCACTTCACGGTGTTAAGAACGGCCAGCTGCAGTGCAAGTTTTGCCGGCCAGTTGCGACTGTGGCGGCAACTTTCCTGGAGCGTCACCGCACACCTCTAGCCACGGCGTGACTAAGTCGACTGTGTGTGAACAACAATATGTATGTCCTCGACTCTCCATCGCTGGAGCCAAGTTTGACGAAGTCGCCATTATGACTAAACGGGCTCGGCGGACCAACTATTGTTACTGAGCCACGGGAACGTCTACTGACACCCCTTCCCACGTGCCGACCAAGATGCCAGACAATGGGCGGCCGGCGGGTGCGCTGCAGCTCGGGGAATAAATGCCCCTACGGTGCCTCGTATCCCCTATGGTGCCTTGTCTCCCCTACGTGCCTGGTCAACTCACCTACGGTGCTTGGACGGCCGTTTCCGTCACCTGGGTATCGGAGGAGGACCGAGTGTTTATAAACTGCTGTTGTGCGGCTGCTCAGGACACTCTCTCTCAAGCAGTCATGTTAGACTGATATAAATACTGTAAATAAACCCATATTCCTCGTTCTCGAAGAGAAGCAGTCCTTCCCTTCATCAACGTCATCAGCGTGGATAAGTTGGACGATGGCATGGGCCAGCTACCTTCTAATTCATGCCCGACTCCAATCTTGACAACGGATCACGAGCGATGGGATTGAACCCCCAATCATAACAACAGGCATGAGACAGGGCGTCAGTGAGTGAACAAGAGTGCGAGTGGCTGTGTGTATGAACGGGAGTGGGCGCCTGGCCATTTGAGTGGACGTAAGTATGAACGTGAGTCTGGGCGAGTGTGAGCATGTATGTGAGTGAATGTCGACAAGTGTGTAATAGCCCTCGAAAAATATGGTGAGTGAGTATACCTGTATGGCTGTGCACTGCATTATATTTCAACCAGTTTCGCATCTTCAGCGGCAGTGTTTTCACTGCTTCCTTCCCTATGCTCAAAAAATCCACCGACACTCATCACCATGAAATATATGCCAAGGCCACCTTGCTGAAGAGCTGCTAACGTCACGTAGCCAAGACATTTTTCTTTTTTTTTTTTCGAGACAAACGATTTTCGGTTAGCGCAAATGATCGGGAAGCAGCAGATGGTAGAATTATACAATGCCGGGAATTTCGCTTTCTTAATGCATCATTCTCGACAGTGTTCCAATAGCATGGACCGCCAACCAAGGCGCCAAGCCCGTTACCACACAATCGTCTCAACGACAAGCTCCAAGACGCTCACCTGGGTTGTCTTTGACGTTCTCCATCGTGTCCACCTCTGAACAAGCGATACAGTACGATCTGCGCTGGCGGTCCTCAAGGAGTATGGTCTGCGGTAATACAAACAGGCAGGCATTTGGAGTGCTGGTACAATCAGAGGAACAATTAACCGTAAACTTAAATTTTACTCACGCTGCAGACATCGCAAACCTCGCTGAGCATTTTGTATCCTTTCAGAAGATAATCGCCCATAATGCCGCTAATCTTGTCCATTCGTTCTCGCCTAGCTTCGAGAACCTTTAGCTCCGCCTCAGACGGCGGTTTCCATTCGTAGTCTTCCATCTTCAGCACGGAGTCCGAGAGAAAACTGGCACCTCCTAGATCACCTGGGAGAGAACGGGCTATGCGTCTTTTTCCTCCAAGCAAATGTACTACCTCGAGAGACTGCCTCCTTCAAGAGAAATTGCGCACCAAGAGGGCAGTAAAGAGTGATCTACAAGAACATGGAAGGGCAGAATAATCAGTAAACGGGTTATGTACGAAAGAAATCTTAACGGACTTTACCATCACGATAGCAACTCAAAGCAAACAGCACAGCTTACGCGATCACGGCGTGTTTTCACGAATGCATCACGAGCGCCGATTTCTCCCCTAGTAGTCGGGAGGTTTCTGAGGTTTCTGAGTTAAAGCGTCGCCTTGGTAACGATTTTGTAAAGTAGACTAGCGCCTGCCGCGTTCCTCTATATACTCTTAAGGTGTATGTAGTGATCTCCAACTGTGAAATAGCCTCGGCAAGTAAAAGCGAACGCCAAGCTTCACTTGTGTCCATGTCGTTTACGTTTTTCTTGTTCGTGCTTCGGTTTAGCAGAAGTCAAATCGAAAACAGCAGCAACACTTGAGATGCGCTAATTTCACGTCTCCCGTTAAAACAGGAATTCGTTGCATCACGTGGGGTTTGCCGGCGCCCATTTAGATGCCGCTTGTTTTCGATGTCATTCTAACGAGCGTAGCTTGTGAGTCGCCGCGTTTCACCAGTGCATTGTTGGAAGTTTTAGGACATTACGCGAAACTATGTTCACTCCGCGTCGTGCGGGCTCCTCCGGTGGTTCTTTTCTCACAACTCCTCACTCGCTGTCCAAAAGTCGACGCAGTGGTACGCCGTTACCGTACGGCCGGTCGCCATGCGCGCCTGGGTGATTATCCTTGGTTTCGTTTACGTATTTAACGTTTGTTTGTTGAAATATTAACCTCGGAAGAAAGTAAAGTATGACTGACATGTAATGCTCCCGTCACTTGTGTTTTCTTTCATTCCTCTGTATTTAAGCATGCTTTCGCTGACTCAACTTCAAGACAGCTCCCTGCACCAGTCCCAAGTGCTCGAAGAGACTGCAGACCATGTCGTCGAGCTCTTCGGCAACATTTTGCCAGTACTTGTCAGTGAAGCTCTGGTCGAGGCCGAACGTAAGCACAGACTGCTTAGCACGATTTACTGTCTGCGGGTTGGGTTTCTTGAATTTGTCCCTTGGGAGTAGCTTTACCCTGTTGCCGTGGGCGCCCCTGGCTATTTATTTATTTTTTCGCTTTATTGTTGTTTGCTCGCAGCTGGTACAGATATCAGTGCCCGCATTTCGAGCTGCGGCTGGGCATGGCTCGTCTGTGGTCGAAAGTTGTTTGTGTGGCAGTACAAACAGGCATCACGTAACAGAAGTGTAAGTATTCTACGTCTCACTCTGCCATTTTGTTGTTCAGCTGCTCTTTCGTATGAGAGCTCAGTGATGAGCATTGTCGCAGTGAGGCACAGGCAAGTCACATACACGGCGTAATCGGCGGCCACCATAATCGTCGAAGATTTTAGCTAGGGAGGAACAACCTCTTACCTGTTGGTGAGCATAGGGGGGCAAGTGATGAACATATTTGTTTTACAACTTGACAGCTGACCACTTTCCAATAAAATCTGAAGTAATTCCAACTATGTGCTCAGCCATTTCTTCTGCCGCACTGATGATTAGTGCTTGCAGATTCCATTCACAATGCAACCATTCATTAGTTCTCAAGATCTCACTTGTCATCATTTGTCCGTAGCAGCATGCGACTTCACATGGCTTATGGGAAGCGTATTTGGATTAGCACTCTTGTTTTCATAAAGACCAGCTGTTCATTTGGAAAACTATTGTGGACCACACTAAGCATGCACCACTCCTACATACTCTGTTGGATCACTGTTAAGTGCCTGTTAGGCTGAAGGACAAAGCGTGCAAAAACAAATTGGTTGCATTAAGCAGTTTGATGTGCTCCATAAATGCCTTTGACAAAGCTTTCATCTGCAAAACACCATTGTTGATTTGAGTTCAGGAGTCTGGTTGAGACCAAAAAAGGCGATGTTGCAAGAATGGAAGTCGACAAGCGTGGTGATGCGGGCTTGTTGCTCTATCATATTGTATTGAGATAAAGTGTAGCATAACATTGGGACATGGGCACAAGAGGGAACAACAGACATGTAATGCTCACTTTCAACTGCAATTTTTCCCCTTTTTTGGGGGGGGTCGGGGGGATCATCTGTAACTATACCCTATTCGGGGAAAACACAGGGAAGGCGGGAGATGGAAATTCAAGACTATGAGCAAAACAAGAACAAGGTGAAAGCAGGAGCCAACGTTTCGACAAGTCCACTTGTCGAAGCGTTGGCTCCTGCTTTCACCTTGTTCTCGTTTTGCTCATGCCTTATCCGGTAGTATCAGAAAACCGTTTCAATACAACTTTAGAGCACCGTTACTGAATGCAAAAAATAATAATAGTAAACAAAAAATAACAAAACTTCCATATGCAGACAAAGAGCATGCTATGAATGTGGAAAGAGCTCTCACAGTAACCACATTTCAGTGGCAGCGAAATGCAAATACACTTGTGTACTTAGATTTAGGTACACATCAACGAACCCGAGCTGGTCAAAATTCATAAGGAGCCCTCCGCTATGGCACTTCTCCTAACCTCAGTGTTGCTATAAATCCCATGGATCAATCAAAATGGGCTCTGGTTTATCAGCATGCATAGATGATAAACATATTCATCACTGGTAATTAAGATTGCTGTGAATGACCACGATGGGTATGATGGCAGTTTCAAAACTTCCAACACACCAGGGTATCTTCTAACAATAACTTCACATAATCTCGACAGTGTCGCATGCTGACTCTGCCGCCAAGTGACCTGGCTCACCGTGCCGATCTGGTTTGCGTGCTGCTGAGGGATGAACTTGCTCCTGCTGCCTTGGCAGTGGCCCCGGCAGGCATCCTCCGCTACTGGCCCAACATTGCCCATGAAGGCTCTTCGACTGATGCCCTGGCAGATCTCCAGGGAGAGGAGTGCTACTCCCTCACCAATACACAGGTTGGTAGGCTTGGTAAAATAATCTTTTCAATGCTAGTTAATTCTTGCTAACAGCATAGGTAGCTGGGCAAGTCGGTATCATCATACCTGCCAACTCTGCAAAATATTGTGTAATGTTTACAGGTTTGGGCTCATTCTACAATTTTACAAATGTTGCATGAAGCTTTATGAAAAATCAGTTCTGTTTACGAAAGAGTTTTAAAGTGGTTGCAAGGTTGACCGGTGCTTATTGAAAAAACAAGCATGCGAAATAAGCAGTGATGGTACCTGCGCTGTCTTTGTGCTGCAGAGTAGCATGCCATATGCCACAAGCACAGCAACCTGAATACTTTTATGTGCCTGCACATGAGGTTCCACAGAAGCAGAGTGATAATGCTGTGAATTCTGTCAATTCATGCCAGTAATGCTGAATGCAAACCTATATTTAGTACACCAAACAAGAGCCTAATGGAATTTCACCCATCAGTCTCTGACCATACCCTTAGAAGATTTCTGGTTAAAGGACACCAGAGGGTACCTGCTTTAAGCAAGTTTATCTAGAAAAGTTCGTGAAGCAGACAAAATTGGCAACAACACTGTTGCTATAGGAGTCACTGTGATCAAAAAATAATTTGTTGCTTGTGAGAATCTGCATGCTGTTCCAAGTCTTCTGCTGCTGGTGTGTCACATGTAAAGCTGAATCATGCTTAATAAAGTAAGTGTGTGTGTATGTATCACACAGAAGGCATGTGCTCAGGGCAAACTCTTTAAAAATGTGTGCCATGTTGGTAAACATTAAAGATTGTGGTGGCTCAGTGGCTGCAGCATTCTGTTGTTGAACATGGGCTTACGTGTCCACTTTTCGGTGTGAAGCTTTGCCTGTGTGACTGGTATTTGGTGCATTGTATCACCTGACTTAGTGATCAACTACGCAATGTAGATATGGCATTGTGCGATAGTCACTAAAATAGTAGGTTAAATATCTGATCATAGTTGCTTAATTTGGGTGTAATTGGTGCATGAAAATAACTACTTCGATGCAAGTTTGAAACCTTGATTGTTTTATGCCGCGAGTGCAATATCTTTGCTAGTTTGCATCCTTTTATTTCTGTAATAGGAATTGAGCAGATGCTAGTTGTAGAAGATTGAAATGAGCAGACAATGTTGTGTAGCTTTTTTGCCACCTCCATAAGGTGCAAACACTTTCTGCATGTAACACAGGACGTCATACTCCTTTCCTTCGGTGTTCTGGACCTACCTGTCGCAATATTTCAGCAACATCAGATATTGGGCTAATTGGTACTGCATGATTCAAAATGTGATGGTGCGACTTTGGACGAGGCCATTAGAAGAGGAGGAGAAGAGGACAGCACTTATTCTCGTCTGCTCTTCGTTTTATGTCCTCGTTCAAAGTTCTGCTGTTACTTGTGACCCCAAGTGGTCACCTGTGTGTATGCAGACGATACTTCACTGGTGAAGATAACAGTAGCAGTCCTCATTAAAGCATTCATTACGGAGCAACCAGCCTGTGGTTTCAAATAAGGAACAGGACATGCATGCACACTCTTGCTGCAATAGCGCCATATCACTGTTGCTGCAATAGCGCCATATCACTGTTGCTATAATAGCGCCATATCACTGTTCGTCTTGTGGGTCCGTCTGCCGGTTTTGGCATATTGACGTAAAAACAAGCCAATACAACAACATTGCATGGTAGTGTATTGCACACTGTGGTATACCAAAACACTCCAGTGTCATTTGTCCAGAGGATGTGATTAGCTTGGAAGCAATATTTGTTACCAATCCTCAACGATTTCGGAATTTGGGTGCTCTAAGCATGTTATTATTAATTGCAGTCAGAGCTTGACTAGCTGAGTGACCTTTTCGGGCAAAGTTAGGGTTGCAAGTAGTTCTTGGGTCTTCTGTAAGTGCTATGAAAATTGTGCAAAATGGGTGGAACTGTCTTCACGGGTAGAACTGTCTTCACGTTTAACAGTTCTTTCTTCATTTATTGATTATTGTTTCAGAACTTTTTTGCTTTTTGTTAAGCACTTATTAAACCAACCTTTACTTAGAAGGGAGAGGGATGATTAGTTTGACAATGCTGCATAAAGCAACATCCCACGCAGGCAAATACGTAATGACTGTCATTCTGTTCCCGTTACAGCCCATTGGCTGCATTTTGGCCACCACCACAAGCTCTCTGATGCTGGTCACGCCATCCGTGGTTGATGGACAAGTAAGTTCATTAGCAACACTGCATATGATGACTTGATCTTTAATGATGTGTACTGTGCAACACTTATTGGCCTGATAAGCTGTTATCCCGAAGCGAAAGTATGGAAGGAATCTGTCGTTCTTTTATTTTGTACACAGCACATTCTCATCGATGCGCACACAAGTGGTGTGAACTTAAGGATACTAAGCGAAATAATATATCTAATATTCTGAATGATTGTATGCTATGTTTGTAATGTCATGGTAAAGCTAATGTTTTTCATGGAATTTCTTGGTGTAGAAAAACTGAATTCAGCCTTTTAAATTTCGCTATTTCTCAGCTCCCAAGACTTCTGCCACCCACAGAATTTTCACTGGTACAAATAAAGGACGTCTGGGCTCAAGTATATTTGTTCTAGGCTAAACCGTGCTGCATTCATACAACTTTAAAAAACCACAATATTGTTAGGGGAAAAAAAAGATTATTATTATTTATTTTCTTTTTTTTTTTTGACATTTATAAACTCCATAAAATCAAGTTTCGTTTCGCAGCTGCAATGTACCACCTCACGTTGCTGCTGGCAGTTGCACTACCTTCGTAGAAGTGATGTGCAAGGTTTGCTCCAATGTGAATTCAATATGTCATGACCAGATTTAATTTGGTTTTCACTGTGATGCCACTGCCTCTTTACGCAGACAGCACTGCTGATAAAGGCTCTCAAGGCACCTCAGGGACTTTTGGCTGGCATAGGCCGACGTGTCTCCTCGTTCATTTTTGGAGCCATGCCTTCTCAGTCGTCCGAAGCGGTGAGTTTTGTGCAAAGCCACGGCTGGGATAGCTCTCCTAATGCATCATCTTGAGGTTGGGATGAAACTTGCCTCTTTCCACCTATGAACATTTCCACAAATTACCGGTCTAGTTGTAAGTTGTAGCAAAGAAAGAACACTTATGAAAAATCAGGTCTAATTTTCATCTTGGTGTTGCTATTATATAGTTATAAATATTTGCTTGTTTAGTCTAGAACCGGAAGTCTTTATTGATTTCAATTCTACTGATGTGTCATGTTTCTGTGACCAACACTTACTTGTTAATTAATTCAATCTCTGAATATCGTATGGAGCCATTCAGAAACTGAAATGCTTTTAAGGTTAGCGCCAGGGTTCTCGACTGCCTGTGACTCCTGTTCTTTGCAGACCTCACCTTTAAACATTTGTAATCACACTGAGAGAACCCTTCTCAGTCGTCAATAGAAAGGTCCAGACTGCTCAAAATGTTGCCCCAAGAAATCAGAATGCTTGTGAAGGTCAAAAGTAAAGAGTAAAGAATGATTTGGAGCAATAAATCACACACTAGGATCTGCCGTGTTCTTGGGTTTCCAGAGGCACCTTGTGAAAGTGCTGGTGGAATCCACAGAAGAGGAGGAGGAGAAGTATGTGTATGTGCTGCTGCGTAACACCCTCCAGAAGTGGTTTCTGGAAGAAGGAGGACCTGAAAAAGTGAGTAGTCATTCACTACTCCATAGTTGCCAACTCGCCTGAATTTTTCGTAAAGTTCATGAATTTGGGTTTTTTCTACGATTTCACAAACATTGTATTTAGCTTTATAAAAAATAAATTTTGTACATGAGAATGTTTAAGCCTCCTCTAAATGTGGCTGCATAAAATTGCAAAAGAAATGCACCCAGAAAAGAAGGAATTGGGATGGTACCCGTGCCGCCTTGTGGTAGTGCCAGGTGGCATACGAACCGGAAAGTACTTGCTTCGAGCGAGTTTATTCAGAAAAGTTCCTTAAGCAGGCCAAACCGGCAAAGCAAAGTCACTAAAAGGGTCCCCGTCATCTAGAAACATTGTGGTGCTTGTCAATATCTACAGTTTCAAATTTGCTGCTGCTTTTGTCCTGCATCTAAAAGTAAGTAGTGGTTAATAATGTGCATATGTATTTCTCAAAAGCCGTGTTCTCAAGGCGTTTTTTTTTTTTTGTTTTTTTTTATGCATGCTATTTTCCCCTCTTTATGCTTTGTCATGTTCTCTGGATATTTACGAAGTTTAGTATGCACGGGTTAGTAGCTATTATACTTGCCGTTTTTCTACATTGAGCAAATGCAGTGACACCTCGTCTCCCTACTGATGTTGCCACACACTGGCATCGTGTGCGTTCCATTTGTCAAGAGAGACTGTGTGAACACTGCTTCGTGTTCTGCTGCATGCGTTAGCATAATGTACGCATTGTTTGAAGCCTTTAGGCAGCTAGTCTTCAGGAAAAACTTTTAGAACAAAATAAATGGCTTCTTGAATTTTCAAGGCTTTATGTCAAAAAGCAAGTGTCAGAAACTGGCTCCTTGCAAAATGCACTTTCATTGTTGCCAAAAGTTCATTGTTAGCAACACATGGTTGAGGACTTCAGAATTCATTCAACGTGATGGTTAGGCAGACTGACTTCTGCGGCCCCAGACACTAACCTCCATCAAGTGGTTTTAGCTTCTGCCTGAAAGACTTGGAGAGGGTGCGCATCCATTGTGCCGCAGGTGTTTCGAGGGAATGAGCACGTAGCAAGATACAGCTGATTTGTACCTATTCTTGTTTCTGTTCCATTATCATGGTGAGCAGGAAAAGATTAGCTGGGGATTTAGGATAAGCCCTCTGTTCACTGAAGAGAGAAACTATGTTCCTGCTCTTGACATTCTTCAAGTTTCATTGTTGGCTCAGTATTCCTAAAAAAAGAACTTGTGCCTACTCTCCTGAGGCAGTAAACGAGTGGCGATGTGGTGTTCTTTTGTTGCAGTGAACAGTGTTCATAGATGTCAGGTTGCACTGCGTAGTTGTAACAAGATGCAAAAAAACGCTATCAGATATGCTATATGATAATACGTAACCAACACAATGCAATAACATTTCTTTTTTTGTATCTTGTTTCAACGAATACAATGCAACTTAACATCCGTGATCACGGTCCACCTAGCCTACATGCAACCTTTGATTGATCAGGATTGCTTGTTGATATGCTTTCGCATTCATTTATGTTTCTGTCACTTTCTTTTCAGTTGTGTGGCGAGTGTGACTTGGATCGTGCCATGAAAGAGCAGTTCCACGAAGTTCTGTGGGTGTGTACATAACTAACGTTAAGCATAGCGCTGTGCTGAACAATATGCCAGAATAAGCAGGAGGAAGCATTAGGTCAGGAGCTTCTATCTAAATACATGGGAGCGTAAAAACTGTTTTTCTCAGCAATCAGTGCACAGATATTTATGAGGCTTACTGTATTTAAAATAAAGAGTAAAAATCTAGTGAATCTAGGAAGCAGATGTTTTATATTTAGGCTGTCAGTCTTTTAATAAAAAATTGATTGAAAATTCTGAAATCATAAAAAAAAAACTCGAGTACTAAGTTTTGAACTCTAACTCGGTAATAAATAATGATATTGCAATTCTGCAATGTGCACCTATTAAGACGTCTAAGTAAACAAAATCGATGTATTATACACCGCTCTGAAGTATACCAATACAGTGGAATTTCGTTAAATGGAAATTGATTAAACGGAACACCATCCTCGTGGTTGGTTGGTTTTGTATTCATGCAACTGTATTCAGCTTTGTTTCTCAGTAAATGGAACTCCTGATAAACGGAACCAATTTTCCTGGTCCCTTGAGCTTCTGTTTAAAGAGAGTCCACTAATTTGTGAGTAGCACATTTGCAAACATTGTAAACATTGTAACAGTTTTATGTAAGCTGTAAATTCACATTTCAAGTTTATCTGCTTCAGATACTCTAACAGACGCAGTTCACAGAACTGTGGTATCTGCTTTTGCTGCAGGCTTACAGATTTGTAAACATTGTGCTTTCAGTTCTTTCTAAATTTACTGATTCTCTGAAACTTTAGTTAAAAACTTTGAAGTCCTAAACAAAATTTTGCTTTCCCAAGTCACTAGAATTTAGCTTTCTCTCTCACATGTACCAAATTTCATTCAAATAGATCTAGCAGTTGTCTCATGAAAGCATATCTGCATTTTATGTGTATTTGAATAAGGAAATCGCAGTTGGTCATGAGCTAAAGCTTCCTCTTAAAGAAAATATCGTCAAAGTATTAGTGACTCAGTGAACAACGATCAGCGTCGTAACTAAGCATGGCAGCAGTCTTAACTAAGCTGCATCTTGCTGCAGTCTAAATGAAAACGTCTGTCAAACACCTCATGGTACATACTGATATCACGGGGAAACAAGATGCCTGGAATCAAGTTTGAGATGTCTTTATTCTGATACTGAAGCAGTGTTATGAAAGGCAAAAATTTTCATCCGCCCGGATGTAGCACGAGGCTACAAAGAAAACCCATACGGGTTTCTCAGAAAGAACACTTCGCAGTTGAGCGAGAATTAGTCTTGGTTCACAGTTGAGGATATTTTTCCTTAACTGCAGACCAGGACGACTCTTTCTTCAACTGCAAAGCGTTCTTTGCAGTTTTTCCCTTTCGTGATGATTCCTCCACCTTGCGGGATTCCACAGAACTCGTTTGCCATAAACTGAAGCAGTATTCTTGGTCGATCACTTTCCAGGAGAGGATTGCATTCGCAAGGTTTTGCATGACTCGGTGCCAGACACATTGGTGTCCGCAGTTGACAGCATTCCTGCCACTATGCCAAGACAGCATGTTTTACACTTTTCGTGTAATGCTGTCGCCGGTAGACATCAATACATGCAGTGCCAAGTCGCACAAAATTTCACTAAACTGATTGTATCCCTGTAAACGATCGACCGAGAACATGGTCCCTGGTGATGTCAAGTCTGGATATAATGAATTATTCGATGTAACAAAGTAGATAAAAAATGTTTGACGTTGATATCATAGTGTAACGAATACAGTAGAACTTCGTTGATATGTTCCTCTTATGTACGTTTTCTTAGCATCAATGTTCGCAATCGATAACACAAAGATGACTCAATTGAGTTACGCTCATTTTTTACCAGTTCATACGTTCCCGGAAAACACTGTTTTTCGGCACCAACGTTCAGTACGTCACCAAACTGCAATCGTATGATAAGTTTTCCGGCCACTAGATCTCGTCTGAACAAAAAAAGGTGCAAAGCTCATGCAATCGAGAATAGTACCGCCGTGGTTGCTCAGTGGCTATGGTGTTGGGCTGTTGAGCATGAGGTCGCGGGATCGAATCCTGGCCACAGCGGCCACATTCCGATGGGGGCGAAATGCGAAACCACCCATGTACTTAGATTCAGGTGCACGTTAAAGAACCCCAGGTGGTCTAAATTTCCGCAGTCCTCCACTACGGTGTGCCTCATAATCAGAAAGTGGCTTTGGCACGTAAAACCCCATAATTTAATTAATCGAGAACAGTATATAGGCACCTGTGTCACGTGGAAACGAAGGCACGTGCAATTTCTTATTCCGGTGCCAGCAAATCTCTGCCCAGGTTGTCGCACGCCGCATTCACAACTATCGCCGCGAAACATATTGCAATAAAAATCTTCAGCTATCTGTTTTACAACATGTGGTGCGTACTGTCATTGGTAGCGTACTGCACGCTTTTAGTAGGCTATAATCCAAACGCGCTGCCATTTTCTGCTACAGGCGGCGGTGTCTGGCATCGCCCACCAGCTCAATTTCATTTTGGTTTCCCCTCACCCTCTTAAAACACCATGCAATAGGCAACAGGAAAACAACAAAACGTGTCTCGCCGTCGGAGCACCACCAGCTGGATGCGTGGGTGTCTCGTGCTGCAACGTTCTGCGCAATGCTTCGCATTACAAAGATGTCCGCAGTAGTTGAGTCTGTCCAAGTTTTTTTGTTAGTTCGGCTCTTACGTTTTCCCTTTTAGTACGTTTTTATCGTGGCTTTTTCCAAAACATATGAAATAGATTCTACTGTCTATACGTATAACAAATATCAGATCTAACAAAAGTATTTTCGTTTCGGGCACAACTTTGTTATAACAACCAGATCCCATCCTTAAACTACAGGATGCCACATTACCCGTGAAACAAGAACACAAGTTTCTGGGTATTCTGTTTGATAAAAAGTTGAACTTTCTCGCACACATCAATAGTATTAAAATCGAAGCGAACAATGCACTTAACATTCTAAAAATCCTCTCCCGGAAGCGGTGGGGCTCTGACCGTAAATGCCTGCTACACATCTACCGCACTTTGGTGCGTAGCATATTAGACTACGGTAGCATTACATATGGTTCAGCCAGACTATCTTACGTACGACGACTTGATCCAGTCCATAACCTAGGACTACGACTGGCATGAGGTGCTTACAGAACATCACCTATACAGAGCTTACATGTTGAATGTAATGAACCTCCTTTACAGCATCGCAGAGCGCTACTAACTTTCTCCTACATACTCAGAATCCGATCCTCACCACAACACATATGCTACAAAATAGTCACAAAGTGCAGCTCACGCTTACATTACACAAATAAACCAAACATGATTAGGCCGCTTATCTTGCGATACGAGGAATGCTGTCGGGATTATGACATCCCTCGGGAAGTCCTCCAGGTTGCCAGAAAGCCAGAACGTTTACCCCCGTGGTGTGATTTCATAGCGTTATGTGATTGGACACTAACACATCTAAAGAAAAGAGACACACCACATGAACACATTATACAAGAATTCCGCTCTCTTCAAGACAAGTATATAAACTACATAGAATTTTATACTGATGGTTCTAAAACGGAAAAACACGCTGGTGTAGGGACCGTAACACAAAATTGGGAAACAAGTATTCGATTACCTCAGCATGCCTCTGTCTACACAGCCGAAGTGTACGCGATATGGACGGTAGTTCAAAAGATCATTGCTGACAAACTTGAAAACACTGTCATATACACAGATTCATTAAGCGTACTGAAGGCTCTACACATGAAATCCCAAAGTGAACCCTTGTTAGGCGATATTTTGAATGCATTAACGTCAAACAAATATGGCAGATCAATTAAGTTTTGCTGGGTACCAAGCCATGTCGGAATATTGGGTAACGAAGCGGCGGATAGATGTGCATCAATGGCAGCGTACAAAAACATTCAAAATACAGCACTTCCATATAAAGACAGTGTCAATGCGATTCGGAAGGCCTTGACATCAAAATGGCAACGCGATTGGGACACTTGTATAAGCAACAAGCTTCATCTAATTAAACCTGTAATTGGCGAGTGGAAATCATGCAGTCACCAGCAACGATTCTACGAGGTGATCTTGTGTCGACTTCGAATTGGACACACACATCTGACGCACAATTTCCTTCTTCGAAAAGAAAACCCGCCAACTTGTGAAAAATGTAATGAAGCTCTTACAGTCATGCACATCTTAATAACATGTCCACACATGAATACACTGAGACGGAGGTTTTTACACAGCCTGTATAAATTGCACATTCCATTACACCCTGCCCTATTACTAGCAGATGACCCCCTAGTGCGAATTCCTAACCTCTTCGACTTTTTAGAAAAAACCAGTTATTTACACCAACTATAATGTAATGGAGGTTTACCTGCCTTAACGTTCCGTTTGATTTTGTCTTGTGACTGGCGCAGCATGGCCTTAGTTGCCTTTGTGCCACTAAACCCAAACTAACTAACTAACTAACTTTGTTATAACAGGGTTTTCCGGTACCCTGTATTAGGTTTAGCTGCATCTCTTTGGTCAGTTTATGTAACAGGTTGATCATACACGTGCATTCAATATCATTGTTACAATGTTTCATGCATTGGTACATGGCACATTCCCTCCCTCCCTGTTTGTTCACAGGAACATGGGAACACACTCCCGAGGCACTTGAAGGCCTGGTGCATTGACATGCAGTTGTCGGCGTAGGTACCATTGTGACACTTTATTGGGCTTTTCTACAGCTTTCATTGCAACACAAGCTAGGTAGCTTTCTACATGTTGTTGTGACCCTTCCTTCACTACATTATCTATAGCAATGGCGTGGCCGTACTGATGGCTGCCCTCAACCCCCAGGTTTCTCAGCAGCTTCACTATGCTATCGGTGAGTCTTAACTAGTATCTCACACAATGAATAGAAGCATCTTTTTTATGCAGTGTTTACACAGTAAATCATTTAGGAGCCAAATTTTTTTCAGCTTTAAACGGTAGACTTCTGTTAATTCATCTTCAGTTAATTCGATTTTTTTTTAGTTAATTTTGATCTCGACCGAAGGTTCCGGCCAACGCCCATGCATGTCTGCATGCCCAAACATTCGTTATTTAGATCCTAAAATTGGCCTTTGCCACATAATTAGAATTTGACCTGTAAGCACACACGTGCCTGACCCCTGTGATGACCACAATTAGCAACCCCTTCAGTGGCAGTGTCCGTTTCGGTGGAGCTTAGGAGAGAGGGAATGCATTGAGCACACTTTATCACTCGTTGAAAGCGCTTATTTTCGGCCAGCCCCAGAAAGATTTTCAAGCAATAAACAATGTGGTGATGCTGACTTTGGAAAACCGGCCAGCATTGTGCAATACATTTTTCTTGCCACAAAATTAGGTCTGCTTTAGATCTCTACTTTGTTTATAAGCTTTAATGTCATTTTTACATTAATTTTCTGCTTTGTATACATAGAAAGTGGGCCCTCGTTTGATACAGGGGCCTGTTAGACTCGGGCAAATACTTCCAATTGGCAGTGTGTTTTGGCATGTTTTATGCAAATGGTTTAATTCAACCCGCCAGATAATTTCACGTATCTGATATGCAACTCAATATTTTAAGAATCGCGAACAATTGTGTCTGTATATCCTAAACCGGATTTACTGTTCTGTTAACACAGCAGTTTTTCTTAGGAAAGCTAGTTTGCCGAAAGTGTAATTGTTGAAGACAATTTCTTGCTTTCTTGCCTTGCTTTGACACTTTGTTCTTTTTTATTCAGCATCGGGTCGCAGTTTGTTTCCATTGCTAATGTAGACCAGAGCACCGGAGTGTACATATTGAAATTCCTGTTCATCCCATCTTTTCCAGGCACTGTGGACGTTCGAAATGTGGGCTCACCTAATGACATCCCAGTCAGCTTTACAGATTTCACGGTGCTTCGTTTCTCGGAGCAGTACACAGTTAGTTGTCTTTACTGCTTTCGCGGTTTCTGCTACAGCTAGTGCACAAACAAGGTTTTGTTTGTTGAAACCACAAGTTATTTCACTCTAACACTTGTGTGAAGATGTCTTAAGGGATGCCAAGGAGAAAAATTCTTTCAGCTCAATTAGTAAATTACCCTTCTACAATATTGAAAGTCACTCTCACCATGAGGAGAAGGTTTGGGAAGCCAGAAAAGGCGCCGAAACGAAAAACAGTCAGCTACAGTACCTTGAAGTTGCTGCACTAGCTGCTCAGTCCTACTTGACATTTCATTGGTAAGAATGGAATGCATCGTGTTTCAGCAGAGCCAAAGACTGTGATGGGCAAATTTCAATAAATTTTACCAGCTCACAACGGCCCAAATACGAGAAAATACTTAGAAATCCATGATGTCGCACTGTTGTACCGGCGTTGTAGTTTCGGCAGTTTCGGCGCAACATTCAAAACATGCATCATTGACCTTAATTCGCTCTTGTATTAATCAACCTATTACCATGAAATTAACAAATGTGCAGCTTCAAAGGAATACTTAATCAGTCTAAACTAATTTAGTGTTTCTCTTTAGTGTCCCTTTAAAACGCCATTTTTCAATAAAAAAAATTTTTTAACGTAAATCCTAAACAGACATTTACACCATTGCTACCCATGCACAGTACAGCACAAGTAACACTGTACATTCTTAATTGTTTTGCGCTGCATCATATGTTTCTAAAATTACTAGAAGAGGTCGGCAGGATGCATTTCATGTAACATCTGTAGTGCTCCAACAAGTTTATGCACTTAAGCCGAGTGCCCTCAGCATGCTCGCAGTGACTAGAGTGAATATGTAATGTGGTAGTCAGGCTCCACATGTCCCAGAACTATATATATATTATGAATTTTATACCTTTGAAACATAGTTAGCACCCAACACGGTTGTTGCTTGGAGCTATTAATTTTAGACTCCCTAAGTTCCATGGTTTACCTTTTCCTTGAGGCAGCACAGTTCCATGCAAGCCAACAAGGCACTTCTAATGTTTCCAATGTTAAAAATATAACATGGCTAAAACTCATCTGCACAGCATGGTCCTTCCGAAAGTTGCTTTGTGCTATCTTTGTCTCTCTATTTTTTTTAGGAAAGGTAAACCACTGATAATCACTGATGACACCATCCTACTTTTTAGGAAAGGAATGAAGAATCATTGCTGAGCTACAAATTTGTCCTTCCGTCGGTGAACCGCCGTACGAGCTTTGTTTATGGTGCCACCAAAGTGTACTGCGTGACCCGTAAGTACTCACTTGAGGGAACGTGTCAATTGAAACATTGAATCTTTCTCCAACAAGTGCCATTTCTGAATTTTTTTCATGCAGCGCTGTTTATGCTCAGACCTAGCTCTTTTACATTGAAAGTGCCAGCGCAATAACGTAAACTTCGTGTTATGCTCAGATGTTTCGCAGAAATCGTGTCATGCTGGGGTGATGTGTTACAATGTAATTAAAACAGTTAGGTCAGGCTTCAAAATTGTAAAATATGAATCTAACGGTATACTCGGAAACAGTAAGCTTAGTATTGCTTGAGGCAAAAAAAAAAAGAAAATTGGTTGAAAGAGGTTAAGGTAGTTTATGATTGTCACTGTTCAGTTCTGCATTTGGCATAACACAGTCCTGTGCAATTGAGCAAGGAGCCATTCTTGCTTCTTTATTGCAGCAATAGCTGTTGTGATGGGCTCTCACCTGGTTGAGAATTATATTATTTTATTTATTTGTTTTAAGTACTGGAGCTCTGCAAGAGCTATTGGCATTGTATGTTACTGCTATCAAATGCACAGGTTGGCATACAGATCAAATGGTGTCGCAAGGTTCAGGCAGGTTAGTAGCAAAATCAAATTGCGCAAGGCGGGGTGACCAGCTGTGTTCGGTACAAGTGGATCACCTCTTGTTTGTTTTGCTGACTTGCCTGGAAAATTCCAGTTGCTTGTCTCAAAATCTTAGACAGACACAGTGACATGAACGAAATAATTTTAGAGGTATATCACTAACTGGACCAATGCACAGTGCATCAGTCAGCCAAAATTATATCGAATTCTTCAGAAGCACGCACAAGCATTAAACAGATTGCTTTGTCTTTTGTGCTTTATCTGTCTTTTTCTTTTCTTCATGCACATGCATAATAAACAATGTCGAGAGTCAGCGTTGTCCATATGTGCTTGTTTGTCTTCCGTGTGGTTTCTTGAACGGGAAAAAAAAAAGCTGTTTGAATGTGAATCAAGACCAACTAGCTTGACTTTCACTTCCTTTAGCCATCAAAGTATAGCTCATGTAATGCATCGTGAAAAACAATGGAAGAACTTTGCATTAGTAAGATCTTGATGAGGGCTAGTTGGTTCATACTTAGAACTGAGGTGAAACAGCGCGAAAAAGACGAGGACACAAGGAAACAAATACCACAGACAAGCGCACCTCAGTTCTAAATGGAAGAACCACTATGTGACGAAATACTGACACCGAGTACAAACAGCCAGCTATCTATCTTCCAATTCGTCTCAATAAGACGCCTTACACATAATACCGAAACTTGCAGCACGGATCCAATCGTAAGTGTTCAAATGTGTATGTGGCAAGTTTTAAATGTAATTATTTTCATCAGCACTTTTGCTTTTGATGCATTATCTTTGTGTGCACACTTGTGAACACAGCACCTGAAGGTGTCGAAAGCAGGAATTTTCATTGCCTAGCACACGGCACTGTTAAACTGATAGTTGTGTTTCTATTGTTTTTACTCCATCTTTTCAAAACAGTTGAAAGGTCTCCCAGAATTCTTTTAAACATTAAACGTGTATGAATTCGAAATAGATACAGTAGATACGAACCATATCTTTCATTCAGGATTGCTCCATTTTTTACTAGATTCTTTTGGCAGACTGCTTGAATTATTTTATAATGGAGCCATGCTATTGATTTAGGCCTGTTGCTTTTTGGCTCGACTTTATCTAGTTATTCATGTACAAGTATACTTAAGGATCTGATAAGATGCAGCAAATGTCACTGTCATTGTGCTGTGGATTCACACAAGGGTATGTGTGTTTTTGTTGTGTTTTTCAGCTGGCAGCAATGGGGATGACCCAGACGTGATAGAATTCAAGAAAGACAAGCTCCTTGGAGCAGGTGAGGCAACCTGCTGACTCTAGTCTCAGTACAAAGACTGCTTGCTGTCTTTTATTCTTGGCTTTTACTATAGCAGGCAGCTATATACTGTCAAACATTGACATAAGGAGCATGGATATAACAAGTTATTCGGATGTACCAAACTAATTCTAAAACGTTTCTTGCTGATACCACCATGTTAAATATATGCTTATAGGAAATACCAGATGTAACTAAGACATTTTTGTGTCGGACGTGACTTCGTTATAGTGGGTTTTGACTGCAGTAGCTTTCAAGCTGAATTGGTGGCATTGATACGGTGTTGCCTTAGGAACTCTGGCGTTATTCTCTACCTCGAGTACTAAATAAACCCTGCTGTAGCTTTGAGGGCTTTGTATTTGTAAAAACAAGCTGGAACGCATGTGGAAGGTAACGATTCATTCCTGTTAAGTTTACAAAATAATTTTTGTGCATGAATCACAGTGATAGCTTGAGCGAGTTGATAGTTATTCTAAATTGCATGTAAGAAGCAAGTTGCCACACAATAGCTCATCATCATCATCAGCCTATTTTATGTCCACTGCAGGACGAAGGCCTCTCCCTGCGATCTCCAATTACCCCTGTTCTGCACCAACCAATCCCAACTAGCGCCCGCGAATTTCCTATGTGCCAACAAATGTGTGTGTAGACTAATCTATACTTGTGTATTACTCTGAAAAAAATTTGCATTCTTTGGGCCTTATCTTGTTCCACAACAATAATCGTCATCGGTCTTGCCCACATATTTAATACTACGAGCCCGGTACAGTACTTCCAAGACATGAATGGCTTGCGCGTTATCAGCGTGACACAGCATTCTCGACAGGAAAGTAGCGAGCACAGAGTCTTCAAGAAAGGAAACGCAAACAAGGCAGAAGACTGTTATTGTTGTTGGACAAGATAAGCCCCAAAGGGTGCAGACTTTTTTTTAAGAGTGTAGGAATCCCTGGAATGTGACTCGAAACACCGCGATAAGCAGGATTTGCAGTGGCACCAAGCCATGCAAAAGGCACGTGATGGGATACTTTTATTGTTGGCCGCATCAAGCACACATGCAAGCAGAAGAGCCACACCAAGTTGGTCTTCGAAGCGAAACAGCGTGAAACAAACGAAGGGCAGAGACTCGGACAACACGAATGCTGAGTCTCTGTGCTTTCTCCATTTTGCACTGTTTGATTTCAAATATATATTAACCTACGAACATGCCCAGCTTGCTCTTTTGACCAAGTCTGTGTTGCACAGGCTCGGGTCAAAGGAGCCTTTGCTTTGTTGCTGCATTTGATTGCTGTGGCCTGCGTAATTGCCCTGGGTGTCCTTAGCAGAGTGGCCTAGATAATTATACTTAACTACAGTGTTATAAACAAACAAGATGGAGGTCGAGTATTTACTCCTAGTGACTGCGTGTGGTGCTGTTTTAAGACCTAGGCTCAATTTTATTCACATGTAGTCTTAGCCACCGAAAGTTGTCCAATAAGAGCATCTGAGCTTTTTTGGAAACTAGTTGTAAAATGTAGAACCTGGGACCTAACTTAACCCAACAACAGAGTTTGAAGCTGTAAGTATAACTTTGTTATATGTAAGTCACTTATGTAAGTCACTTCACTGCTGATCCTCAAGCTGTTCCAATAAGTTGCACTTTTGCTGTTCAGCCAAATTGCAACTTTTTAACCAAATTGCAAGCAATAAGTTGCATCCAATCTGTCATCCGACAGACACACACACACCCATAGCTACAAGTTCTTACCCCTTCTAGCACGATGTGAGCACCCCTTAAGTAAAAGCCTACAACAGTGAACTCGTGTTGTGGGGCAAAATGCAAAAATGCCTGTGTACCGTGCATTGAGTGCTCGTTAAAGAATCCTCGGTGATCAAAGTAAACACGGAGTCCCTCCACTACGGTGTGCCTCATAATCAAATCGTGGTTCTGGCACATAAAATCACAGAATAAAAATAAAGATAATAATGAATAGACTTTATTATTTTCTCATGCAGCAGTGACTGCTGTCCTGTTTGTTCGCAGGTTCCTACGAAGGAACACCGCTGTTCTTTTCACATGTTCACGGCATTGTCTGCATTCGTTCAGTCCATGCACCTGCGCAGGATGCAAGGTTAGTTTGACCTCTGTGTTCAGAACCTTCACGATTCCTACCTCATTCTTTCAATCCTTCTCTTTGGGTCGTCTCCTTCTCAGCATCATTGGCACTCAGCTGCTGAATGAGGCATCTTATGTTCAATCCCCAGTGACTTTAATGCCCCAAAAGATGTAAATACGTTAATGGTTGCTGTTCTGCTATTGTGGATAAGTTTGCGAATTTCATTGCTAGCCATGTCAACTGTTTCCCAGTTGAACTGCAATGCAGAAATTACAGATCACCTTCATAAGCATGATATACACTGGGCAGTTGCACAGAATTGTCAGTTATCTCCTCCCCGTCCATATCTTGCCATTTATTGTATGGCCCACTCTTGAACGGAATATCCACTAGTAATTGATATTCAAACCAACAGAACTTGAACGTATCAACTTTATAGGAAATAAAGTGCCTAATGTGCTGTGTTAGGTAGGCCTATATTGGTTAAAAATTATCGCCAGGAACTTGTGTCAGAATGAAGCTGTAATCTGTCCTGAAATACCAATTTTGCATTTCCTTTAATGGAGGATCATACTGCACGTGCATTCTGGGACCCTTGGAGCACATTATGTATCGGCACTTGCCAAGCAATCTTGCCCCGACTGATAATGGTTTGATCATTATTTATTCATTTATTACAGCCGTACCGTGGAACTTTTGCTTCAAGATCATGGTTCTACCGATGATAAAATGGAGGTCAGTACTGCAAGCCCAGCTCTTTATTTCTAGTGCATCTGTGTGGCTTGAAGGGGATATTCCACTCCCTCTCGAGTTCTGGTTGATTATTCCAGTCTAACAGAACTCAATTTCAGTCGCTCTCAAGTTCTGGCTAGATTATGCAATGTCTTCGCTAACCATAACATTGTATAGCATTCCTACAATTAAAGGGACACTAAAGCGAAACAATAAATCAGTTTAGAGTAATGGAGCATTGTTTGAGAACCCTGCAGGCAGTCATTTCAAAAAATAGTTCGATTATTAGATGAGAAAACGAAGGTCCAAGTATCAGTATTTGAATTTCGCGCCGAAACCCCAGCGCCGGTACGTCAGCGTGACATCAGGGATACCAAAATATGCTTTCGCATCTGGGCCACGTTGGCTGAATAAAGGTTCCCGAAACTTGCCATGTTTAATATTTGGTTCCTTTAGAACACAGTGTAGTTAATCTGTACTGCTATATATAATTAGTAGGCCCTAGAAGATGCTATCAAAATCCAAGACATCACAGCCCCCAGGTGCGGGAACTCAAGTAGGCGTCGCCACCCGTATTTCGTTCTTGCGCTTTTTCTGGCTAACCAAACATCTCATCGTTGTAAGAGTGGTGTTTTTGGTGTTGTAGAACGGTAATTTACTGATGCAGAAGAAATCATTTTTCACTTTAGTATCCCTTTAAGCATCTAGTGTATCAAGTTCAGTTTTCTGTCATTTTTTCAAAATTTGGTGCCCCATGCTCCTGTGCAGTTTTCCTTACACTTGTCTGCTTCATTCCAGGTGGCCAGTGTCGATGAAAGCAATTTCGTCAAGCTGCGTTCAGCATTTGTGCTGTTTTGCAAGAGTGAAATGGTAAGTGTTGTGACATGTACACATCTCTTCACTACTATTGTGCCTTGGTACTAATGGCTGCTGAGCACCTTTGAAGGCATGCAATAAAAATAGCTTGAGTGATAACTTGGTGCTCCTCCAAGGTGTCAACAGATAAGTTCTGCTCTGTGTGATGCACCCAGGAAGCAATACGCATTTGTTGCGTAGATTGTGACTATTATTCCAGTTGATACGGCAACACAGTAGAGCACACGTGTGCTGATCTATCAGTCGGCTGCCACGTACAAGTTCTCCCCTGCTTCATGCATTTTGCTGTGCTTTACCTTCTTTTTGCATCTTGAGGTCTGCAGCACAAAATCTCCTCAAAGTGCTTCTTGTCTGTTGAGATTGATTGAGGCCTGTTCACATTCTTAGGAGACTGTGCAAGGGAAAATTGACATCCACCCAGTTTATAGCATGAACCTAGGAAGGAAATCCACACGGGTTTCTCGGAAAGAAAGCTTTGCAGTTGTGGAAAATTTTGAATTTTCCTTAAACTGTGAAGCTCTCTTTCTGGGAGATCTCTATGGGTTTGCTTTCTAGCTTCGGGCTACAAGTTGCGTGGATGTCAATTTTCCTGTTCATGGACTCTCCTCCACCTTGTGGGCTTCTGCAGAACTGATTTGTCTATGGAGATTAGTCGGCCGCCTTCAACACTGAAAGTGCTCTTGAAAACTTGGTGTTCGTAGTGCAAATAGACAGGACATGAATGCGCACAAGGAATGCTAATGCCTGTGGTGTCCGGTCTTCTGTTCGATGTGTTTCTTTTATTCACGCTACAATGGTTTCATTGAGTATCAACCAACCTGTCCAAGAACAAGTTATCTTAATTCACATAAGCGTTGACTACCAAATGGTTATTTATAAAATGTCAAAGAAACTTTATTACATGCAGACAGGTGATCAGAACAACATGTCTGCGTATATAAAGTTTATATTGCACAAAAACAGCTCTAACGAAGACTTGGATGAAGAAATTAGGGTAGGTTGACACACAAGCACTGCTTTCGTCTGGTATGAACGTACACCATCTTGCCCTCAACTTTCACTGCTGCTGCTGCTCACTTGTACAGCTCTAGCTGTATAAGTGATACATCGCTTCTGTTATAACAAATGGAGACAAAATTGTTCGACTGCTGTTTGAAGTAGTGTGATTAGCTTGCGCATGCGTGTTGTATTCATATTTATTAATGGGTCAGCACCTTAAATAAATCAATTGTAAGTGCCACCCGTGTTGACGTCAATGTGCCTTCGTTTTTGTGTCTGTCCTTCTTGTGGCAAATACTAGGACGAATCAGAAAGTCTTTGCCACTATTTTTTATTAGCCAAAATAAGGTACGTACAGGTAATTACAAATATAGATACTATTCTATGTAGCTTACACTATTTTTCCATGTAGTCCCCACACCGGTTCAGAAATCTGTCCCATCGCAGTCGTCAGTCAGCGATGCATGCGGCCTCCCCAAACTCTCATTGTTGTGCTAATCATCACGGCCTTTTTGCAAACTCGCGACACCACCACCTCACACCTCTGAAAGCGAGGCACCTTTCCTCATACGTGGGCTGCATTTCCCTGTGGATTTCGATGGGCATTTGTCCCTTGCTCATTAGAAAACGAATCACACTTCGTTGCTCATTTGCCGTGGATGTGCGAAGCACAACTTCCATCTTCAGCAACTGACAGCAGCGCCGTGCTGTGGAGCTCCCGGTAGATAAGGTTGGGCCAATCCAAGAAAAGAAATGTCCACCGCTAAGAATGCATATGTTGACTTTGCATTTACAGCCGTAATTCTGCTAAAAAAATAGGGACAAAGACTTTCTGATTCACCCTCGTATGTCTTTCAGCTTTCTAAATAAATATTTGAAGTTAGGTCTCCCCTGTCTTTGACTATGGGACCTCCTAGAGTTACTTTTTCTGTAAAACATTTCAAGTGCATCGATAAACTGAAACATATGTCATTTGTGTGCATTTATGTCCCATCTAATCTTGTTGCAAATATGCCCGTTCTTCGAGAAAAATTTATGAGCTAGCCCATGACCAAGTACTTCTGTACATTGCAGCTCAGGAGCGAAGCAATCATTGATGAAATCTTCCTGGGCCGCACGGAACCGTCCAGCGAGCCAGACTCTGCACTGGACACATGTGTCTCTCGCTTGGGCTATCGGCTTGTCGATGATGTGCCAGCTTCAGATCCTCGGTGGGCACACCAGCACACAGCAGGTGGCCTTGGAGCATCCTCTCTGTCGCTCCTCATCCACCACCAGCTTGAAGACAAGCTGCGCGCCCACCAGCTGCTCCTCAGTTTCCTCAAGGGCGTGAGCCTGTGGCAGCGGGTGTGTACCGGACAAGAAGCACCAGCTGGTGTTTGGGCGTGCAGATGTTTCGAATGTCTTACCATGGTTATTGAATCATTCATCAATCTGAGAACATACTGCCAACTTTGAAGGGAATTGCAGTCCATTCACATTAATGCAAACTTTAGCAGGGGGGTTTGGCTTAGTTAGCGGTGATGCATAATTACCTTTTGGTGGTAAACACGGGGAAGGCGAGAGATGGAAATTTAAGATGATGAGCAAAACGAGAACAAGGTAAAAGCGGGAGCCAACATTTCGACAAGTGGGCTTGTCTTTTTCAAGGCGACATATGCTTTCCTCGGCGTAGTACACATAGGTAGGGTTCTTCTAAAAGGGAGAGGGGGTAAGCAGGGTGGGTATGGCAATGACCGAAGGTGTGTTAGCGGCGAGGGTGTAGAATTGAGAATAAAGGAGTGCTGTGCACAAGGCCGGTGACATAGCCGTGTGCACAGCATCCCTTTATCATCTGCTTCGCTGGAGGTTGTGGGCTATCGTGTCTGTGAAAAAGATAATAAAAGGAGCTGGAAAAAACACTGCTCATGAAAAGAAAAAAACTTAAATGGAATAAATATATAAATAAAAGAAATGAAAGGGAGGGGGAAAAAAGACTAAGCAACCAAACTGAGTGTTGTTGTCTATAGCTTGAAATTTATCATAGCAAATAGATTATAAAGCTCCCTTTGAAACGTTTATGCCTATTGGTTGCAATGTCTTGAACTTATGGATAAGGCATGATCCTCTGTATTTTCTTTCTCGTTCAGAACGGAAATTGTCCCGCTTTTACCTTGTTTTCGTTTTGCTCATCTATTTTGCAATAGGTGCACAACCTTCTTCCCCTATTCGTATGCTCAAATACATGCACTACTCACACACATGCAGAGTGTACATGTGTATGCCTCACATTGTGTAAATAAGTAATCATGCAAATGCCTTTTCACTTGGTATGTGGGTTTCTTGGTAGCTTCTCGCATTGTTGTCAGTTTTACACGTCTTATTATGTTGAACTGTTCGGGCTGGTATCAGTTCTGTTACAGTCATTGTTACCAATTATTTTTGTTTCACGTAATACGGAACTGTGTGAAATGTGATAAGGCAAAAGCTGTGATTTAACGTGTGAGCAGAGATTCACAGAAGGCTCGTTATTATGCCTCCATGTTTAAAAACTTGATAAGGTGCCTGCCATAAAGCTGAGGTGAGATCCATAGGAGAACACCAGTGGGAACATAATAAGGTGCCATGGTGCCAGGATTCTGGATGTTGTACTGACATTGTTTCATTTCACGTGCAGCTTTATGCCGTCACTGTGCGTGGATCACCGATGGCCACCAACTTGCTGCTGCAGGAGCAGGCTGAAAAGCTAGTCGCTGCCATGCAGCTGCGCTCACTCCATGCCCAGTGAGTAACAAGCCACAGCATTTTTCAATTGAACATTACAGTGTTGGGTTGTTCAAACGCACTGGCACAGTTTGCACCATTTGTGGTTTCCTTGCTTCTTGATCACATTTTTTTGTCCAGTGAACATTTGCCTTCATTGTTTGTTTCTTTGCCATCTGTCTTCATAAGAGCACATTGTTGGTATGTGAAGGGGTGGCTTAAAAATACTATGTTCTTACCTACTTAACATGACCACAAGTCTAACTGAAATGAAACTTGTTGAGGTACTAGAGATTAATAAAAAGGACATATTGTTACAGTTACGACACGACTTGACATTGCATAGAGCAACCACTGCGAAGATCTTTGAAAACTGGAGAGGATGAGTGCATGTGCAGTAGAAATTCACTGGTACATTTTTCTAGTAGTATTGTAGTAGTATTGGAAGACGGCAAGCACTGGGAATGCAGTAATAGGAGTCTGTGGGCCATGCAAGTGCAAAGTAGCTGTGTGGACAGCTTGAAAACCAGCAACACACCAATGGGTTTCTGCTGTATTTACAGAATGTCTGCATGGGGAAGAAGGGTGTTGCATGTCGCTATTTGTGTACTCGTAGAATTGCAGAATGCACTCAATGAGTCCAGGAGCTATGACAGTGGAAAATCTGTAAGCTTTTGTCTCCTAAAGTGCAGCTGTGGCAAAATGAAAAGAATGCAGGGAGTTCTGCATACTACTTTTTGTTGGCTTCACTGCGAATTATTTGGGAAGTGCTACATGTCGCTTTGAGGTTTTCCAAGGCTGTGTTTTTTTTTTTTTTTTTTCCTGTGTGTCAGAGTTGTGAATCCTAGGCATTCTGTCACCGTCTTTCTCATTTCACTTCCACTCCATTCCAAGAAAATGTTCCCTGGTATAATTTTTTCTTTAGAACTCTGGTGAAGACTGCACCATGGCCGAAACATCAGCAAGTAAACATGCTGCCATTCTATTTTCTCTTGGCCAAGAACAGCACATGTCAGTAATGATGTTTTGGCCATTGTAATTTCTTCGCTTGCACACACTTTTGTTCCAGGTTCAGTGCTGTGATCGATGCTGGCATCAAGCGTGTAATTGAGGCACGTAGGGTCTCTGCATCTGGACGACTGACAGCAACGGACCACTTTTACCAGCAGGTAAAAGGCCTTGTCTCAGTCCTGTAGCTCTCGGTCACTGGTCAGACAGATTCAAATAGTTGCCAAGTAGTTCAGTTCTGTTCATGAGCTGCAGAAGACAGTGGAATTGCAGACTTCAGTCATTGGCCGTCTTTTGGACTGCTCTTCCCACCCTGCTAAGAAACACTGTCTCACAGCACCACATTACCACACCTCTTGTGGAATTCTTCTGGACTGCACTCACCAAGGTGCCCCTACCTGTCAGAAGCGGGGGTACACCAGAGCCACACAACTTATAGTACTATCTGTGGATCTGTCATTCACCAGACTCCACAACATGGATGCCTGCTGGAGTTCATGGACTTCAGCGAACATAACAAACCATGCATATACATGAAAGATGCTTCACTTGTTCTATGCCAGAAGGTAAACTCTTGAATGAAAAAAAAAAAAAAAACTGAAGGAACGAAACACTGTCTGGTTTCAGGAAAATTAGCAGATGTCTAAGTTTGTGCAATTTTGTGTAGTTTGACTAAAACTCTTACAGTACAGCATACATAGCTTGTACGTTGTAGATCAAACTTTTTCAGTTCTTGGAAGATGACTTAAAGTAATTAATAGCAATGAGGGAAAGTGGTCGAAAGACAGTTTTTAAAATTGATTTGCCATGCTAACTTTTGCTAACCAATTGGGATAATGGATACTTAATTGGCTGCTTGTCTCATTTCCACTAAAGGTTCCAGGTCTATATGTGTGCTCCAGTCCAGGCCACATGGAAATTTGGTCATGCAGGAGTGCTTGTAACTGCACAATGATGTGTCACACTACAGTATCATTGATCGAATTATCTCGAATCTCAACAACCCTACAAATGCAACAAGCGACTGGACAATTTGACAATCACCTCATCGAAATTGGCAAGCCCAGATATGCTTGTAATAAGTGCAACTGGTCCCTGTGCTACCCGACTAAGTGTAGCTGCTCATGGACTGAGAAAGAACTGCAGGCTTGCCACTCCGAATATAGACGGCTGACCCTTAGAGCACTTATTGACCTCCTTAGTTACAGGCTTCAACTCGTATTTCTTCCCCGATTCCACTGCATTGTGGAACACTATAGTCGAATACAACTCAAGTCTGCAATGAAGCCCCGCCCACGCGTTCATAACCGCCAGCCACTGTTCCTCCACGAGGCTGCAAACAGTTCGTACTTCAAACTTTCCGTGTTACCTAAATAAGGCGGTAACCACAAAAACAAAATTATAAGCACATAATTTTGTACGTTTTCACTCGTCTATTATAGCGGAACAGCGAAAGCCTAGCTCTTTATTGAGCTGAAATAAAACGCTTTGCTTCGCTGCAACTATATATTGCCAAGTTCCACTTAAGTTGGCAGTGAAGTTTCATGAGTAAAACAGGGTCAGCAGTAAAATGAGCTGTACCACGGACTTTTAAAGAGTGTAATGCTCAGACTCCATACACTTTGTCCATGTCTGTTGCACACCTCATCGCTTCTGCCAATGAAAAGAACAGCAGATGCTCCAGAGGTATCAAGTACAATGCCGTTTCAAAATGGTCACATGACGACGGTTTTTTCTGCTTCTGTGATTGGCTGGCGGAGTAACAACCTGGCGCAGTTCGTGTGCCTTAGTTGCCAACTGCTGTCTTTTGAAGTTGTATCCTACTATAGCAACTCTCACGCAAAATGGACACTGCACTCCAGTAATGCTCTACTGCTATTTGTACGGCAGCAATTTGCTTGAAAAGTGCATTCACACCGCAAGACATTCAAGAGGATGTTCAAGCTGCCTGTTTGCAAATATTTGGTCTAGATTTAAATTATCTCATTACAAAAGTAGGGACAACTGGTAGGAACATCTTTTGGGGTTAGTTGGTTCGGGATTACAACATGTAATTACCGCACGAATGCGAAGAAAGGTACAGCGCACAAGAAGGCACATAGAAGTAGTGTGAGCGCTATTCTTTCTGGGACCTGTGACCTCCAACCACAACTACATCTTGTCACGTGTGTGTGTGTGTTTTTTTTTTTTTTTTTTTCAGTTGTGCATACACTACTTATGTTTCTATATCTTCTTATGTGCTGTATCTTTGTTCGCATCCGCACAGTAATTCCCTACAAACAACTGCTAATGTGCTGAAAAACAATGGTGTGGATGCACTGAAAAATTGTTGTGACAGTTGTGCCCTCGTAAGTTGGTGCACTTTCTCGTTAATCTTTGCCTTTCCTTTTTTGCACAGGTCTCACAACTTGACAAGATCTTTCCTGCCCTTGTTGAAGAGGAGGAAGCTGAGCTGAACAAGGGAATATCTCCCAAAGATGAGTTTGCATTGATCTCCGAAGTGAACGCAATCTTTGTGGTGAGTTTGTGGATTTCTTTATGTAGTCCATTCACGTTGCCTTTTGGCGATATTCACTGGCATGTGTTCGTTTACTGATCACATGATGTGCGGTTCCTTTTGTACATAATTCTTAAGTCATTTTTTTATAAAGCCAGGCATCATGACATCATTTCCTTGTTCCTAGCTTTCACCTCCTGCCTTGGAGGGGCTGGTCCTCTTGCCCTGTTCTTGTCATTCCTGTTACTGTGCACTGCATTTTCCTGAGCATAACAGGCACTGAAATTTAAATAAATTAACAATAAATTAAGGGTGCAAGCTATACTAGAATTTTGTCTTGGAACTGCTACAGCTTTGTGGCAAAGCAGTGCATTGCTGTGAAGCCGTGCTTAACTATAAATTATTGTTTCCCATAACTGCACCACATATTGACAGAGCATAGCAGTGTAAGTGGGAGGTCTGAATGGACAGAAGAAAACTATTTGTGGAGCTTCGCCTCCTCCTGAATGTAGTACTGGGTTTGTTTCCATAAACACTTGTGCCTTGTTCAGTGCTGTCATTTGCATGGGTTATACGCAACTTCTTGTTTTTTCAAGAGTTCTTATTCGGAGAGAAGGTTAAGTCCTGCGTTAAATTATGACTGGGATTTGTTACAATAGTTTTGTGTACTGTTCAGTATTGTCATTTTCATGAGTTACAGGCGACAACATGTGCGTGTTCCTTTTTCCTTTTTTGTGTGTTGGAATTGGGAGAGAAGGTTGAATCTTAGGTTGAAGTGTGGACTGTTGTGTATAGCCACTGTTTTATGGAAAACTCTCATTCTCGTCTGCTGCCACACCCGTTTCAGAAAGTCTTGCAAGAGGTGTGCCTGTTCAGGGAGAAAGAGCAGCTCGTTTACGAAGCTGCCAGAGAAATTTCGCTGGAGTTTCGGCCGTGGACGTCGGCACTTCGAGCTGTCCTTTGCAAGCAGGTGTGTACATTTCTGACTCAGTTTATGGCACTGCTTTTGGGGCTAGCTCAATTCTTTAATAGCTGAAGTTGAGTTGAGTTGAATTGATTGGTTGTAGGCTACTGGTGGGATTTGCCTAGCTGAAGTATATATGTAGGTGCTTTGGCTAGAAATACTCCTAAGTTAAGGACTACCACATCATCTTTTGCAGCAATGGTGGGGTAATGAAATTAAACCATGAGGTGAAGCTGTCGTGTGGAAGTTGCGGAGGTTGTGGGTTTGCACCTCCCACCCTCAACCTTGTCTTGCATAAGTCTAATTCATTATCAAAAAGTATTCCTGCTAATTGGGAAGAACCACGGCGTTCCCTATGCTTTCCTTTCCTTCAGTACCTGTCGCCCTTCCGCACATTACCCTTAGCACAGCAGGTCCTTTCATACACTACGCAGCAGCATTCATGACAGTCATCCTCATTTCATTGTGTTCCTTGCATCCCGCACACCATTTTCAACCGTGAGCAAGTAGCGACAACATGCTGACGTTCCTGTCCTCTCTTTTCACTTCACTTGCAGCATAGCCTGACGGCCATAGGCGCGGTTCCCCTGGCCGATGACGCTGCATCTCGTGGAAGGGTGTTCCAGCAGCTCTGTGACCTGGCAGACATTGTGCTCAACGGCTACAAGATCCAGCTGGACTCGCTCGGCCATGACCCAGCAGTGTACGAGGCACTCGAGCTGCAATACCAGCAGGACAGGAAGCGCCTCATTGCACCTCTCAGTGCGTGCTCTTCAATGTCACTTCGTTTTGCATGTAGTATATCACACCGTTTGATGTTACAGGTGCAGCTTAAAATCTACTGCTCGCTTGACCTGTAATTCCCATTCAGGGCAGACAATGGAGCTGTCCCATCTGTTCTGTAAAGCAAATGCGATATACATCACTAGTTAAAGAAATACTGTACGGCAGTTTCTATACAGGGTGTTTCAAAAGGGCATTTGAAATTCCTCGAAGATAGGGCAGGTGTCATAATTAAGTGATTTCCTTAGCTTTCACCACAGAGGCATGCGTGTTAAAATTGCTAGAGGTAGTAATTATACTAATTATAAAATTTAGGCCAATTATCTTTTTAGCCGAATGAGTCGCATGATTTATTTTAATACAAGACATAATCTGCCTGTCATCTACAGCATTTTTGCATACTTGCTGACTTAACACTGTATGTATTAGTATCTCTGCTTTATTCGTACTTATAAAATTCCCAACCGTTGTTGAAAAGATTTAAGCGTGTACTTACAATGCTACCTGTTTCATTTGACTTCAGCTTTAAAACGTCTTTAATATGTATATACCGTATCTATTAGATTATACGGCGAGGGTGCAGTTGGGGGACCTAAGAAAAAGAATTTAAGTATGTAGGTATGTATGGTATAGAGCAGCCAACAAATCATTCAGACTCTGCAGGGATTGCCCGATATACCGAATATAATCAGAAGACCCCCTTACACGTCAATGCGGCGCAGGCTGCCGTAAACATTTACTGCTAAATTTTTCAAATTCTCAGTGCAGGTTATACGCGTAGAAATGTGGTACTGCTTCACCTGCCAAGGCTTGTTAAGTGTTAAAATTTGCACTGCCATCTAAAATCTGGATCGCCGGAGTTGTGTAGGCTGCTGCCGCATTGTTCAGTTAAGTAACTCAATCTATCAGTTGCATATAATGTGTGTGTGGGGGGGGGGGGGGGGGGGTTGACTTTAAGGCTAAGGATTTTGGGATAAAAATGTCACCTCATATTTCAATAGATACTGTAATTTGAAAGAGTTCGAGAGAGGGGAATAAAACTGTGGTTACTTTTTGAAAGGAAGGACCTACAACTATTGCAACTGGTTTTTCAGTAATGCTTAGAGGCAAACCGTGGTGTCTGTCTGTGTTCATTGCAGTCAAGGCCACCCAGTATGAGAGGGCAGCAGCACTGGCGGAGAAGTACTACGATTTTTCATCCCTGGTTGAAATTTGCGAGACCACCAAGAACAAAGACAAGCTGCAGAACTACATGATCCAGTTTGCTGATCAGGTGTGCAAAATTGGTCTTGCTTGTGCCTGTATACTTTGTTTTGTACTTAGCAGGGCAATGCTGCAGAAGTTATGCAAATACAGTGGTCAAGCAAGTCTCACTCAATGCATTTTGAAGTGCAATTGAAATGCTAAAAAAATATTTAACCCACTTTTTTAAAGACAGAGCAACATTTTTAATTGCTGCATGGTTATGCATTAATTTGCAAGAAACTGTTCGAAGAATTGTAAAAAAACATTTTCAGTTTCGTTGCCCTAGCTAAATGGCACCACAAAGCCACTGATCTCGGAGTCAGTGAAAGGCGCTTGCTCGAAAAGCAAAGTTTGGCAACTAAAAAAATCCTGTGGTTATCATCATCATCATGGTTACGCCCACTGCAGGGCAAAGGCCTCTCCCATACTTCTCCAATTACCCCGGTCATGTACTAAATGGGGCCATGTTGTCCCTGCAAACTTCTTAATCTCATCCGCCCACATAACTTTCTGCCGCCCCCTGCTACGGTAACCCTTAATGACCATCGGTTATCTTCCCTCCTCATTACATGTCGTGCCCATGCCCATTTCTTTTTCTTGATTTCAACTAGGATGTCATTAACTCACGTTTGTTCCCTCACCCAATCTGCTCTTTTCTTATCTCTTAACGTTACACCTATCATTCCTTTTTCCATTGCTGGTTGCGTCGTCCTCAATTTAAGTAGAACCCTCTTAGTAAGCCTCCAGGTTTCTGCCCCGTACGTGAGTACTGCTAAGGTGCAGCTGTTATAAACTTTTCCCTTGAGGGATAATGGCAACCTGCTGTTGATAATCTGAGAATGCCTGCTAAACGCACCCCAGCCCATTCTTATTCTTCTGGTTATTTCAGTCTCATGATCCGGATCCGCGGTCACTACCTGTCCTAAGTAGATGTATTCCTTTACCACTTCCAGTGCCTCGCTACCTATCGTAAACTGCTGTTCTCTTCCGAGACTGTTAAACATTACTTTAGTTTTCTGCAGATTAATTTTCAGACCCACCCTTCTGCTTTGCCTGTCCAGGTCAGTGAGCATGCATTGTAGTTGGTCCCCTGAGTTACTAAGCAAGGCAATATCATCAGCGAATCGCAAGTTACTAAGGTATTCTCCATTAACACTTATCCCTAATTCTTCCCACTCCAGGTCTCTGAATACCTCCTGTAAACACGCTGTAAATAGCATTAGCGAGATCGTATCTCCTTGTCTGACGCCTTTCTTTATTGGGATTTTGTTGCTTTCTTTATGGAGGACTATGGTGGCTGTGGAGCCGGTATAGATATGGTGGTCACCATATCCACCTATGTTGACCACTACCTGTGGTCAACATAGGTCTAAATTTCCTTGGGTCGACATAAGTCTGTCTTTGATCTGCAGTGCTCCCTGTACGGAATGACTGCTTTAAATAGTATTACAACTACAACTTGCAGACAGCACGTTGCATCAAATTGCATATTATTTACATACTATTACGTATTATCGCATACTAAATACAGTAGACTTCCATAATTTCAACTCCGGCTAAATAGATTTTTGATTTAATTCGATCCTGACTGATGGTCCCGGCTGGCGCCTATTCATTTTTATGGGCCCAAATTTTCATTATTTCGTTCCTAAAATTAGCCTTTGCCGGTTAATTCGAACTTGACCAGTCAGCATGCAAGCGACAACTATGGTAACCCCAATAGCAACTTCTTTAGTGGCAGCATGTCTTCGTGGAGCTTAAGGAACTGAATGCATTGAACACACATAATTTTTCTTAGAAAATGCCTATTTTCGACCTGACCTAGGAAGATTTCCTAGCAGTGACAGTAGCTCACAATTGGCTGATTATAATATTTACCCGACTCTAACGCGTACATATCTTTTTCTTTTTTCCCGAGAAAAGAGTTTGGAGGACGCTTAAGCTTCACTTTTAAGAGTGGAACGCGATAGCATTCAAAGATCACTGACTGCTTCTCATGCTTCCCAGCAACTGGAGCGTATGTAACCATAATGTTTACCGGGAAACGCTGGCCAAGAATGCTATGCACAAAGGCGGGCTTTCTGGTAGAAATGCGGCCTCTTGTGTGTGCCGCAATGCGACGGAGGCGAGCACCAGCTGGAGGTATTGCAAGGAAGCAGGTGCACTGCTCCATGGGCCCCGAGACACCCACCCGCCGGCACGCACAAATGGCAGACACCGCGGCTGGTTTGTGAATGGTAGAAACGCTGGAAAAGGGGTTTCTGTGAGTTTTCGCATAACAGAATTGTTTTCTCGTATAGTCAAATTACAATCCGAGAGCTGTCATGTTTGTAGGTTGTGTGTAAGTCATAGTTTACGATTTTTACACTTATTTTAGCTTGAGGAATTCATTTCCTTCAGTAAAGTCCTTGCGTAACTTGGAGGGCCTGGGTATGGGCATTTTGAAAATCTTTTTTACCGAAACGACATTCGACGCCGACACCGGATTTTCTACCGCACAAACTCCCTAACGCTATCGTGCCCACACGAAATTTTCTGCAATACGGCGCCCTTAAGAGGAAGCTTTAGCTCGGGCCCAACTCCGACGTGGCCTATTCAAATACATGTAAAACGCAAAAATGTTTTTATGAGATAACCCCTGGACCGATTTTGATGAAATTTGTTGTATTTGAAAGAGAAAGTTAAATTCTAATGACTGTTGGAAGCGGAATTTCGATTTAGGGCTTGAATTTTCTTAAATCGATTTTCAAATATTTGACCGTTTGAAAAAAATGGAAGCACGAAGTTTACAAATTCATGCTCTGCATCAAAAACTGATATCGCGGTTCTGTAAACGGCATCCATTAGATCATTTAAAGCGGACCAATTCAATGTGTCATTTTTCATCTTACGTGAATTTGTTACGTTGGTTACAACGGTTTTGCAAAAGTTGTATTTCCCTATGATTAAATTATTTTTATATTCATGTGTAACATATCAATTTTGTCCGCTTTGGATGTACTATTAGATGCAATCCACAGAATTGTATTATCATTTTTAGTGGTTGAGTTAGAGTTGTAAACTTGATAGTTTCGTTTTTTGAAAATTTTCGATTTTTGGCAATGTTTAATAAAAATTTCATGACCTAACTCAAAAATTCGAAACCAACAGTCACTAGATTTTAAGTTTGTCTTTTAAATGCAACAAACCTAGTCAAATTTGGTGCAGTGGTTGCCGAGAAAAACGAATTCTCCTTTTACATGTATTTAGATAAGAGCACTCGAGCTAAAGCTTCCTCTTAACGCTGTCGCGTAGCTCGTGAGTTGGAGCTCCTGAGTTGGAGTTCCATGAGGAGCTAATTCCTTCCACGTGGTCTCCTCCCGGAATGTCTGGATACAGTGCGAGTTCTTGTGTTCCAGCCAGGTGTCCATCCATTTGGTGAGCTACCCTCGTGCCTTTTTTTGTGTTTTTTCTGTGTTTAGCTGAGGCTTTTAGCTTTTACACTCATGTAGTGTTAGCTTCACTTTGGCTAGTGCGGGCGCCCCGTGGTTTTCATCGCGATGGTGGCTCCTCCACAACTTCGTCCGCTGACTTTCTTCGGTCGTGTTCCGAAAGGCGCGACCAATGTTGATGTTTGCAAGACGCTTGTGCAGCGCTTCTCGCAGTCCGAGTTCAAGTTGATTCAGGATTTTGGTGCTAGTCGTTTTGAGGTGACATTGAAGAATAAGGCTGCGGTTGATCACTTCTCAGCTGATCCTAAATTGAAGATTCATGATGTCGAGGTTCGTTTTGAGTACCGAGGTGTTCATGTGAAAATTGTGAGGGCTTTCAGCTACCCCGCGGATCTTCCAGACCAAGCTCTTGTCACCAAGCTGTAGGTCTTTGGTAGGATCCACGGGATCTCCAAAGAGTGCGTGCCGGGGTTCTCTGGCATTGGTACAGGGAACCGGCACATTCGGATGGAGATGGCGCAGCCCGTTCCTAACCTTCTTCGCGTAGGAAAGCGTGTCATGCAGTTCGAGTATGAGGGAGTCGTTCGATTGTGCCGTAGGTGTAACCTGGAAAGGTCACCACGTGGCCATGTGCGACACACCGAAGTGCGCATTCTGTGGGCCATTCGGCCACATGACCTGCGACGCAGCATGTGGTGTCGGCACCTACTCGTCAGTAGCCGCACAGCCAGAACAGCAGGAGTCTGCAGCAGTGGAGGCAGTTGCTTCGCCAGTAGATAGCACAGCACCCAACTTGAAGGACGGGTACAGCCAGGCTTCTCTGAGCAGGGTAGACACCGCTGAGGGTGGCGACGATTCCGGAGATTCCGACGCGCGCACTCTCCCGTCTGACCTGGCAACGCGCGCGGAGGGAGTGGCCGAGGAGGTTAATGCGACTGTTGCTGCTGCCCCTGTAGTTGTCGCGGCGGCCGCTGCGCCGGCCGTGGCCTCTGGCAAGGCAGAGCCGCCGACTGGCACCACCGACGGTGCTTCTTGGACACTGAAGGTGAGCAAGAAGCGTAAAAAACGGCGCAGTAAGCACGCTGGCTCGACAGCCGGGGACGCAGCCGCAAGGCGGGCGGTGGACTCGGATGGCGGTGGCTCCCACGGCTCGGAGCCTGGCACTCCTGAATTCACGCACACTGCTTTGGAATCATCAGATTCAGACTCGGAGACTGATGTCCCTTTGGACACAGAGTACTTCTGCTTGTGTACACTGTTAGAAGCTCGGATGTGACTGCTCCAAAATGTCAGGTACCATGTACGCTTCTAGTTATGAGGGATCTCCAATTTCATAGACTACCTCATAGGCAGTTCAAGCTTTTGTAACTTATTTGGCTAGTATTACTCAATACTAGCCTATTCTTTCTTTCTATAGCCTTTTTCTTGTCTTTCCTTTGCTAAGTTTCCTTAGCTTTCTGTTAAATTTCTTTCACCCAATATGGCTCCTTCTCTCACTATAGCTTCTTTCAATTGTAGAGGTTTGTCTTGAGCTTCCAAACAGTTAGAGGTTATCAACTTAGCTAAATCCAAAAAGGTAGATATTTTCGTACTCCAAGAAACTTATGTCCATAGGTTAGGTCAGATCAGCCACTTTGACAGAGATTTTTCACATCAGGTCTTTCTGGACTTATGGCGAGTCAGGCTGCCGAGGTACAGCCATCATTCTGATACCAGATTTTAGTGGCCTTGTTCTTCATCATGCCAGGGATGCCGAGGGCCGTATCCTGTCAGTGGTTCCTGCTTGTGGCATTCGAATTGTTGATGTTTATGCTCCATGCAGAGGTAGAGGTAAAAGAGAGTTGTTTGCTGCATTAGATCCATACTTGGTACGCCCTTCTCAGCTTATTCTTGGAGATTTCAACTGTGTCTTAGAGCAGGTAGATAGTATATCCATCAGAGGAACTCAAATTCAAGGATAGGGCTAAAGATGCAGTACTGCGAGAGCTCGTCAGTGAGCTACACGCCCAATCAACCTGGATAGAGGGGTACATGGTTCGAGAGTGTTACATTGAAATACATGATGCATACCCATATCTTTCTTTCATATGTGGCGCGTTATTTTTCAGTCTCGAACGCGACCAGTGAGAAAAGTTTAGCAGTAGTAGCATTTCTTGCAATGTATGAAATTAACTATGGTGATGAAATTGTCCTGTCGGCACCCCGTAGGAGCACCATGTTGCCACTGCCCTAGTACTGCATACAAGAGTATTGTAGGCAACTGCACGTTTGTAAACAATCGAGTGTAGTGCTGCCGAAGAGAGCTAACACATCTCTCTGGCTCTGTTTTCCATTTTGAACAACGATGCTTGCCTAGTAGGTTTGGAAGATTTGGCTGCATCTATTAATCATGCCCGAGAAAATTTATGACAGTAGAGCTTTTCCATTTTTTCCCTGCACGAAGTCACACAGCAGTGCCGCTGCATGATGTTATACTTTGCACCTTGTCTATTGTGTTTATTCCTTCACATGGCTGGTTACAAAAACAGAGCTTGAACAAGCAATGAACATTGGACAGCCAGTGCTAGATTGTGTGTGGCGTTAGCGCTAGAGTTGAGCCTGGCCGGTTTTCCAAAGGCCAAGAACAGGTTGAGGGAGTTTGTTGTCCACAAATAGTGATAATACCATAGTGTGTATTTCTTTACCTTGTGCTGACATTGCTTACGTGGACAGTAGCGTCCAGAGCATGAATGGGCAGGGGCTTTCACAGGCTTCATAAGCTGTACTGAATTAAAACTTTTCATCCTCGTTTGACTAAGGCACTGAATAAGTTGCACTGTTGGAAGATTTTGATTCAATGGTCAGTTGCTCATCTATTGTGATCGGTGTCTCATTTCTGCCTTATTTTCTTCGTAGGGATTTCCAGAGTTTGTGTTCAAGTGGCAGCTTGACTCAGGTGAGTTATAACATAATAGCCATCTTTCTCCATTGCAGCACCCTTGTTTGGACCAAGGGCTTTCTCTTTCTCTCTCTCCCCCATTTTTCTGGGGGCAAAAATGTACTAGTGGCTGGAATTCGCATGCTATAGTTTGAGCATATTTACCGCCATAGACAGCCATGTGCAAAACAAAGCTTAAGGTTGCACAGGCTCAAGGAAATTGGATGTCCTAAATCAGTATCTGTGTTTCCTTGGTCTTCCAATTTTGTCTGCAAGATCTGTAGAATGTGCTGGTGTATTCCGTCATTAGGATTTGTTTTCGAAGCATTCTGTGCTTTGTTACTTCTGGCCTCATAGCCATGCTCAACAGCTAGCACCACTAGCATCTGCATTGTTCAATAGTAATATGCTGTTCTGCTGCTGGGTGTAAGGTTGAGGGTTCGACTCCTAACCGGAGCAGTCACATTTGAATGGGGATAGGATGCAAAAACAATTGCGTACTACTTAGATTCATCCTATAGAATCCTATGTAGTCGGAATTAATCTGTAGGATTAATTTGTGGTGTCTATGAGGACCTGGGCATTGGTTCGTGATGTGAGGCCCCATCGATTAGTGTTACTGTTGTTGAATGCCAAGTGACCTCAGTGGTTCGTGCTTCGATAAATATGTTTACTCTCTTTGATGACTTGTACAGGACGACGTGGAGACCTGCTGCGTCAGCCCACATCACAGCACCGTAACCTCGAGCGTTTCCTGGAGGGCCATGACTCCCTCAGCTGGCTGCATGCCATCCAGCTTGGAAAGATGGGCCAGGCTGCAAACACGCTGCACAGTCTGGGCTTGCGCGAGGACAAATACTTAGCTCGAAAGAAGGTGAGCTTGCTGGGTCGTCACGTGCATTTCGTGAAGTTGCTTCTCAAGAAGGCAAAGCTTGTGTACTCTGTTGCACCAAATCCGTGCAGTGCAGTCAGAGCTCTTTTTTGGGGAGGGGGAAGCAAACAAGATGGAAGCAAACAAGACTAAATATAGGGCAAAACAAGAAACAAGACAGATGTTTTTAGCATTATTTGTTTCCGAAAGGCGTGCCAACTAGCTCATATTGTTGCATTATTGGAGTCAAAGGTCAAAAGGGTGGCATGTGAGCCTATGCGAATCCCTTGAAATTGTCGGCAAACCTTCTAGTTAAAAGAAATGTGAAGTTTACTCACAGCTCTTAATTTGAGAGCATGTGAAACAGCTGTGTGTTTTAGAACACTGTAAAGGAGTGCATGTTTTATTTTAAAGTTATGTCAATCTCTTGTACAGACTGTGTAGCAGTAAAATTAAGCACTTGAGCCCTTATTAAGTTGCATCCCAACCAGCAGAGATGCTTGATTCCAACTCTTGAATCTATTAACCTGCCATTGCAATGTGCATGACATGTTACCACATGCCAGTTGCATCCTTGCTTGCAATGCAGTTTAGCTTGAACTGTGTTCCACTTGTTGATTTCTTTCAGCACTTATGAGCCTAGCAGGCTCTCTCTCTCTCGCTCTCTCTCTCTCTCTCTCTCTCTCTCTCTTTCTCTGTTTCTCTCTGCATAAGCCTGCAAGGGCTTATGCAGAGGTTAGTTGCTATTTATACTTCAGGTTCATGCCTGTGCTTCAAGTTGTCCATTAATAAAGCCTCGCTCTGTGGTCAGCTAGGCTCCTAGTCAACCCACCGTAGTTGCTTAGCGGCTATGGTGTTGGGCTAAGCACAGGGTCACAGCCACAGCGGCCACATTTCGATGGGGGTGAAATGCGAAAACACACTTGTACTTAGATTTAGGTGTACATTAAAGAAAACCAGGTGGTCCAAATTATTCCCGAGTCTCCCACTACGGTGCGCCTCATAATGAGATCATGGATGAGATGGATGGATGTTATGAGCGTCCCCTTTGTTACGGGGCGGTGGGTTGCACCACCAAGCTCTTACTATTGCACTGCCTAATGTCCTACCTAGGTTTAAAAAAAAAAGAAAAAGAAAGAAAACCTCACGATGAATTCCCATAACCAAATTTTCTTTCGAGCTTTCCAAGCTTTCCTTTGAGTTATCATAAATTGTTTCTTTCCTGATTTCGTTTCTTTCTCTTAGGTAGTTACTCATGGCAGGTTTCTTTTCCATTGCCGCCACCCATGAGATTATTTCAGCCTCTCTGACTTTCCGCTTGACATTCTTTGTTGCTGTTACGTGGTTTTGGCATGTAAAACCCTATAATGAAGAAAGAGGGGGGAGAAAAAGGCCTCCTGGTCAGCTCAGATGGTAGAGCGACTGGCCCTGGAACAGCAGTGGTCCCTAGTTGAACCCCCAGCCTAATTCAAATTTTTCTTTTACTGCAAAGCTTTCTTTCTGAGAAAGACTTGGTAGCCTCATGCTAAACTTGGGTGGAGGACAATCTTCTCCCTTTCCTGATTAACTTTTGGTGCTTGCCACTTGTTTCACTGCTTGATAGTTGCCACTTTCACTTCTTTTTCTTTTTGCAGGCACTGTTAAGCCTCAGCAAGTTAGCTGCTCTTGCCAATGGTGGACCACCTGAGTCCCGTGCCGACCTCATCAAAAGTGCGTACAAATTTGTACATTATGGTCTAGGTTCTATGTACCAGCTTTCCTTTCTGTGAATCTTGTTGCCTATGGGATCCAGTGCATATTTCTTATTTAGAATAGCTTATTGGGTGGGTGGAGACCAGCAGTAATTTTCAATCACAACCCCAAACCGTCAAGGTTTGCTGGTATGGCACGACAGAACCACTGCCATGTTGTCATAAGAATAACATGTCGTTGTGTCATAATATGTAAGATGTAAATGCATTCTTAAAGAAAACAACGCACGTCACTCAGTCACAAACATGATGCCTGTCATCCAGTAAACTGATGCATGCTCCAACTGCATTACTAGGACATTGGTAGGCCTAAAGTGTGAGCTCACTAGGGGGTAAATTCCTCGCGGGGCACTTGTTGAGATGCGCACTTCCACATGGAAGAGCCAGGAGCTGTGGTTCATTAATGTTGCAATAACTTGGATGGTAGCATCAAGTAATACACAACTGTGGGGTTAGAGATTGCAGTGTGGAGGTCTGCTAAAGTCCATTTTGCTCAATCAGTGCTCAGCTGTTGGCAAGGGAGTCAGTTGAGAGGAGGCACAAGAGGCCACCATATTGCCTGGCTACTATCACCAAGGGAGCCAGTCAAAAGGAGGTGTTTGGGCATGTCACCTGACAATTCGTCAACCATGTCTTACAGTTGCAGTGAAACTTTGTATAACTTGACTATTGTTGCTTGTTATTATATTTGAGCCCATCGTTTCTCCATTACAACAAGAAAATTCAGTGCGGTGCAGACAGGGGCAGATGATGAAATGGGGCTTTGACGCTGCTAACTTGCAACAAGTTTATCTCAAAGCTTGTTACTGTTCTTATGCCAGGTTAAGCAATTCACTGCGCATATCAAGCTTTTGTTGCTTGATATGCATGGTGAAATCCTTTGGCTAGCGCAAGGGCGGTTATGAAATTTGAAACAAACTTGCTGTGAGTTGGTACCACGTGTGTCCAATTTCTTTGTCTGCCCCTGTCTCCAGTGCACTGTGTTTTCTGCTTGCAGCTTTTCTTTTTTTTTTTTTTCTGCTATCTACTGCTTTTTCTCTCGTTGCGTCTTCGTTGTTGCCTTTTTATTCTTGACACATTTATTAGTCACAATGCAACAGGCAAACATTCCTTTCTATATGCATCCTTTAAAACTTGCGCTGCATTTTTCCAATACATTTGCAACATGACATGCTCTGCAAAGGCAGCTTCCAGACCCAGTGGACCCTAGTTCACATCTCAGGGTCACCATGACGCTTGTTTCTGAAGTGCTTTTGTGTGTGTGTGTGTGTGTGTGTGTGTGTGTGAGAGAGAGAGATGTATATATTCAGGACTTTGAAGGAGAAAAGGAACGGCATTTAATAGCCCCACATCTATACAGTCTGGAATGACAGCAGATAGGACTGCTATTATTTTATTCCCATTCGTTCATTCTTTCATTCATTCATTCATTCATTATTGTCTTGCTGCAGGCATCAACAGAGAGCATGAACTCATTATGTACCAGGAGTCACTTCCGGCAGCAGTGAAAGAGGTGAGCTGCACATTCACTCAATTTAGGAGCACCATGTCTATCTTTGTAAAGATGGGCTGTATATATTAGTGCAGTTTCAAACAACATGTCCGTATGTGAATTGTTGGAATTACCCAGGTCATTCATGTCTATTAAAGGTTTCTAGTGCTTTTACCACATTACAACAGACTAAAATGCATATGAAACAGTGGCACAAACTAAAAATTGCTTAACGAGCAGCGGCATGGGCTTTGAGATATCTTTGAGCAGCAAGTAATCACTGTTGTCAAGCCTTTTGACTGGACGACATAGAAAATTTAATAATAAAGTCTGAAAAACTTTGTAGTCTGCAACCATAATAACTTTCCCGCGTGTGCCACAGCATCCTCGGAGCTTGTTTTGCCGTCAAGCTTTTTCACTTCTATACTGGAAAAAAAAAAGAGAAAAAGAAAAATTTTCAGTTGTTCAATTTCGGTTTTTCGGCACTTTAAACAGCACATGCACATCAAGCGGTAGATTTGAGTGCATAAAGGCATTATCTGCACCTAGTTGACTGTTTATATGCTGCCTCCTGTTTTGGGCATTGGATGAGCTATTTTCCCTATCTTATATTTCTTGTTCTTGTCTCAACATGTAAAATAACCAGGAGGCAAGGTCTGACATTTTTTTTTCAATGGTTGATTGGTTTGTTTGTTTGTTTGTTTGTTTGTTTGTTTGTTTGTTTGTTTGTTTGTTTGTTTGCTTGCTTGCTTGCTTCCTTACTTGCGCTTGTATACTTATCATTAGGGGTGCGCAAATAGTGATTTTTGGGGCCAGATCAATAGTGCCAGAAGCAAATCAAATATTGAATAGTTTTTGAATAATCAAGAGCCGTTATCACAATTATAAACCAACATTCACCTTCTAATATTCTTAAAGTTTGCAAGTTTCTGTCACTACATAGTGCAAGCGTTACTTATTACATGCACAATGGAGCATTAGGAGCAATTTAGTAGTTTATTTGCATGCACAGATTCTTCAGAGAGGGCAAATGATCGCTGTATAACCCGCCGCAGTTGCTCAGTGGCTACGGTGTTGGGCTGCTGACCACGAGGTCGCGGGATCGAATCCCGGCCACGGTGGCCACATTTCGATAGAGGCGAAATGCGAAAAACACCCGTGTGCTTAAATTTAGGTGCACGTTAAAGATCCCCAGGTGATCGAAATTTCCGGAGTCCTCCGCTACGGCGTGCCTCATAATCAAAGTGCTTTTGGCACTTAAAAACCCCATAATTTTTTATTTTAATCGCTGTATAGCCTGTAAAGTATGGCTACCTAAGCAACGCAGCCTACTCCACTACACAAGTTCTCATGTTTTATGTATATACTATGCCCCCAGGTGCAGACATTTGCTATACTTTTGCTCCAAATTGTATGTTTAATGGAGTGCAGTTGACGTTTTGAGATATTCGAAAAGTATTCAAAAAATATTTGCATTCACGAATAGTGACTATTCGATTCATTATTTGAAAGTTTTGAATATTCCCACACCCCTACTTAGTATCACTGATAATGGCTTATCACCTTTGCTGTGATCCACCACAGATGAACTGAAGCCCAATAAGTAAATTAAAAAGTGCCAAGTAAAAACAGTGAATACAGGTCACAAGTCTAAAATGAATAGTAATACTAGTGGAAAAAGTAACATTAAATGCTGCCTGTGGTGGTGACGAGGACGATCCAAAAGGAAGTTGCACGTGCCTGCAAAGATTAGCGCGGAATGTGATATAATATTGAGGCATTGTAATAATACAAAGGTACAAGGATTCAAGTCCAGGTGGAATGAAGGTGCGTGTGAGTGAATACCTTTGGGGTTTCGCATGTTCATCCGGCTTTGTTGTGCTATCACTGTAAGTGCCATCCTGATGCTTGCAGGCATACTGCTTAGACCCGAAGACCATGAGTGCACTTGGACCGGAAGAGTTGATAGAGGTGAGTTCGCAGACATTTTGTCTGTTTTTCAGTGCATGCTGAATGAAGTGCGGGCCTTTCGCAACCTAGGTTTTTACCACGTGGTACACTGTTACCCAGTGGTCAGTTAGCATCAAGGAAGGGAGCGAGCAGCATCTGAAGTTTTAAATTTTTCTGTGTTTAGAGGCTCGCTCTTACTTGGTTCATAAAGTACCAGCAACATGACAAGTTTGTGCAAGTTGGCATACGTGAATAACTTAAGGAAGTCATAATGTAAGACTACATGTACCGCATTACTATGAAGCCACATCCGATGTCAAAGTTAACCTATATATGCACTCCGGTTTGCCGTAGAGTCGCAGCACACTTCAACAGAAAGCAGCTGTAAGAATTCATACTGACAGATCGGCAAAGTAAAAAGACTTTTAATTCGTACAAAATAACATTTCTAGAGATTTTCTTTGTGCTGATAGCTGTATCAGGTCACACTTATGAATGTATAACATTGTTTTAAGCGGTTATTTGTGTGTTTCTTTCCTGAGGGCTGGTTAATCCAGCATGAGTTATGTGCAGAAGTGGATAATATGTGCGAAATTGCAGTATATACCTGCAAGTTCAACCTAGTCACTTAGTGACTAGCGCCTGCGTCATCATTTGGTTGTCTTGCATGAATTGCCTTGGGCACAGCTGTTGTGTTGGATCAATCGTGGACGAGCATGGAAGCTACGTCATGCCAAATTAAATGTTGACTTTCATCTTCTGTGCAACTACAGTTCAACCGCGTTATAACGAAGTACTTAACTTTTCATAACCTCTTGTCCATAGAACACCATGCATTTAGAACCTCAATGTAAAGAATTGTGTTTGTATACGATTTCAATATAAGAAAATTTCACTGCCGCCGCAAAGGAATGCTGAAAAAAATAAGTGGAAACTTCTGCAGGCACAGATGGTCAAACGATTGAATTACAGGCGGCTGCAAATGCACCTCAAATCGCGCAGCCCCAGGACAAGAGTGACCACTTAAGTGGAGCCGCATCATGTTCCGCATAAAGTCCAAGTGTGATAATATCCTAGCACACCCTGTGCACTGTGTGCTATTAGTGCTAGTGAAAGTGTGCGAGGTTACCCTCGCACGCGAGCTCGCAGTAACGCGATCAAGCGTGCACAAGGGTGCGGGAGGGCAGAGTGGGGGTTAAATTGGTGCGTGTCTCGATTTCTGGTGCGCGTCTCAGCCGTAGCGGCGCATGGCTGTAAGTGCAGCTGATCGCACACTCAGCCGCGCACCCTGCTTTAGAGGTAATCTGCCACGTGTGCAAAGAGTGGCCGTGCCGAGTGGGCGTGGCACCATGTAAGCTGTCTTGCAGTGCGTTTAGTATTGGAGGTTGCATAATCGTGAGTTTCGGTGACCCATTGGAGCGAGAGGCAGACGAAGCATTTGCTCCCTGCTGTCAGCCGCGGGGGTGGAGTGCACACGAAAGCGTGGCTGGCTTCGCTTAATTCATACCGCCGAGAAGATATTGTCCACGTACGTCGCATGAAACCGTACTATTCGTCACCGACTCCCAAATTTATAAAAATTAATTGTTTTCTCATATAAATTTGCTTTTTTTTATTGCCCAATAATTCGAAAAAGTGTGCGGCCTCTTTTCGTGTAAGAAAAAGTTGATCGGCGACTGTACTTACTTGCATAAAAGATCGAATTTCGATACAAAGAAATTTCAATATAACGAAGCAAATTGCCGATTTTACCGACTTTGTTATTTCAAGTTTAACTATATAATATTCTCTCTGTCGTCCAAGGTTGGAGCATCTTACAAACCACGCCTGCAATTTCTACTGTGCCTGGTGTGAGCCCGCTTTCCTTGTGTGCAGATGTACATCAGCCGAGACAATGTGAACGCCAACGAGTATGACTTTGCCAAGGCCCTCGAGCTGCTGAGCTTTGTCACGGACCAGACGAGAGCCCACATGCTGCGCATGCGCATCTGGTGTGCAGCCATCCTCAGGAACCAGTAAGCAGGGCACAGTCCAGGCACTTCTTATACCGCTGCATCAGTACTAGTACCCAGGGTACAGCGAAGCTGTCCATCATGCAAAAAAAAAAAAGCTATGGCTACTTCACATGTGAGAGAGTGGCCTCACCCAGCCTGCTGGTTGGGGAGCAAGTTTAAAATTTAGCTCGTGTTGAGTCGCCCCTAAAGTGCACAGGTGGCGTCGATGGACAGGTAACCTTGAACAATGCTGTGTGTATGTCAGTGAAATCAAAGTGCTCAGTGGTGAGTGCAAGTGCCCTATTACTAAGTTCTGGTTGAGTATTCTAAAAAAACATCTGTGGGCAATTCTTTGCAACCTCACATATAGACACTATGGGTATAATAGACAAGTTAACATGTCATGGCACTTAGTGCCCCTCGTTTACTAACATAAATGTACACGCTAAGCACGTGTATGCATACATTTGATCTGCTGCTGTCTTTACATCTACCATCAGCTACAGTGACTTCTCTACTAGTCTCCCGATCTATGATTACTGGAACACATCGCAACACTCAGATCTAGTGTGACGGGACAAGCATGTGCCTTGTCCTTGCTGTTACCTGCATACGTGTTCGAGTGTTGCACTGTTTATCGGTACACTGAATCTGCAACAACTAGCCAGACTGTTCATCTTGCTGGTTTCTGGATACACCGTAATCAAGATAGAAGTTAACATTCTGTGTTGGACTTCCAGTTAGCACTGTGTGCAACACTCTGCTTTGAAATGATGAGCAAAACGAAAGCAAGGTAAAAGTGAGAGCCTGCATTTCGATAAGTGGACTTGTCTTTTTCAGGACGACAAAAGACAACTTGACTTGTCGAAAGTTGGCTCCAACTTTCACCTTGTTCTCGTTTTGCTAATCGCCTTGAATTTCCATTTCCTACCTTCCCTGTGTTTACCTTGCTTTGAAGTCATTCCACAAGTCTGTTGTTTTCTTTTCCAGCTCTTGTTGCTAATTTAGAGCGTTTGCATTTTCGTGTGTACAAACAATGTCTTTTTTTTTTTTTTTTTCTTCAAGAAGAGCTCGCACATTCACCTAGTTAGACAGCAGTTACATGAAAAATGTTGTTGCTAACTTCATGTATATCGTCATTTTCAAATCAGTGTTGCCATGCTATGAGCCAAGTGGCTAAAAACATTTTTCTACTCCTTTTGATTCAATGGAAAGACCTGAAGCAGGCTGACCAGTGTGGTTTGTTTGTAGCCAGCAAAACAAGAAAGCTGTGGCCTAAATTTATTTGCTTTTGGCAACTTCATGTTGGTGTAGACTACAAGCACGCAATCTTCAGAGATAAATGGCAAATGTTGGGTGAAACCTATTCCAGTTGTATAAAATTAAATTGCAAGTAATATAATTGTGTTGGTACCTTGTGCTCCCAAATAATATGAACACTTTCAAGCAGTTTCACAGAGGGTTTCATGGTGACTTCCTATCTCTTGTCAGGGTGGCTTTGGTCTTGCATAGTATTTGCATTTTACCAGTTTTTATTTGTACTAACCTTCTGAACTCATGTGTCAGGCATATCTTGCACAAAAGTAACAGTGAGAGCTTTATGTAAGCTATTAGATTCAGATGTTTTTGAGTGCTAAACATTAAGCATACCAGTGCCCTCTTTTAGCTCTGTTGTTTACTTGCACATCTGATTTTTCTAGGTGGGAAGACTTGAACACTGACGATCCTGTTCGCGTCATGCCAGATCTGCTATTCTTCAGAATTGCAGAACTGCATTTTTCCAAGGGTGAGTCTCTTTCACACATTTGTATTTTTGATGGGAAATAAGTCATAAGAATACCAGCCAAGTGTGTCGAGGAGTGATGAGACTGCAAAGTCCGTTAACGCATCTTTGCTTCTGTTGAGGCAGGACAGGGATAATTGCAGACCCTGTAACAAGGCTTCACCATTACACTGTGCCAAGGAAATACTGTGTCGATACTGTGCTGAGGAAAGCACAGGAAAGTGTCACCTTGAAAAAGACAAGTCCACTTGTTGATACGTTGGCTGCCGTTTTTACCTTGTTGTCGTTTTGCTGATCGTCTTGAATTTCCATCTCCTGCCTTCCCCGTGTTTTCCAAGGCTTCGCACTGTAATACTTGAAATGGGATGATTATGAGAATGACCTTTCACATTGTTAATGCTAAGCAGTTAAATCTGTATGCATCTGTGCTGTCCCCATTCGCACCACTTTGTGTCCTCACATCATGCTACGTTCCTTTGCTGTGGGACAAAGGTTTGAACTTGGCTGAGTTCCTGCCTTCTCTGGATGAGCTGCTCGAGATGCCGGACTTGCAGGACCTGGGAAGCAACCCTGCCTTCTCTTTTATGCTTGGTGCCGGCTACGAGCACATGCAACGAGTGGCAGCATGTTAGATCCCCTGACATGACGTCCAAGATTGCAACACTCGTCTCAGTGTAAAAAAAACATCATTCATGCTGTACTGCTGTTTTTTGCTGCCATCGTTTTATGTTGCTGTTTTGTGTCTTTTACCAGCTTTATACTGAACAGAAGTTAACAGAAGTTAACAAATGCCCACGAAATAAAAAACATTGCGCTGCTCTTCATGTGATGGAAGCGGTGTTCAGTCCTCGTTATAACTGTACATTGGAACTTCGAAATTAAATTACCTTTTAATGAAAGATGGTCATGCTTGGTTTACTACACCCTTGTGCAATAATAGCAGGTGCGCTAACCCTGGTGCCTTAGTCACAGGAAAAGGGTGTGCTTGTTGAAATTTGATCAGCACAACCTACATTATCCAACCCTCCTCAAAAGTCTGGGTAGATTCTCAGTATTTCTTAATGTCACTTTTTTAGCAAACGCACTCATTGCTGAGGATTAAGGCTACAGCTCTCCACAGGTATTGCTGGATTCAGAAGATGTAACAGTAGTCCTAGCCATATTGAGTGGTTGAGCCATACAGCCGACAAGGCAAAGAAGAAAAGTCCGAGGACACCCAAGCACTTTTTACGAGTTGTAAATGTGAAAGCATTAACATCCAAGTGAACGCCACTGTGTGGTCCCGTTCCTTCAAGGTATGAACTCATAGCAGGCAAACGAGCACGTTGACATGCTTAGCCAAAGCCTACGAGACAGTACAAGGCCGATGCAGTTCAATCCGTGACATCATGCTACCTTGCCCGACTGCCATATAAACTAATGTGGATGCTCCGGAGTGATCCCAAGGCCTCCTAGATAGATCTAGGAGGTGTTGGTAAGCTGCTGTGATTTTGACGTGGCCACGTTCATCACGCCGGGCATGGCAACTGAAATGTCAGTCCAAATAGCAGGAAGTTTTACAGCAGAGTGTACAGGCCTGCTATCTAGGAGGTGCTGGTTTAGCCCAGTGGGTACGACACTCAGCCTCTGAGCATGGGGTCGTAGGTTTAAAGCTCACTACCACCGTTTCTCCCTTAGAAATTTTATTAGTTTTTCTATACATTTTCTTTATAGAGATTACTGAAGCGTGGTTAGAACGCAGGCAAGAGCTTGCGCAGATAACGCAGGCTTCCGAGAGAGAGGGTGATGTGGCATCGGGCGATGCCCTCTCCCTTCGCGCAACACCTGTTGCGCTAGTGCAGCAGCAGGTGTACCCTTTCGCCCGCTCTGGTCTGTCAAGGCGAACTGATGACGTGGCGTCGCAGCCAATGGGAATTTAGGTGCTTTTTTTCACTTGTCCATACGACAGACACCAGCTTTTTTACTCAATGGGACATTTGACGCCTTCAGATCAACAGACGGAGGGAGGTACACTGATGTTAAACAGTCTTTTACAACCCACTGGATTGACGGTAATCTGGCAGATGAAAAAGCTGTGATAGAATTATTTATAGAACAGAAGTATTGTCAGTATCAATGAGAAATTTGTTCAGGCTCTTTGCCATACGACTCGCTATTTTTTTTACTTCAATCTCACATTTGTGCGATTTTCGACATGCACTTTTCTAGATTCGTATACAATGCTTTTACTACAACATTCATTTTGTTGTGTATGTTTCTTTAGTATCTCTCCACAATGAAGCAAGTTGAATTACAAAACTTAAGAAATTTGTTACGCTATCAGCTTTCAAAGTATCATGTTTTGTCAATAACCTGCCTAGTTGTTGATGAGTCCCACTCTCGAAATAGTTGGCAAAATAAATTTGTTCCATGCAAGGCTTCAACAATGCCATGCCAAAGTTGAACCTGCTGCATGGCTTCGTGCAAAGTTACGTGCACTATGTACCTAAGGATAGCGGTAGATACAAAATAAACATAAGAAGGTCAAAAAAGGGACGATAATTCTGAGGTGCATTTTATGTGCAAGGTAACCGTCATTTGGAGCCCGCGTTAACTATGAATGAAATTGTGCGTTGCGTGTGCGCGCGTACGTGCGAAACGCAAGTCGCGTGGGAAAAGATGCAAAGACATGCTTGCAATCTTTTAAAAGGACCCTGATAGTTTAACAACGTAGACACGAAATTAAACCAAAGGAAAGAAACAGTACGGGCCCGTTACGAACTTGAGGCGAAGGTGCAGTTTTAACGCGAGAGCGTTAAGGACCCCGTGTGGCAGAAAATCCGGCGTCCAGCGTCGTACGTCGCTTTGACAGAAATAATTTGCACCAAAAACCCGAACCACGCATACCCAACCGCTCTTCTACCACCAAAGTTGCTCATACGTATCTTGCTTTTCATTCTTTACAAAGTTATTCCTCGGAATTTTGCGAACGGCAGCCCACAAACAATTGTAATGGGAAAAGAAGGACACCCGTCACCGCATATCTTTTATGTTAGAGGCCGCGTTTCTAAATTCTAGGCACTATATTCGTGCATAGCGTTCATCGCGTCCCCTCCCCCCCACTTTTTTTCCCCCATAAAGCATCTGAGGGCGAAAGCAATTTCATAATTTCCCTCACAAATGTGCTGCCGAGTGAGCGCATTATCTAATAACCGCGGTTGTGCGATGTGCTTGCAGTAGCCACAAAATCGGAACCAAAACTAAAGAAAAAAAATTGTCACTAGATTGTTTTTGTTGTATCCTATTGCTCCCTGTGACTGCTGTTTCCTTACATCAGGCCCTGTTGTAAATTGAAGTTGTGCAACGTTGTCGTTTTGCAATTGTTTCTTTTGTTCTTGAACATCTTGAAGCCAATGCCTCCTTTACTAGATGCCTGCCGCGTCGCTAGTCTTCCCATTGGAGTGGAGGTTCCCGTAGTTCACGGTAGTCGCGGAGAGACGGCGCTCGCAGCCGACCCACTTCCTGTTGCGGAGGAAGTGACGATTACTAGGCTGGCGCGCGCTCGACCAATGGCTTGACGAGACACCGCGGGTCCTGTGCCTCCGGGATCGCAACAGACGCCGCTAAAATCTCGGAGGCTGGGCTACGTGATTTAGGCTTGCAGCGGCCACCGCAGCAAGCGCTCGCAGCCGACCCGGGTTAGCCCGGGTGGGGAAGAGTAAAGAGGAGAGGGGCAAGAACCAGCTTCTCAGCTCACGCGGCAGGCATCTAGTAGAGGAGGCACTGTTGAGGCTTTCATGAGCGCTCGGCCTGCTTCTGCTAGCCGCTTCATCGTATCTAAAGAAAACACCAGTGGCCAAACAACAGCGATGCCGATGAAAGTGTGAGCGAGAACCGCAGGTTGCTGCAAAAAGCTCGCCATGTCTTGCGACTATGCAAGCGGGCTGTCCGAGTACGCCGACAAAGGCATCTGCGGCCAGCCCGAGCATTTCGACGAGCCGTCGCTGCTCGAAGACAAGATCGCACGACTCGCCGACTGGATGCAAGCCTCCAAGCACATCGTAGTGATCACCGGCGCCGGCATCAGCACGTCGGCCGGGATCCCCGACTTCCGCGGTCCGCGTGGAGTCTGGACTCTGGAGCAGCAGGGTGAGAAGCCGCAGGTCAACATCTCGTTCGACGACGCGGTACCGACTTCCACGCACATGGCGCTGGTTGAGCTGGCGCGCAGCTCGCATCTCAAATTCCTCGTCAGCCAGAACGTCGACGGCTTGCACCTGAAGTCGGGCTTCCCGATGGACATCCTCACGGACTTGCACGGAAACATGTTTCTGGACCGATGCAACCAGTGCGGCCGGCAGTTCGTGAGGACCACGGCGACCAAGTCGGTCGGCCAGAAGCCCACCGGCGAGTCGTGTCCCGTGCCGAAGAAGAACGGCCGGCTGTGCCGCGGTCATTTGCACGATTCCATCCTGGACTGGGAGCACGAGCTGCCCGAGGACGGGATCGAGGCGGCCGACCTGCACTGCAGGGCCGCCGACCTCATCCTGTGCCTCGGCTCAACGCTGCAGATCGTGCCGTGCGGCGCGCTGCCCCTCCTGGCCAAGAAGACGGGAGGCAAGATCGTCATCTGCAACCTGCAGCCGACCAAGATCGACAAGTCGGCCAACTTGATTCTGCGCGCCTACGTTGACGACGTCATGGAAAAGCTGATGAAGCGCCTAGGAATCGCGATACCGACCTACTCTGCCGAATGCGACCCCACCAAAATCAAACGCGAAGCCCCTATGGAGTATCCAAAGTTGAGACTGCCGGACGCCAAGGCGCCTGCACCTCGCAAGTACAAAAAGAAACCCCGGAAGAGAGAAAGTAGTACCTCGCCGGACGACGCGACCGCGCGGAAAGCGATCAAAAAAGAACGTCGTCTGTCGTCAACCGATGCAACCGGTTGACAGACGACGTGCTAGAGAATCTTACGTTTTGCAGCTTAGCAACGCCTCGTGTTAGTCGTGCAGGTGTCAATTGTTTACGTATACATCGTGATTGTGATGTGATATGAGGTGGTGTTCGGGGCCACCTCTTTTAACTTCCCTCACGCGTTTATGCTTCTCCAAACAAACGCCAAGCTTGTGACATGCTCGTGGTATTTATAGCTCAGTCTTACCTCGACATCTTCCACTTTTCGCTGCCTATTGTGCATCACACCTGTTATCGTTGTTTTGCCAAAATGTACTATCCATGCTGCATGCAGAGCTAACAAATTTAAGCTTTTATGCATTCATGTTTCATGATATTGAGTGATGAATCTTTTTTAATTCCTAAAGAATGAAGTAGCCAAACTGTCGTGTAGCTGGGCATAATCCCGTAATTACACGATTCTTGATCACAGCAGTTAGTTTGACACCTGTTTATACAACATCTTTCACAGATTATGAGCTTGGAATAGAAAATGTTGCACACCTTTCTGCACAAATGTTGTGTTTGAAAGTACGCACTCAGTGGTGAGGCATTAATGTAAAATGCCTTTTGGACAAGCTGTACACTTAAACATCATTTTCATTTAAATCCACTGCTCATTCACTGCTGTATGTAGAGTAAAAGCATTGTCTAGTGAAACAAACTGCATTTCAGCATTTTTCATGGCTTCATGCAACACCTTCCAAATTGACCTGCATAGTCATAGCCGAATAGCCGAATATGATGTGTGCTGCTCAACAAGTAATACTTGAATTTCTTTTCTTTCTTTTTGTCATGAAAATTATTTGTAGAATATGTGCAATGGAAATGGTTTTTTTGTTATTATACTTTTGTCCACTGTATATTGTTACAAATAATTTGCTGCTGTAATAGCTTATGAGCATTTATGTGACCCATTTATGTCACATTATTTATAGATGCACATCTGTAAATTTGTGTATACTCATCTTGCTTCAATGACAGTCCATAATGCTGCATCTAGCCGAGAGCAAATGACCACCAGAGTCCACTGAAGCCCATTAAAACACCGTTTGTCATGTGCCGGGGAAAAAGGTGTTTCCAAGGGTCAAATTAAGAACACCACATGTTGAAGAAGTAGAGTAAAAGAAAGAACAGAATGAAAAGAAAGCACTGCTTGTGAGAGGCTGCCTTATGGAATGAGGTGATGCATGTGATCCGAATAACTTGACAAACGCTTCTTTTGTCAATGCACTATCCAGGACAGCTGGGCATCCTTGTGGTGGCTGCTGCGTGAAAACTCTCAGCTCTTGTGAAGCAATGCATATTTTTTATATCCCCATTATGATCTGCTCTTTGCTTATGAAGAAATAGAATTATCATGACCCAGTCCTACGCCGTCTGACTCCAGACTGTGCCACCTCATCTAACCATTTATTACACTCAACTGTGTTGTCCGACCATTGGCACCCATTCTGCTACTGTAAGAGATTCTGGTTACCTGTTATATGCACAACATGGCCTACCTAACCACTCCTCCAATAAACAGTTGCATGTAGGGTAGTTGGCTCATGATCATAAATGTGAAGTTGATTGCACTGCCTAGATCTAACAGAACATAAAGAAAACTTAATCGTGTGTGAGTGACTGTTCCTTTATTTATTTATTTTTTTTCGTGTGTGTCCTGTTAGAACTGTGCAGTGCAACTGCATATCAATGATCCACTTCCTCTTATTTCCAACTAAAATATAATTAACCCATGTTTGCTCTCTCATCCATGCTGCCATCTTTTAGTTTTTTACTTTCATGTTAATCACTTTCTGTTCCATCGCTCATAGTGCCATCATTAGCTTCTTTAGAGTTTCTTAGTTATCGTAGCTTGCTAGGTCGGTGCAACACAACTTGGCAGTGACTGCAGTAATGCCCTTATGGCACAGCATCAGCCTTGTATGTGGTAGGTACTGGGTCCGAATAATGGCACCTCTGAAAACACAATGGCTTTTCTCATGGGTAGAAGTGTACCCTGGCCTGGTGCTTGGTTACTTGTAGTGGTTCTCACCTAAAAAAAAAGGTCTTTTAGAGATTATTTTACAGGTCATCTGGCAACCCTTCTCCAACCATCCAGCCTTGTAGTAGAGCTTTCACCATGGATGTGGAAGGCAGACTGTAGATCCTCCCGTACATCGTCCAATGCAAAGAGAAAGGCCACAGCAATCATCATCATAACACCGTTGCTGCTGCTGGTGACATAGCAGTAAAATATGTATAGGCGTGCTCCCAACCAGGTGCTTGGTCATCACAGGACCTCTATGCTTGAAACGGCAAAAAAGCCGAATTTCATCTCATTCTTGTTCAGGAGCCTTGGTCCATGTCTCAACTCAAAGCCGGAACCCACTACAGCTGTCATGTTGCAGCCGTGGCGTAGCGTCTCCATGTATTCTTTTGTGTTGCTGAATAATGTTCGTGATGTATGTAGGTGTCACAGATTTTTGTTGTAGCCAGCCATGCAACGTATTCAGCCATGCAAAGTATAGGATTCATACTGCATATACTCTGTTTCCTTTAATACAGTTAGCATTCTTAGCCTACGTCCCCCTCTTTGATGTGCTGCTTCTGTCTGCCAGCAGGCCCTTAAAATGTCGCTCTTGCTCGCAAAACAACAGCACATGTGCAGTGTCACCCAATAAAGAACAACAGCTGCACGCTGCCCCCACTATGATGCCCATCCAAAGGTGTGCTAGTGCCCCTTACAAGAAACTCAAAATGAATCCCTTCGCTGTGAGACCAATCAGGCTAAAATACTACCAAATGCGAAGAAACCCAGTATCTTTACAGATCACATTGGGGATGTATGACTAGCAGAAATTAAGTACAATGGCCAAGAAAGTGTACTGGCAGTCTTGTACATCTCTCGAAGTGCTTCTAAAGCACCATATCGGGAACTCATTTCCTTAAGTTTAACTTGATCCACTTCAATCTGTCTTACCCTATTATAATAACACCTCTGATAAGAAGATGCTAATGATTATATGAGGGGACTTTAACGTTGGTGTATCTAAACCCGCAAATGCTTGGTTTCCCAAAGATTGAGAGAAGTATTCAGTGTTGAAAGGGCCTTCAAAGACTTCATGCCCAGGGTGAAAACATGAGGGGGGTTATCAACCATGTGTTTGTTAGGGCTTACTGACTTCAAAGCACCATCAAGCCATACTTCACCTTCCACAGAACCCTCATGTGCATTTGGTGACGAACCCTGTGGTGATGCTTGACTCGCACGTCCCCTGATGTCTTCCCCGTATGGCTCTCGCATCTCCTGTAATTTGGCTTCTCCTCACAGCTAAGCGGCGGTCGGTGTGGTTACAACATATTCCGAGAGATGGTGCGAGTATTACGCTGCTAACACCGCCTAACATCGGGGTTAGTCGGCCACGACAGGAATAGGCTTTTCCCTTTGGCTCGGGGGTCAGTGGGTGGCATGAACGTTCCGAGCATGCGCCGATCCAAGCTTCTGCGAGACTGTCTGGCAAGGCCTAGGAGCAGGACACCAGAATAAACAAACACGATTGCACGTGCACAAACAAACAAATGCGCGCACCACCATTCGCATGACCGTACACGCAAACGACCAGGTGTTGGTGTCCAGCATGGGGCGAACATATTCGCTCGATATCCAGTCGCGGCGAGTCGAACTTCGTAGATTTCTCGCGGCACCCGTCAGCATGTTCTGTAGGTAGTGATTTGGCTAGCGAGCATTAGAGTATAAAAGGTGCAATAAATGCCCTTGTGATTTGCACTACTGTGTTGTCATTCCTTTGTCCCAAGAGCACGGGTGAGACCCCACAACTCGAAGTTATGTAAATCTGAGAATGACCTCGGCAGATTGTAAATAAATGTGTCTTCGGCAATACAGTGTGTTGCTACATTGCTTTAATACTAATCACATTAACATACACAGTCACTGTTTTCACCGGAATTGGTTCGTCCTACATGCTACAACCTACAAACCTGGTTGATTTCTTTGTAGAGCCATGACATCCTGCTTTGTATCTACCATTCAAGTGGAGTTGTGCACTGTACATTTCTCAAGTAAATCATTGGGAAAGGAATAAACTGCAAAGTTGGAAATCTGACTGTTGATTTCTTGAGAGCTAATGGCATGGTGCTTTTGATCAATTGCAAATATCCATCACGTGACAATAAAACAGTTTAATGAATTTGCTAAGTGTTTATTCTAGTCACGTCAAGCGCTGAACCCAGCAGTCAGATGTCGTAACATACCGTATCCAGCGTTGAACGTTGCTGCCAGAGTGTTGGTCAGCCTTGAGAAAACGGATCTTGAGCCCAGATGTCGACTGGTTTGAAAGTTCAAATTTCATGGAGATGGGTCCAAGCTCGAGCTTCCCGAAACCACCTTCATTAGCGTTGGCAAGCTGCAAAGAATTGTGCATGAGAAGACATGCATCAGCGGGCCTTTTGCCAAGAGTCTAGCCGAAAAGAATGTTGCACGCACTTTGTGTTCAAACACTTACTCTGAATTTGGCCACCGCTTCCGACTTGGCTTTCAGACATCTTATCCTCCACATAATTTTCTTGCTTTCGTATTGAAATTCTGCACTCTGTTCCAATTCATTGAAACGCTTCATGACCCTGTTTTGATTTGAGATAACAAGGCAGGCCTCATTTAACATGGAGACTCTCGGATAACTGCAGGTGTTGTAACTGCGGATCCTCACACTCAATGGCTCATGCCTTCAGAATGCATAAAGGTACAATTGACTCGCATTAATATGAGCCCCTAGAGACTGCAGATCTTTATCTAAATTGCCTTAAGTTGTATAAAATCTGGTCCCACAGTGAATTATGGGTCATTACACTGATACACACATAGAATTCAGGGCTCCATGGTAGAGAATATGGATATAGTACCTACACATCCTGAATATCTGTACAAACACAACTGGCTAAGTGACACTATACCGTAATGGCAATCAAAAACATGCAGAGAAACCCAATAAATGATAGCAAGTATGTTGTGAATATCGGTGCCTTAATAAATTGGCTCTTATCAACTGTTCTAGGTAATACTATGGCACTTGAAGGTAAAAGGCTCAACTTAAAGACTTGTTCCACTGAAGCAGCTTCGAAAGTACTCGAGGGCCAATCAATACTTTGGGGATTAGCTTGAATTATAGCAAGCCTACTGAACTGTAAGAAATCAGGATACAACACTTTCTTTTTAGATAAGTTACATGCAACCACACCCACTTATGTCGGGCAGTGTGGTATAATTAAATCCTCACAAAGAACCTGTGCAAGGCACTTTGATAAGACAAATAAATTTTCCAAGATAACATTCTTTCATTTTTTCCTGTGGAATGTACCAATAAGGTCCTATTGTGTAACTAGAGCAGGACTTCTATTGCTTCCTTTGTATGTACTTTCTCGTATAGTAGCATCTACATTTACAATGAAACAGTGCTTCAAACAGTGAAACCTCTCAAGCATGTAAATGCAGGCTGTGTCAAAACCGCCAGCAGGGTGATTGACAGCAGTAGACTTACCCGCTTGTGTTGCAAGGCAGGGGAATTTCCAGAGTAGTCCCAACAGCTTCTGATCCTGCATTGCCTTCACAGCGTAGCTTCACTGTGAGGACCAGGTCCCTTCACAGTGGTAGTAAGAATCACCGTTACCTCTTACAATTTATACACAACTGCAAGCAGATTTTACTCTCCTTGACAGGACTTGCATGAATGTTGCCATGTCTTATGTCACACTGATGCATTTCAAGCATAAAGTAGTTCTCTTTTTCATTTTCTTTTTGCAAATTATTTAAAATTGCAAAATTTCAGGAACCTGAAGTATCAAGTTTACATTTCTGTAAGTCAGCAACAAAAAAAAAAATGAAATTGCAATTATGTAAATTGCATCTATTGAGACATGTAAAGCGAAAAAAATTGATGTATCACTCATCGCTCTCCAGTGAACCACTAATTTGTGAGCAGGACTTTTGCAGAACTCTCGTAAACATTGTGCCATTTCACGTAAATTTTAAACTTTTGTGTCATGCCTGTCCACTTAAGGCACTCTAAAAGATGCAATTAACAGAACTGTGATACCTCTTTTCCGTGCAGAGTTACAGATTTGTATACTTATGTTTAGTTTGTTTTTTAGCTTATTTGTTTTTCAAAATCTTTTGTAAAAAAATTCTAGGCTCTAAATCAAAATGCTGCTTCCAACAGTCATCAGAATTTAGATTTCACTCTGAAATGCAACAAATATCATTCATATCAGTCACCTGATGAGAGCACTTAGACGTTTCACATGCATTTGAATAGAGAAATTGGAGTCGACCCCGAACTAAAGCTTCCTCTTATGTGGAGTTAACTGCTCAAGTACCGCAATAAGCTGAACAGCAAACGCACCAAAAAACAGGTTTGCAAATGAGAGACAAAGAATGACCTTGAGCTTGGCACTTCCTCCACTGCTGCAACAATTGAGAATGGGTATCCATTGTTCGGCCTAGTGGTGCAGTACCTCAGAACTGGAATCTGCAGTGCCGTGAGCGGGGGAGGGATGAAAAATATAAAAGAAAGGAGAGTCAACAAATGTACATGCAGTGGAATTCATAAAATAAGAGTGTTCTGAGAAAAATTATTAATGTGAAAAAAAAAAGCTGCCTGCAGAATAAGTCTGAGCTGACTGGGAAACTAACAACTTGTCTCTAGCCTAGTACGTGGTTCATGTTATGCCAATGTTATTGTATGGTCATAAATATTCAGTCATGAACTATTAATGCAAAATTGGAAAGTTCGGACTTCCCAAGATGATATTGTTCTCGTCTATAGAGAATTAACACAATAGCACCAGAAAAATAGAATTCATGAGTTGAAATTTAATGCTTAGTATTTTTTGCAGCACAATGGCATGTAAGTCAGAAGTTAATGTACTAGTTCCTCACCTCTCCTTGAGGGGCTAGAACAGTCAGTGTCCGGTCCACAGAAAACTTGTCACTTTTGACCGTGTCATGAAGGATGTAGTTGGAAAGGACGACGTCTGTGCTGTAGGATTCTGGAAAAACAAATCCAATAGAGATGTCATGCCATGTGTGGTTCAATGTAACTTGCACACTTTTCAGTACGCAAGCAGCCCCTGACTAATACAACGTCAATGGTGCACTGACTTTACCCGTTTTCGAGGTGCTTATACATAAGTGGCTAAATGTGTGACAATGTGTTAGCACAATTTCATCAATAACAGTCAGCTTGAACATAAGACTACAAATTATGACATATGTCTGTAATTTGGGTTGCAGTCAAACTTACCCTTTAAGCAGTATTTAACTAGCTCTGACAAAAACCATTGTTTGTAGTTAATGTATCTGTCATATGCACCTTGATCCATTTTTGTGTGAACACACACTTTCATGCGCTCCATATTTTCCTCAAAGCAAATTGGATGAAAACTTTTAGAACATAGTATACCTGATTCAGATGGCGCTGATGCAAGAACCAAATCTTCGTTGAATCCAAGTATGATGCTTGCTTTAGACTCGAGGCAGCTTTTTAAGTTCACGCTGCCACACAGAAGAAAGTTTGTGACACTTCCCTGGTTTTGAGGCAATGGGAAACCAAATGTGAGTGGTTTTGCGTGGACGTGACCTAAGTTGCAGTTACCTCTGTGGAGATGGAGGCATAGACCTTCTCAACAACATCAAGAAATATTTCAGCCTTGTGCTGGTTCTGCAAGCAAGTGAACCATTCAGTTCAGCCATAATAAAGAAATTGCAAGTTTTACCAGAGTGGCACTTGTACCAGTTACTTTGTGTCATGTATCACACAACTCTGCCCAGTGTCTTTACCTGGCTTTGCTCCAACCTCGATCCAAACACTGGCCTCAGAGCTGAGGTATTTGGCACAGCTGACTTTGTGTCCTGCAAACACAGAAGAAGAATCGTTTCGAAAATAAAACACTGATCGAAAAGCAATGTTTCTGTTTGTGGCTGTGTGCTTACCAGCGCCAGGAGAGTGGACGTCAATACTGTCTTCTTTAAAATGGGCGTACCAGCTGGTTCACTATAGATGCAGGGCCGCAGAGAGGATAAATCTGTCGTGTAAATGTGGCCACGGTTCTGAAAACAAGGGATAGAGGCAACAGTATTACAGGGTGTTATTTTTTTTACAGCTGTGAGGAGCATTAACCAATGTTACAAAACAAACATACATAGGCATGGCTAATTCGAAGCGTGCACTACTAGGACAAAAGTTGTTTCTTCTCGTACCTTTGCTTTTATCCTAGTAGTTTGCACTCCGAATTAGCCATGCTTCTATACCAACTCGTCCATCTTTCGCTTCTGATATATAGGCATGCTCCACCTTCAGAATGATGCTGTACAACAAGGTCAACTAGCAAATTGTTTAACAAAGACGACACATGCCTGCATCTGGCGTTAGCTTAGCTCATGACCTCTACTATGCTATTCAATAATTTACAAGATCAGTCTGTTAGAAGTGGCAAGGAAAAAACACAGCAGCAACTGTTATTCATGCAAGTATGGTGAATCACTGAATTGAATTGCGTCAATAGTACTGCTGGTATCAAAAATGCATGCATCACATTTCAGAAAAATAAGGAATTCTCATAAATAAAGCCGCTTACACAAATCACGCGCTTAGCACTTACTCCAAGAACTGCCAACAACTGCATAACACACTACAAATTTTGGAAATGGAAGCAATTTCTCCACAGCATACACCAACAAGCTTTGGCCAATGCAATTCCATTTACCAATGTTTCTCAACAGGTACGAAAAAATGCGGGATAACTTTTCAAGCACTCCTTACAACTATCTCGGAAAGTATCTCCTCGATGAGCAACGCATTTTTACGGAGGCTTTCTTCAGTTGTGGTTCCACAAAAATTCTTGATTAACATGTACAATCTGAAATGAGGAAAACAAACAAGATTGCCATGTCAAACACATGTACATGCACAAGTATGGGAGCAGGATTTTTCTATGCAAGCTGCTTAATTTGAGTGTGAGAACTTACTCATTTAAAAATTCAGTGGCTGTAACATCTGCAGCCAATGTGTCTCCAGTGGACCTCTTTGAACAGAGGACGTAGTAGATGTTCTCACGACAAATGTGGTAAATGGAAACATCTTCAAGCTTCTGGAAAGACAGGCACTGAAGAGGCTGTTTTGTCAATGAACATAAAAACGTTTTATTTATTTTACAACTTTCTTTTTTCTAGAATATTATGCCTCACTTTCTAACACAAGCGCTAGTATGGCACCTGCCCAAAGAGTTCGTGTTTCAAGCTCAATGACTTCTCTGAAGACCACACATCACCTTTCAAAATTTCCCAGGCCAAGTATGCGCGCATGACCACAACTGCTGCTAGCCTGAGGTACGAATTGCGCGGCACTCAGAAACTCAGTTAAGCACAAAGGCTGTCCTCACTCCTGAGGCCTTTGTACGGACGTGCTATAGACTCTTGACATAATTTAGTTCTTTATTCTATGAAATAAGTTCCACATGGCACCAGCGATGAGTTACAGGCGTTGCTAGTCATTAGACACTAGTCATTGTCGATGTTTTAGCAGCGTTTGAAGACGCCCATACTATAAGCAGCATAAAATTTAACAATAAGCTTCTCGGGCATTAAAGCGGCTGTTATTTGAGCGTGCACCTGTTCAGGTCCAACGGATTGCACATTGGTGCTCAATACGCAGTCGACGCACTCCTGGAAGCTTCTTGCCCCGACGTCATGTCTGTCTGTAGGGAGCAAGTCAAGGCGTTTGTGAACGCTCAATATGTTTGTGCTTCTGCGATTACCAGTTTATGTTTATACGAGCGCAGGATCTGCAACGCAGAAAAGGATACATTGACGGTGAACAAGAACTTGTCGTTTCGGGTTTGCAACTCCCAGGTGAACAATCATGACGACCTCACGCCCTCTCCATTGCCGCACCTTCGCGTTACCTTAGTACTTTAGTAGATCGCGGCCGAGACAGAGCTATCAAAATACATGGTGTGAAGTTCTACAGCCGCGGCATGTTAGTAAACAAAGGAAGCGGTACGACGCGCGGTGTCTTGCTTGCTACCCTAGAGTTTCACGCAATGTTCGCACGAACTTCTGTGTGAATATTTTTATGCCAGCTCAATGTGTCTATGATCACGACGGCAAAATAAACCATAAATCTTGCCAAAAACTGAATTGGATTGGATCGGACCGGCCGGGAAACGGCTGTTTTCATGACGTTTCATAACGCCAACTAGCAAACGGGGTGGCTGCAAGCGCCACCCCGCTTTCATATGATTGATACAATAAATGGAACATTCTTCTTCATAATGTATTATTGGTAAAAATATCATCACTCAATGTAACGCTCGCAGACAGATGCAATGTTTTGACTGTGTTTCTAGCATTTCAGCACAACTAAGCAATAATCTGTCCAGTGACGCTTCTAGCTGTGGCCTGTGTGCTCATCTCTCTAGTGGCTACACCGCTCAGCTGATTGGAAGCAGCCGAAATTAGCCGAAAGTTTTTTCATAGTTGTGATGGGGCGAATAATTTTTGAGCGCGTTGCCGGGCTCGTTGCGAAGCGCAAGTTATTCGTCGTTCCCACATTTAACATAAGTCGGTGCCTTTCAGTGGGCGACACGGCAAGTATGGAGCGCACTTTCACGCGGGCGGACGTCGAGGAATTCGCTACTCTCACGGGAGACTGCAACCCCATCCACCTGGACGTAGCTTACGCGCAGAGCAAAAATTTGCCGGCATGCGTCGTTCACGGGGCACTCATTAACGGGTAAGTAACGTTTCAAAAAGAAAATGGAGGAAACAACGCTAATGATGGTCGCGCAATTTATTTTAGGTCCACAGAAATTTTAACAAAGTTTACAAGAATATTGCAGTTCTTTACAGACTGGACTGCTATAATGTAGCAATTCCTTTCGCGCGATTGGCCAATCGTGGTGATAAGACCCTCGCAATACATGCCTCTGACAAACAGAAATATACAAAACAAAGGACGGCGCGCTAAACAGCTAGCGTGCTTTAAAACCTTGATACCCTTCACGGTAGTCCAATGGCAGTCGCGTCGTGCTACTGAGCTTGAGGTCGCGGGTTCGGGCCCAGCCGCGGCGGCCGCATTCCGATGGGGGCGCAACGCAGCGATTCCATGCGAAGACGCTACGGCACCATGCATTGGTTACACCGTGATGTGCACGCTAGACAAAAGCCAATAGTTGAAACCTAGCTAGTGCTACCAAAAAACATGCGTTTACTTGATCATGCAAATAAAGCCAGTGCAGTGAAGCTTAATTGTCATATCACGGTGCATCAATGTATGCACATGTCTTGGTCGCACTGGCATTGTCTTTGAGAAAAGTCATCATTTTTGTTTCCCGATGGATTGACATGAAGTAGCGCAGTGAAGTAGCGCAGACCGCTTTGTAGGTCACATAGGCATATGAAACTGATCCCTTTGAGAAGCTGACCTAAACTCTTTTAAATTAACTCTCCCGAGCTAAGAAGACAAACTGCTGCTAATAGTAATGCATGACTTCATTTTTTCACAGTTTGGTGTCAGCCGTTATTGGGACTAAGCTTCCAGGCCCTGGCTGTGTTGTTGTCCATCAAGTGCTCGAATTTCCCAAGCCACGTGAGTAAAGCACCGAAACACACATTAAAAATTGCTGGTAGCAAACATTTTCATGGCAGCGCAATGTCTATTTGCAACACTTTTACTAAGCTCACTGTTCCTAACTGAATGCAACTTCAGCATAGAGCGTAGCCCACTCGATACTGCATTTGTTTCCAAAGCACTGAGACATTTTCTTGCCAAATTCATAATTTCTTCTGTTGCGAACTGAGTGCAAGGTAAAAAAAATATAAATGTTCAGTCCACTTACCAGAATTTAATTATCCAGAGTAGATGACTGCTTTTGTCTCGTAATTGTTGGACATTTTGAGCTTTGCCTAATGTTTACCTGAAAAGAGATAATGTGGCACAATGTAAAATAACATGCGGAAGGAAAAACAGATGACAGAAAGAGCACTTTCTTTCTCCTTCGTTGTCTCCTTTCTTTCACGTATGCTATTTTACATTGTGCGACATTACCTTTATTAGCTATGTACCAGCTCGCCCAACATAGTACCCCGCTAAAGCATCTTTACCAGAACTTTAGCTTTCCTTGTGCACTCACAAGGAATGTGAATGCCAGATTTGTTACATGATATGTTCCGTATGTGTTTTTTTCTTTTTCCTCTTCCCACTTTTCTTTTCTTTTGTCTTTTTCATGAACCAAAGCATGCGTGTACTCTTTCATTGCACCTTTGTGCTACCATAGACTGTCAGCTGGTAGTTGTATTGAAAACGCCAAGAAATTTACAATAATTTTTTCTGTTCTTGGAGACGGCACGAGCTTATCTTCCTCATTGTCTTCAGTGCAGTCACTCTGAGGCAGCCTTCATATGTTGTTGTTTCGTATCAATATTTTTCAAATGATAACCAAAATTGGCAATGAGCTGCAAGGGCACTGAACTTGTCCATTTTTGATCATCTGCAGTTACAGGTGCCATACAACATACACAATTAATCTTCTACATGTCTGCACTGTGTTTTATATGTGCTGGTGAGTTATTTCTGTCTGACTTAAAGTTTCTTTTTTTTTTTCACTCTTGCTTGGTCCAAACAGCACAAATTAATTGCCTCCCTTCCTTGAAATAAACACAGTTCACCTCTTGCAACCTAGTGCTTGAAGCCAGAAAGATGAAATTAGCATTATTGTTCCAGTTCTTGTAGGAGAGCCAGTCTGCGCACATGTAGAGGTGACATCCATCCGAAAGTCCATTGTCCAGTGCACTTATCAGTGCAAGGCGGGACCTGAAAAAGTGAGTTCTACAAAGGCATTCATTGAAAGCAATTATGCTGCCTGCATGTTCAGTTTGCATGGGGGTAAAACATGCTTGCCTGCCTTCTTTACTTTTTCACAGGTGGTCATGTCTGGTGAAGTGAAGCTCTTCATCCGGCCTGAAAGTGCAACTTAGTAAGCAAGCAAATGGGTGAGCCATGGTGAAGTCCATTTCTCTTTGATTTGTGTGCAAGGGTTAAAGTATTGTCAAGATCAAAAGTTTGCATAGCACTGCAGGAGTGGCTATAGTACTGCATTGCTGTGCTGTGTCGTAGTTGCAGCATGCTTCCTATGGTGAGTGTTTATCATATGTGCGGTTAGTGTGAATATTGTAGTGGTAACATGTTGGGTGTGTCGCGATTGAGAATTCCTGCAAATGACAAAAGTGAACTCTGAGGCTGACAGAGTTCAGTTACCACTCCAGTGTTATATGGGCTTTATGTTACTAACAATGCAGCTAAGCAAACACATTTCGGGGTAAAAAAAACAAAACATAAGAGATGAACACAACATAGATTGCATTCTGTAAGCCTAAATGCAAGTTTTGTGTTTACTATTGCTTTCCTCAACGAGGCTGCCAAATTTTGAAAGTGTCGATCCACATGCTGCTTTTTAAAAAGATCGGTGTACATTTCAGTTTGCTCCATGAAAGTGCTGAGAAATGGTTAACTCTGGTGAAAAAAAGTCATGTGCACGAGAGGGCAGGAAGACCAATTTTGTGGCAAGAACATGCTTCCATGTGTGATTTAGAATAGTATTTGGAGCCAGTTGTGCAGATGGTGTGTCCTTGTGTTCATTTGCCAGCAGCACTTGTTTGTCACTGTTCCATTACGAGTGTGCACACTTGGAAGCACATTACTAGAGAAATATCAGCATCGCGTACAGGAATGTATGTATAAACGTTAAAGAGGTATGCATATGGGGAGAGGGGCAGCATCAGCAGGTAAAAAGCAAATTATTGCTCACTGAAATGGAGACATTCTTTCTTTCCCTTCATCTGAGCATACTCATATGCTTTGTCTTATGCGTACCATTTGGTATCTAATCAAAATATTTGTTTCTAAAAATTAGTTGCTGTTTTCAATGCACATGAACGAGGTCTTGTCAGGTGACATATCGCCTTTAGCCTCAATTCCCTGGCAGAATTATCGTACCGACAATGCTGTGAGCTTCATGTGATGTCTCTGAAATAAATATACAACAGCATTGTAGCTGTGAGAAGAGGGTCATCATCAGCTATGCTTTGTGTTCTCAAGAGCCATTTGTTGGCGCACTCTGCTGCCATTCAACCTTGCCACAGGCAAAGCAACAACGCATACAATGTCTCTGTGGCATGTCACGACAAGGTAAACTACTGCTGGAGGGACTACTTGAATGTTCACTGCACACTTTGAGCTGCTTAGAATCAGAGATTCACAGCCAACAGGGCTGGAAAAAAAAAATGGATGATAATGGCCCGATAATTATATTCCATTACACCAGTCGTTTGCAGCACTGCCAAAGGTAGAAGGCATGCACAGGCAATATCCTTGTGCAGCAGAATAGAGTTCTGAGCATAACTGTCTGATTAATGGTGGGATTATAGAGCTTTGCTTTTGCTTGGTGCGTGATGCACAACATGTTAGAACCTTTGCGCATGTACGTCGTATCCCGCGAATTCAGCAGCTGCGGAGCAAACGACGCAGCGTTGACGAACAAATCTTGAGGGGCCTTCGGCCTCCCTATTGGCTAAGGAGTCTTGCAGCTTGCATCGCGCTACAAATGAGTTGCGAGATGGAGTATGGTATCTCTTCTGTGAGGTCTCTAGAACATTTTAATATTTGAGAGTTTGATCATTGCATCAATCATTATTTTTATACTGTAAAAGAATGGCACACTTACAGATTTGTTCCAAATACAAAGATGCTTGAGTATATGGCACATTTTATTATTTACATATCCAACTCCCCCTTATGGAGAAAGAAGTATGGCAAGGACTTGTTTTTCTGCATCTGAAAAGCATGAATGGTGTTTCATTACAAATACTGAGGGGCAATGTTAGGAGCATAAAATTGTCCAAGGACTGATCATTTTCGGTTTCCACTAATTTCTTAGATTATTACTTTTTTTTTTCTTTATTAGCAACTGGGCACCATTGCAGCCACATGCATCACAACCTTTGGGAGGCATGTTATAAAGTGGCCGCAGACACCACAAGGCCTGCGAGAGTAAAAGTAATGTGGGGAAAAAACTTTATTCTCTTAAATAGGAAGATGACAGTCAGTTCATTTGGGTTACACTGTAACATATGTAAAACACTCACAAGGCACTTCACAAAAATGTCACGACTGAAACGACACTCTTTAAACAATTCTGTCTTATTGGAAACTGTGCCATTTCAGGTAACAACCATGGCAGTTCTGTTGAGTCAACAAGTTCCAAGCATCATTGGGCTCAAACATCATTCAACGAAGCCTTTCGTGTAACAAACGTCATTGTCAAAAAGGAAAATTGATCGCAAAATGATCAGCAGTCGTCCCTTTGCTAGCAAACCCACTCTTACCTCGCAGCTAAAAAGCATCAGATACACAAATGCTAACCAACTATTAATATAATTGCACTGTGTCCATAGCCGTGCAGGCTACAGTAGCAAGAATATCGACAAACACATTTTTACAAAGCTTGCATAAATGCGCAAAAAAGCACTTGATGGCATGGGCACAGTCTGTTCGTTGCAGATGTGCGAAAAAATGCGCACAATCCATTGGCGGCACATCATAACGCTGAAAAGGGTGAAGAAATCATCATATATACATCTGTAAACATAGGTAACCATCCTTTACTGAGCCTATTCTAAAATCATAGCAGTACAGAACTAAAAAAAGAAGGATTAATTGTATATTCAAATAAATGCAGTTGTCTATAGGGAGCTTCTAGAAGTTTGTCATTTTCATTCTATATTATTACAGGTGACTAATTACAAGACAGCATTTTCATGTGTGTGTATATATATAAAGGGTATGTATGTAAATATGACAAAGCTTTAACAACTAGTTAAGAGAATTTGATTTCGTCTGACCATGTATGGAGGCAGATATATATATATATATATATATATATATCTTTTGCATTGTAAAACACAGTGCCACTTGCTGGCGATAATGCTGAGACTTTTCTAAAAGGACATTTCTTGCAGTAATTACATGTCATCAAAACAAAAATACAGATGCTTCAAGCCCTGAGAATTACTACGAGGAGCAAAAGTTGAACATTACTCCAATTGTGTTTTTTCGATTGCAGGATTTTCTAGTAGCTCAATGCTTTCCTTTCAGCAGCAGTCAGTTTTTTTGATAGAGATCTGCCCTAGCCAAGCTTCTCTCCTATCAGCAACAACACTACAGAAAGTGGAAGGCTTGGCTCCATCGCTAGGGCCAGCTAAGTCTTCGGGTGACTTGCGTGTTCAGTTTTTGACAAGACGGTTGCCTGAAATGCACGATTGGTAACGGTTCTCTCGATACTATTGTACAATATGAGGCTGTTCAGCCAAAATTTGGCACACTCGTCGATGCGAAATTCACTGCAATTGCATTACACATTGACATCACAACCGATCAGTGGTGACAAACTTGCCACAAGTATAAGTGCCTTCCAAGTGTGGGTCGTTCTCTCTAGAGTAATTGCGAATGTGCAGACGGTTAGGTTCTGTGTTCACTACATGCTAGTGTGACGACAGTGGTGTTTTCATAATTCAGAGGTGTCGAAGGTGGGGGGGGGGGAGGGGGGCTGTCATAAAACATGTTCTATGAAATGGAAGAAGAAAAGTGTCGGGGCATGGTGATGTGATAAAAGCTCCAGCTGCGTTGGCAGCCATCGTCTTAAAATCTTTGTAGTAGTTGGATGAAGAATTCATTTCCACAGCTTACGACATGCTGTCAGAGGCAACACACCCACTCGATGTTACCTTTCACCAAAAAATACCGTGCATTGTTCTAAGCTCCTGCGGAAATAAAAAAGCATGAAAGAAACTGTGCCTGACAGTGCATTATATGGTAGAAAGTTGGCCTGTTCTGCTACTGAAAGCAAACCCCACCTATAGTACAATGTATTCTTGCTGTAAGACTGGCATATTGTCCTCTTTTAAAATATTATTCGTAGTTGCTCACAAGGTGTCCTAGGACAAGGCAATTTTCAAGCTTGAACATCTAGCCACTTGATAGAGCAGCACTTCTAATTAAAAATTAAACATTGTAATAACTTCTTCAATAAAAAGTATGACTGAGTAAAACGACGAGTCAGCTCTTTCCAACAGCACGCCAACAATTTGCTGCTAGGGCACAGTTTCTAAGAGACTACTGAAAATTCACAGCTGGCACTTCACCAGGCTTATCTTCCATGAGCAGATGAAAAAAAAGTCCGTCCGACTTGAACCAGCTCTTCACCAATCACTCATTGTCTCAACGACAACATGTGCAGGAAAACTGCCGAGTCCAACAATGCCACTGGACTCGGCAGACTGTGACAACAACAGCCAGCTAAGATGACGCAAGTCTCTGATGCAAACAGCGAGTTATCGGCATCTTCTCGCACTGTGTCGGATCCACAATGATGGCGACCTCCCGTGGAAGATGCCAGTCTTGCATGTGCTGTCGCAAGTTGATGATGAATGCACATTCCGAGGTTGTGGCAGCCTTGCACGCCGCGACTGTGGTCACTCAGACCCAACCTCCTGTGAGCTTGTGGAAGAGCTCCTCATTCAGCGTCTGGTTCTGGTCTTTGGAGCGCATGCTGAGGAAGATGTAACCGCCGATGAACTCGTGCACAGTCTTGCAGTCGGCACTGAGGCATGAGAAGGCGACACGCTGGTCCTCCTCGAACTGGACGTTCATCTGCTTCACCTCCCAATTGACATTCCAAGCCATCATGGTGTTGAAGCGCCAGGTTTTGATGTGATCGCCCGTTGACAAGTCCATGCGCATCAGCCGGTTGAAGGCTACTCCCAGGAGTTCCTGCAAGACATTGTGGTGGAAGCAACATGTTGAGTCCACTTAAAGAAGGTTCATTAATAAACATTGTTGGGCAAACTGGTGCTTATTGTATGATGTGAAAAGCTTCAGAGCGAGAGATAAACATAAAAAGGGTGATGCCAAGAGCATGCACATTGATATTTACAGAAAACTGAAACTGTTGAGCGAATAGGGTGTCAGCCTTGTGGGAAGAATGCAAGAATGTTCACTGCCAAGATTTATGTGCATGTTAAAAACTTTGGAACGTTTGGAACTGCTGTGAAAGCTCTCGATTATAGCATTTCTCACAGTACAGCTTTTTCTTGGGGGGGGGGGGGGGGGGGGGAGCAAAACCAAATCATGTGAGCAATGAAAACGCACCTCTTTCTTGCTGCCACTGAAGCGTACAACAAAGAGTGAGATGCCAAACTCTGGCAACGCCTGCCAGGCCTTGATGAAGTTCATCTTGGCATCTACGAGGCTGAGGTCCTTGACGTTCCCATGCGCTTCGACAATCCTTTGAACAATGGCCTGCATGTAATAACAGCATTCTGCTATGACACCGCGCATGATCAGAAGCATGTGGGACAACACTAAGATCCGAACTGCTGTGCCAACCTGTATTCTGCAGCCAGAGTCACAACTCCAACAAAGGAATGTCAATTTCTTATCAAACTGTTGCATAATGCTACAAGGGATGCCAGCTCAGTCTCTTGAAAAGCAAGACGCTTAGTTGTAAAATTCAACACTGAGCTTCCACTAGAGAAGAACAATTGGCCCCTCAACTGGGCTAAAGCACAAGGTCAAATTACAGTCGAACCTCAATAATAATGAACACAGAACAAAGTAAATCTAAATTGTTGGTCACCAATGTCAGCATGTAAAAATATATATGCGTATAATAAATAAAATATATCTGGGCTGTATGTGACTTCATCATAATGAAGCTCAACTGTACTTGACTCCCCCAAGTAGCAAAGCTCGAAACATCTTGCAGATTCCTGCAGAAAGTACCATTCTGTAAATGAGAGGGTAAACCAAGTTTCTTTTCAAGTTAAGGCACTGTACTGCTGCTCTTTGGCATTGCAAAGTAAAGTAGCACAATACTTTGTTAATACTGCTCAACATGCCGCTGGTCTTTGCATCAGTAAACATTTGTTTACAGATACAGAACTAAGTAAAGCTTTAGGCTGCACACTATGAAGCTGCATGCTGACAGCACGGCACAGCAGTGGGTAAGCCTGTGGAATGCTACAACCTGCTATACGCAATACTACTGATAAAAAAGTGCTGTCAGAACATTATAGAAACGAGTAACGACCAGTGATGGCCTAGAGACAATCTTATTTTAGACTCGTTAGCACCTCCACATTGGGCTGTTCCATGAACAATTTCTCATGCGCACGGTGACGTCAACTTCTCATACATATATGCATAAATTATAAAATGCACGTATGTCACATGGGGTAAAAAATAAAGAAGAAAAATATTCAGGACATGAGGATTGAGCATACAAGTGTTTCTATCATCACCATCATCCTATTATGTGAACTGCAGGATGAAGGACTCTCCCAGCAATCCCTGATTACCCCTGCCTTGTGTCGGTCAACTCCAGCCTATGACTTCAAATTTTCTGATCTCAACACACCACCTAATTTTCTGTTGTCCTCGACTGCGCTTCCTTTCTCTTGGCATCCAGTCTGTGGTGCTAATAGGCCATCAGTCATCTGCTTTCTCATTAGACAACGTGCCAAACTCCACTGGCTTCCTGTAAAACTTAGCACAAGTGCACCCAACAGGATCCGTCATGCCCACCTGTTTGCTCTTTAGTTTCTTGATGAAGCGGGGCGCGACAAAGTCCTCAACGTCAATGTCAAGCTGAGACGGCACCAGTGCTGGGGCAGGTGCAGGCCTCTGCAGCTGCAGGAACTGCTGGATGGAGTGCACCTCGGCCTCGTACGAGGCGTCCGCCATGGTCTTTCCCTTGGCCGCCAACCGGCAGCCAGCCATCCACTGGGCGTACTGGTCCTCCTGGAAAGGACACGCACACCTAATCAACACACGGTTGCCAGAGGAAACCACATGACCTCAAGAAAAATTGCGCAGGTCTCAATCGGGAGAATGCAAAGCTTTCTAGACATTTGCGTGGATGCTGATACCCATTGCTTGCTGCATTGCACTGACATTCTCTTTTGGCTTTCCGCTCCACTTATTCAGAAGTCTACGTAGGTATCTCTGGTGATCTCATCTCAACGCCGCTAGGATTTGTACCACAATCACAATACTACCTGTAAACACTTCTGTGCGAGCACATTGCTTGGTGTAATTGATGCACTGAATCTATTGCACTTAGTGTTTCGCGCACTGTGCTTGAGAGAGACAAGGTAACCACTGCCAAACGAACTCGGTAGAGTAGCTAAAAAAAAAAAAAGCTTCGCTTTAAATATGCTGTAATCTAGAAGTTGTGGTGCACGGATCTTGGAAGATGTGAAATGAAAATTGCATTTTCACTAGAGTGCTGAACCTACTCAAGTATCAAGTGTTCGAAAAAAACTCGTCCGGTGAGATAGCATTTCATAAAAAAACACGAAAGCTTCTAGTCACTGATCAAGTGAAAAGTTAATTAGCATTTTGGAACCCGTACAGGTTCCTTACAGGAATGTAAGAATTTTGATCCCATATGGGTTCTGAAATATCAACTTTTGACATTGTAAGTGGCCTTTGTGCTTTTTTTCTAAGTGCTTGACTTGATTGCCCTAATAGAGTTTTCTGGTGTTGAAACCCTCCTCAATCTAGCAATGTGTATGCTTGTGTTGCAACAAAAAAAGCAATGTGGGCAAAAAGACCAGAAAGCACTTTCTGTTTGCATTGTCAAGAGCAGTCATCATGGATCAAGCTCAACCTTTGACTCCCTTGCAACATCGCTGTTCTACAGTTCTCATGCCTTTCACGTGCCTAGGATTTCAGCTATGGGCAAGGAAAGATCACGCAGACTGGCCAATGGGTGACAAGACAAAAGACTGACAACAATGCACTAATTCCCACCCAAGGCCTCTTGACAACAGATACCAAATTCACAACTGACACTTGGTGAACTTGTGTCTTCATAGGTCAGTGCGAAAAATGAACCCAAGCCATGAATTCGAACTCAACAGCTCAAGATGAGGTTGTTGAGCATCTGTAAATGGCTTGGAATCCCAACCAAGTTGGCCAAGGCTAAGTGTTGATAACGTACAACTTATTGCAGCGATGTCTCGAGAAAAACAAATAGGAGCAATAGCTTCTGGATAAATTGTCAAAAATTTTCAATTTGTGGCCCGTGAAGAACTGCAAATGTGACAGTTTTACTATTTTTAGCAGGTCTTACAGGCGACATCGTTTGTTAAGAGCAGAGCTGAGCTAATCAGTGCCTACCGTTTCGCAGCGGAGCCAGTATTCGGTCATTCCTTCGGGGCCAGGCACTTCAAGACGAATACCGTACTTGCCTTGGGCGAGGTACACATCAGGCGTGACTTCAGAGCCTATGAAAACAAGAGAGTTGTGTAAGCTGGCTTACTAAAAGTCGCTAGACATCATACAAGAATTGACTCCCAAACGTATTTCAAACCTGCCTATTAATATTCTGCCGCTCACATTGCTATTCCGATAAATTCTATCATTTTGCCTGTCACAGTTATGCAGCTATTAATTAGCTATCACTTCTTACCTGTACCACAGGAAGGTGACGCTTTAAAAGCCAGTTGAGTGCAACGCAATGATCTCACATGTGCAGCGAGCCAATTTATTTTAGTAATATGGTACAATCATGCTAGCACCATGTTTCGGAGAATAGAATAGTCACCAACATGCACCAAATGCACCGCCACCAGTTGCTAGGCTATTCTTTTCAACATGCTAGTATCCTGACTTTTTGTAAGCTCTCAATGCTAGAAGAGAGAAAAGAGAAAATGGCATATCTACTATTACTTGCTACAGCATAAGCTATGAAAAAAAAAGAAAAACTGGAATAGGTGCCTCGTTTTCTTCATTTTTTGTGCATGTTTTTGCTGCTGTGAGCACTGCAATACGATAAGATGATGAAACTGTGGCACACTGAAGAGAGCAGCTTAGTGAATAACGGTCAGTGTCATTTTTTGTATACACATGAATTGTCAATATTATAATGTTGCCTATTAGGCACCTATTAAAGCTCACGCGGTATTACAAAGAAATTAGCCAAGTGGTAAAGTTTGGTGAGAGCGCAAAACCAAATATGGTGGCCCCCCCACCTTTGAGGTTGATGACGTACGAGGGGCTTCCGCCGCCTTCGTACTCTTCCCTCGACTTGTAGATGCACATGCGTGTCTCCTTGAAGATGAAGAACATGCGCTTGAAGCCTTTCAACGTGAATCGCTTGGGCCTGCACAGCACAGTTGCGGATTCAACTTTCGTGAAGATAAAAAAATATTGTTGTAAAGCAACTAGTACAACTAAAATGTGTTGAATGTTAGTTGGAAGTTGAGACTACAGACATAAGCAAACATAATGGCCTGGATGAAGTCTCTTGCTCTCTCTCTGACACAAAATAGCCCGAAACTGATGCTTTTAAGAATCAACAGTATACTAACTGGGTGGAGAAGAGCGAGACTGTACCAGAAAAGGCAACTTTCTACTTGTAATTGTGAAACCGTACTTGTTGATAAGTACAAGTGCATCATGTAACATTGAATAGTACTACAGCCTTTGGAGGTGTTTCAGGGCGCTCTTGCAGTTACTGAAGCCAAAGTAATGCATTAAAAAAGAAACCTGAAAGAAGGCTAAGGACCATGCATGATATGAGCAATTTTGATATTATGATAACCATTATGACACAGGAAGGTGCTAGTATAGATGTGAGAGCAAATATTGGAGTCATCTGACATTTTCAGGATCAAGAACCTCGTTAGGTTGGCAGCTTGTGCAAATTGACATTCCATAAAAACTTCCAGCTTGTAGCATGAATACAAAAGAAATTGATATAGTCAGTCAGCCAAAGGGAAAAAATAAGCATGCCAGTGTTGGTTCACTGCACCAAGCAAGACCAGTTCAGTGGGCAGAAAGAGAGGTGACTCACTTGAGGAATCGCAGATAGCTGTGCAGCTCAGGCACTTGGGTGATGTTGGAGGTCTCGCTCGCGATGGCACTGCCTTCCAAGGTCACCTGGAGATCGGTCAGGGCAGCATCGATGTCGTCTTCGCCTTGTGAGAAGTCAGGCTGGCTGCTGTTGGCCTGCAGGTTCACTTGGAGCTGGGTGCGTACACGAGAAGGCCACGTCAAGCGCCACTTTCCATTTTTTCACTTGACAAGTCTGCACTCTACACTTTCACCAAGAAAAAAGTGACAGTTGATTGATTCCAACACAGCTGCAGGGTCTTAACGTCCCAAGGGCATAACACGGTCTGCAGGAGATGTAACATTGACCATTTGGGACTTCCAGTATCATGCACCCGTAATATGCACCTAAAGCACATTACACGAGCGCTTCTGCATTCCAATTTCATCAGTATACTGCTGCTGTAGCCAGGCTTCAAACAAGTGACATTGTGGTTGGCAACGGAATGCCATCAGCAAGTCAAGAAGCAATGCAGTATCAAGCAAGAAATCCTTGCTTAGCAACAAGTGAATTTGCTGCAGTTGGCATAGGTGAGTGGTAAATATGCCAGGGCCTGCAGTTAGAACTATGGCTTGGTATTTAGCCGCACATTTTCTTTTTTTTTTTTTTTTTGAATTTGGGGTGTTCGGGAAGAAGTGTTGCAGTTGATCCTGGATATATCAAAATAGTTTGATATATCGATAATTTGAAACATACCTAGATATGCCCATCTGAATCTAATCTAAAAACTGCAAGCCTGAGACAACTTCCAGAGATTGTGAAAAATGGGAATTTACCTATTTGTTTCGCAAAGGTTGCGTTCAATGCACAAAAGCTTACCTAAGTTTGAAGCACGAATGTCACAAGTAGCTCATGCTGAGGAATGGCCTTTGATATACCAATTGCAATGCTAACCCTAAAAGCCTGTGTCGCCCATCTGCGAAACCGCAGTGCACCTCACCTGTTGAAGTGCTTGTTGCATGTTTTTATTCAGGATAAGGAGTAATTAAAAGCAGCCCACCCCTCCTGCTTCCTCACTACCCAAAGCTTGTCTCATGTTGCATCTTCAAACACTGAGCCGAGGGCAGTTGAAGTGGTGGAATGCTAGCTGTGCGCGTAGTGAGCACTGCAGTACAACGCCGGCGGCACCAAGGCAAAGCGAAAGTGTCAACGAGACCCTGGTGTTTATGAGGAGAAAGCAAATGCCACCATGTCCGACGTAAAGGTGCAGCCGTGCCCATAAAAAAGCAAGCCTTAGTTTATGGTAATATTCTAATAACTTTCTATCCCTGTCAATGCTTCGCCCTACGGTTAAAACTGCACCAATTTGCTTTTTAGACAAAGGTTGACCAGCTAATGGCAGTTCAGTACCCACCTGGAGCGCAGCAAAGAGCATCATCTCCTCTTCGGTGCAGTCGATCTCCTCAGTGAGCAGGGCCCAGCGTGCCTGCTCGTAGATCTGGTTGATGCGCACAGCATCCTTGCGCGGGTTCAGGTCGTAGAATGAGTAGAACTTGTAACGCAGCTGCAGCAGGTCAAACTCCCGCACGTCCTGCTCCATCAGAGACAGCGACGAGTCCAGCCACCTGCACGCAACAGGCGAGGACTGTCATCTCCAAGAGCCCAGGCAGGGAAGACATAACAGTGCCTTCTCAATAGCTTGAACTTTTTTTGTTCTTTTTTTTTTCTTTTCTTTTTTACGGCAGAGCTTTTAGGGCAAATCTGCAACAATTTTCGTGTGGGGGCATGGTCGGTATTAAATGGCAATCAGCCAGTAATGCAGCAACAGTAACATTTCCTGGGTAGCGCATCTGGGCCTTTTGGCTAAGATCAATTTTAGTATTTTTTCGTACGGGTACACTTGTGCAGTACAGTTTACCATTTATGATTTTAAAGGCAGAACACAGGTCTCTGTACAAATCTTATTTATGGTGAAGGAATCGCACTCAATATAGTGAAGCATACATGAAGTCTTTGGTATACTTCGTACAGTGGCAAAACAGATCTGCAGTACTTTTGAAGGATGTGAATACTCCCTTATACAGCTTCACTGTCTTTCATGTGCGAGTTGCTCAAATAGGTGTACAGATACGACGAACTTTTTTTTCGAAAGAGACCCTTTCAGGGAATGCCAACAAGCCCAACTTCTCCATTGAACTGGACTAGGCTCGGCTCGTTACTCCTGAGGTATTTGACAACTGGCCAGAATAGTGCCAATCACTCCGAAGAAAAAAAAGAAGTTACACTTTCAACCATTAAATAAGTCGCAGCATTGAGGGTGTCGAAACCGTGGTGGCTTTCCTTTCGACTTTCATCCTGGCTTACACCTCACTGAACAAAGGGCCGGTTGGTTAGTTGTAGCTTTGATGTTGTGTTTCTTCATTTTTTTCCTGTGTCCACTCTGGTATGTGTTTTATCCCGAAAGCTCTTATTTTGCTGTGGTTGTTACATTCATAAGGTGAGTCTTGCTGTTACTGCTAATAAGCTCACAGTCGGTTGGAGCAATACTCAAATAAAGTTCAGCAGGCTTGTGCTTTCATCCTACAGTGCAAGCCCTTGGCAATGCCAATATATTTACATAACAGACAAGGCATCTCTAGAGATTGAGCTATGGAGTTGTCTGATGATTCACTTCCTGCAAAGCATGCATGCATGTTGCCTTGACCTGCATAGTTCAGCGCTGCTTATTTTGCAGACCTGCCAGAAGTCTTGTCAAGAATAGGCACGAAATGTACTTTGCTTTTCCACTAATCCCCGGCTCCTTCTGGACACGGTGTTTCCAGCAGGTCGAACTCATTAGCTAACTAAACATTGTGCTTATATCTTTGTCACGACACTAAAGAAGCAAGAGAAAGTGGAGCAAGAGGGAAAAGGTGCCAAGACAGCAAACCTGCCCGAACTCGTCACGGCATTTTTCGTTTTTGCTTCTCCGGTTGCTCCCGTTCTGCTCTTTGTTTTCGCACCAACCATGCCAGCTGGCCTCGATCCAATTCCAGAGGGCCATGCTTGTGTGTTGGCAGGCAAACGTGTGGTTTTTTTCTTTATTTCTTTCTTTTTTCCTTTTTTTTTCGCCCCCCAGACATCTTTAAACCTCGCCCAGCCTGTGGTCTTTGCCCAGTGTGCCAAACCCCTCCCCAAAGACTCGGAAGCGCGGCCGCAAAAACGCTGCATGCTGCCATCATCACTGCTGTCATTTGCGTTATTTGCAGCACATAAATCAGTAGGGAAGAATGACAGAAGACAGCTTTGAGCTGGCGCTCAGTTTCTTTGGAGAGGACACACACCCGTGTTTGCTTTCACAGGAGAAAAAAGAAAAGCAAAAGGGAAAACAAAAGTTAAGATGTGAGAAAGTGCTTTGAGAATGGAGAGAGAAAAGCCAAGAGGTCATTGGGCACATCGTTCATGCTCGAACTGTTTGCTAGCAGTGAGTTCAGCTGAAGCTGGGCACTACTTTTTGGAGCTGAACGTCTGGTTCTTAAAATGAATATAAAAATATTTCATAAAGGAAACCAGGTAACAAAAGCAAAAAAAAAATAGAGAAGCACCACATAAAACCTAACATTGTATTAGTAAAATTTTTTACTACAAGTACAGGAAGAAACAGGAAAAATAATACAAAAGATTGTGAAAAAGCATTGCCAGTCTGTCCTCTTCAAGGTTGCAAAACAAGTCACTAGAGAGCATGCCACCATAAGGTATGTTCTTGATTATGAAGTATGTCTATTTTCTGAGCATAAACTAGTACTCTTTTTTTCCATCACTTGACGCTAAATTTACATAAGCTCCCATGTGTTATTTTCTAGCTCCAACAATCATGAATACGAAAGAAAAAAAAAGAAAAGGAGATTTCAGCAGGTGCTGTTGTCCTTTCAGTGACAATGACATCAAGAAGAGGGGCGACTCACGTCACTAAGAATTAATTGCAAGCATCAAATAACTTCGTGAATATGATGAGCAGAGACTTGCAAGTGAGTGATGAGAATGCAAATGCACTCAGTCACTCACCCAGCATTGAGGCGTGCCCTCTCGACGAGACTCTTGGGCCTGAGCAGGGCTGCCTTGATGTCCTGTGGCGGCTTGTTGGGGCTCTGAGCGAGGGGAAGCTCATACTGGGAGCTGAAGCTGTTGTCGGGAGTCAGGTAGCTCCCGTTCAGGCCTGGCGGGATCCCATTGTTGAAGCTCGATGTGTTCCAGTGTGTCACCGACTGCGGACAGAGAGAGATTTTATTAAAATAAATGCAGAGAGGTATGCCGTAGCAAATGTGCTCTGTTTTTCTACTCTGCACAGGTGGGAAAAGGGCAAGAACAGATGGTTCCTCTTGGTAGAAATGGCATAGGAACAGACTACAGCACAGGTGCCGCTAACAACTCTTCTATGTTATCGTAGAAATCGCACAAAACAAGACAGTACGTAAGAGCAGACGTCAGCTCAGGTGCCAGTAACAACTCTCTTGCAAAAATAACTTTTCGTAAAAGCTCTGTAAAAGAATTCTATTTTCTTGACCTAAACTGCTTTGACAAGCCATTTTAAGCAGGTCGATTTTCGTAACATTTCGTACATCACACAAACAAGGCTTCCAAACAGGTAAATTTTTCATCCCTTTTAGTTCCACTTTAGCAATAATGCAATAATGTGCCTCCTAGCATACTCACCTCGCATGACAGTGAGGCAATGGCTCTACTATGACATGCACAAGGTGACCTACGGCCCACAAAAATGTTGCTCTAGTTTTGTCGTGGCCATGGCATTTGATTTTTACAGAGCTCAGAAGTCGAACTGTCAACACTGGCAGCTGCTAATGCATTAGCAAAAGAAAGAACAATGTTAGAAGAGCTGAACAGGAAAATTATGCAGCATTAGCAAGAAAGCTGAGATGGTCTAACCTGGTGATTTCCTGAGAAACCTCATCATCTAACTTTACAATAACCTGAGACAGTTAAGATGATCTAACCTACCATGATTTTTCCTATAGGTTACAGCTGTCATGTGCTGTATTTATCAAATATTCCTGTCTATGATATACAGGCACAAATTTGGCAGTTAATTTATAATTAATGGCAGTAAATGTCAGCTGAAAACATATTTATGAATCAAAGATCACTGTAGAGCCAATTTTGCTTATCTGATTAGTAAATGTTAAATTTCATGAAAAAATTTTAAACGTTAAGTCCATGCACTCGTAGGCAACAAACTGGAAAATATGACAGCAACAATTTACACAATACTAATTGAAAGAAGGGAAGTAATAATGAAAAGCCTCTGACCGAGTTGTGGGCCGGTCCGAGAGCACCATCAAGTGAGCCGTTGCTGTCATTGGCTTTTGAACGATTGAACTGGATGCTGTCAGTGCCTTCCTTGGGACGCTGGCGCGGGCTGCAGCCAACGGCACGATAGTTGCGCTTGAGGTGCTCGTTCACTAGTGGTCGACAGAAGGACATCTCCTCGGGGTGCCGGATGCCTGAAGAAAACATGAAATGCAACACACGGTTAGGTTCACATTACTGCATTGTGCCAGTTCAATTATATTCTCTTTCTAATGAACAGCACCATTCTTGACACAAATTCATAAAGCAACTTGTGAGTTGCTGTGTTAATTTGCTTATTGGCTGTAGACTGATGATGCCTGTTTCTCAGCACATTCCTGCTTAACAAGGATGTTAAAAGTAGATGTATAAAAGTATATATACACATAAGTAAAAGCTTACACTGTTAAAAACCAGGTGGCTGAAGAGCTTCTGGCCCTGTGTGTGTTGTGAGCTTTGTACTTTATGTAGCAATACCTTTCTTTATTTGCAACATGATTCGTAGCAACAAGATGCAAGATAGTGCCTTTCAATCAAAGGACAATAATTTACATGACACATCTGTCTAAGACACAAAAATTTCTAGGAACTTCATTAGAACTGCAATGAAAAGGGACGTAAGCTATGAACAAATCTTATTAACTTGTGCATGGCTGCTTCACCTGTCATACCACTTGCGCCGGTTATCTTCATTAGCTTATGCTGGCTTCTTAATAAACACACTTCATTGCCTGTACCAAACATAAGTCGATGCTTTTATGTCCTGCTAAGATAACAAAAAAAAAGAAAAAAAGGTGCCTGCCTAGCTCTTTGCAGACTTTGACAACAGATGAGAAGGTCTTGACGGAGAAATCCGTTCGAACGTCCATGATGCGCAGGTCGGGAAACTGGACGCGCAACGTCTTGTGCATGGGTGTGAAGTGCAGCAGGGCATCAGCCATAACACCGCACTGGTCGAGCGTGGACTTTGTCCGCGTGAGCCATATGTTCTGCTCGGGCCACCAGAGAGCGTGGTCTGACCAGTCCGTTGGCACATCTGCACAGAGAAGGTACGGGAAGCAGGAGGCATGACAATTTAGCGCCGTTGTGGGCTTCACACATAAGATATGGAACTGCGCTGGCAACAAGAAAAATAAATAATTTTGTGGGTATTGAACGCAACATGCACCACATAAATAATTCTTGCAAGTAATATTTCTCATTTTGTCTATCTTTTACCGCCTTTTTTATTAGTATTATAAAGCGATTTCATGCCAGTTCACTTGCCTGCGGAAGTTGCAGATTTCTTGCATGAAATCTGCACTAATTTGCCTACTAGATTAAAATGTGCCATACACACCTAACAACACTAAAATACTTTGTCAGTTTTCAAACTCTGCCTTGAGAGTGCTGTGGAAACGTGGCCCCATTTTCTGTTTACTTTTGCAGCCACTGAGCAAAGTCCGTAGTGCATGCCACTGAATAGCGAACATGGAGTGGTCTTGGAACAGTGTGTGCATGTGCATGTATAGGCACATGTGTGCGTGCACGTATTCTTATCAGAGGCCATGTCTTGCATGACTTCTCTCATTTATCTACCACGCTGTTGTGCACACTACAGATTTCGTTGTCCGACAAGTGCAGCAGGCAGAGAGGAGTTGCACACTGTACAGCAATAAACACAGTAATCTAGAAGTGTACCGAAATGCACCGCACAAGTGCTTTTAATTTTGTGACAAGGAAGACTGCAGCTAAATTTCAGTATAACTTTGCGCATCAAGAAACCCAACATAACCTAGGCATAGAGAAATATTTTTTCACAGTTTTCCAAGTTTTCCCTTGCAGGAACACCAAGATGTGCTATACATCACTGCATGTTGTCTTCAAGTCCTCTGAAAATGTCGGCTCGAAGCTATGTGTTGTGACAGATAGAAGTGTAGAAACCAGGCTAGATTTTACTGCAGTCAACTAACCAGTGATCAACCAATCATACAGCGCACACAGTTTACTATGTACATATTTAAAACAACTAAAGGCAAAATACTTCCATCTGAAAAGCTTCCAGGCAGCACAGTCTAGCCAACCATGAGGTTAGCCATGCGCAGGAAACGAAGATCATATTTTTATTGCTCATTGATGTGTTTACACTTGGAACAACACAACTTCAGTCTTTGATAAACACATTCCTTGGCATGCTGTCAAGAGTTGCATTCAACATTGGACAACAAGAACCGGAACTGTTTCTGGAGATGTGTTGCAGAGTGAACGTGCCATCGCGCAGCTTTTCTGAAAGGGCAGCTAGAAAGAGGAAGTTGCAACCAGGAACTGTTTTCACAGTATGCTTATCAAACAGGGCATCTCGTGCGATCTACATCTATCAGCATTTACTGATAATTCACTGTGCTCTGCTGCTGCACAACCCTTAAGTCCGTCCCGTTTGCAGCATACATATCTTTGTTTGCTCTATATCGTGCGGGCCTCCACATAAACACACTTCACGGCATGTCCAGGCTGAGCGACAAGCACAGCGATAAGCTCTTCTTATCTCTGTGAGTAAATGGTGTGTTGTCTTGCCACTCTTGCAAATATTGGCCCATGATGCCTCTGCCGACAAAAGCTAACTCACCGACACTGCAATTCTGGTGAATAGGATCTTTCTAACTCGATGTGCAGTTTACAGGTACCCACTATCCAACGCACTGACCATTTATTAAAGAATCAAAAAGAAAATTGCATGGACCCTGAGTAGAATTTTAGGTAGCAATCCTCGAGAATCCCAACATCACGTAGGAATAAAGAAATATGCTATGCCAAGCAACAGAAAGAGAGCATGTTATCCTCCTAAAAAAGATATTTAAATGCAAACTATGTGATTTTACTGTTAACTCAATGCAGAAACTGCATTGCTAAAGACGAGCATGGAGCATGGAACATGACACCAATGCACGAGGTTTGCAAGTGGACCAGCTTGTGTGTCACGAGGAAAGCCTTTATGTGTGCACAAAGACACAAACGTTGCAGAAACACACATAATGGCACGTTAAAAGCTTTTCCTAATGCACTTGTTGTCCTATGTTAATTTATTTCAGGACCCTAAACAGCCAGTACAGTTCTTTTTAGTTATAAAATTTTTAAATAAACATAGGAAAATCAACTTGCAGAAAAAACATGTACTATCGGGGACAGAACTGCCCAAGATGTGGCTCCAACGGCCGGAGCAGGGGAAAACTGCATCGCTGTGCAGTCTAGTTTGCCTGGTTTGCCTGGTTTCAGTCAGTCTGCCTGGTTTGAGATCAAGAATGAGCGCATGTGCATCCTAGCTTGCCAGCAAGCGTGGGCTGGATGGCACCTTCACGCGAGTTGCTCTTTGCTCACGAACCTTGCGCAAGATGGCGCTATGACGGCATCGGTTCAGCATGTCTGCTGCGCGTGCTGCAGAGCTGGTGACAAGGCACTTGTCATGGCTTTGGCCGAGCAGGCGCGATACCCTCTTAAGCAAGCATCCATCGAATGGCAATTTTTTTTTTTTTTTTTTCTTGTTGCTAACTGCGTCTTTTTTTAGTCTGTGCCCAGACAATCAAACATTGGTTTTGTGGAATGGGAAAGTGGCACGAACAATGACGCTGCCAATAACGCTGCATGTGCCATGCGTCTATAAACTGGATCACAAGCAAGTCATACTCCGAGCCGATGCCCAAATAGCGGCATCTCGCGGAAGGTTCCTGGGCGAAGAGCAACTCGCGTGAAGCAGCCAGCGAGTACATGCTTGTACCCAAGCTTTATCTCGAACCAAGCAAACCAACACGGCGCAGCGATGCAGTTTTCCCCTGCTCCAGCTGTTGGAGCCACGTCCTGGACAGTTCTGTCCCCAATAGTACATGTGAGGAAAAAAAGAGAACGGAGGAAAAAGCCTTTCTTTTGCTTTCTCCAGTGTGGAGTTCTAATTCAAGTATGAAACACCTTCCCGGGCACAAAGTTGTGACTAAACCTGCTCCAAACCAAGCATCCGGTTGACCAAACGCATGACTAATGCTGGATGAGTGTTTCATGCCCTCGTTCTATATGCAGAGCAAGCCACAAGAGGAAGTTCCCGACCTTAACCTTATCTCAAACACCAACAGGGGACAGGGTCGGAGTGTGGAGGCAAGACCGCACACACACACACACCTTACTCTAGTCAGCCTGCTGCTGTTTGCTTGTGAATCGAAATCGACTGTGTCTCTGCTGCCAGCTGCTAACCAGCTCCAAGACCTCACACTTCCACTTCTCCCCTCGGCACTCTGCAGGAAGCTTTTTTTTCTTTCTTCGTGCCATCCACCGGCACCATCTCGGAGGGGGACAAGTTCCAAAAATAGGTCTCCGCACTCTCCCCCGACCCTAGCGATCACCCTGCCTCTTTCTATGTCTGCAGCTGCTGCTGCTTTGACAGCACCCTTGCCTCGCCAGCTCAGCTTGGCCTTCTTGGCTGGCACTGGCAGACGACATGGAGAACACGTGGAACAGAGAGGATGCCTCGCTGTTTTCACCCCGAATCTCTTAGCACTAAATAGAAGCATTAAATCAGTTCAGACAGATAAAGTATTCTTAGAAAACATTACTTTTAATTGTGTACAACATAAGAGGTCGATTACCAGACAAAAACAAAAAAAAAGTTCAATGTTTCATTTTGTAATTTCATGCTGCGACTTCATGAAATTCAAGTTTCTCGTATGTCGGCCATTAACAGCGCGGTAAACATTCTCGAAACTTGCCAGTTGAAGTGCTTGGCTTTTGTATCCTATTCGAATACAGTGTAGATCAGTCTTAACCAATAAAAGGTTAAATAGGCATGAGCAGATGCCGCCAAAGTCTATGACATCACATGTGAGCTGGTGCAGGAACATTCAAGCAGGCATCACCACCTATCTTTGGTTTTTTAGTCTTTTTCAGTTTTGTGCAAAGGTAATTATTAATTACATTTCAAATTACTTTTTCTATTTACAGTCCATTTAAGAGATGCATAGCATGTTTAACAAGGCACAGCTAAACTAGGGGCTCTCGCATAACAAGAACTCTCGATGTGCCTTCCATTTCGGTGCCTTTAACGTGATTTTGATCCACTCTGTAGAATGCTCTGCAGGTATACGTTTTCTTGCAGTGGTCCAAAATAGTGAGGCGACCGAAATTCAATGGATTCAGCCACTGAAGTGACTTTAAACCACGAAAGCTTTCGATTGATTATATTGTATTTTCAGGCCATTAAATGTCAAGGCAAACTTCACAATGCATCTCTGCAGTACTTCAGTCACTGCTTAGTGTAATCCAAGAAGTTGCACTTTCACAGGTGTGCAGAGAGAAAGGCCAAGTGAAACACCTGTAGGTCAGGTCATAATAAAAGGTGTTCATGGACATACCAAGATGCCTTATTAGGTGTTCCAGCACACAACAAAAAATAAAATCTTTTCAGGAAAGAATGAACAGGTACAATACTGAATTCCCACTGCTTAAGGGCCTATGGAAGTATTTAGTGGTAATTAGGCTAGCGATTCAGGTCAACTAACAGCCTGTTTCAGAACTAGCACAAAAAGTATTTCCAATTCATCACCACACTATATAATGCCGTCACACCTTTGGCTATGTTTTTTAGTGTGTTAAGTTTGCAACCACACCAAAAACAATAAATTTTGAAAAAGCAGTATTTGGTAAAACAGCCCTAAAGAGTATGGTACTTGCATAATGAAGCGCTCTGCTGTGTGAATGTTTAACTACAGTAATTCACAACCTTGCGAGTTACTGGTGTTGCCTGCTTTGCAAGACTGGCAACAGATTTCATGCATGTTAACCTCTGAACATTAAAGCCATAAAAATTTGATGAACACAACACCTGAAGTGGGGACATTTTTTTTTTCTTCTAAGTTTGGCCCTGAGCACATAACTTCTGTAGGACACATATGCACTTCATTAGCCATGCTTTACCTTTACATGCAGCACACAAGCAATGGAAAGCTTGAACAGCACAAACTGGCAACCAACACGATCTTTAAGTCGCAGTGTTGCCAAATTTTGCCTGCATTTGGAATACGTCTAAATTAACTTGCTCAAAGCATGTACCTCTCTGGTGTTTGGTCACAGTCGGATGACTTCCAAGGATTCAGTCGGGGACTGACAGGCAAAGCTTTTTCACTAACAAAATTTATTGTCATAAAACTTGTAAACTCTATGGAAAATTCTGCAGAGTTGGCAGGTATGGATTTCGCGGACGTTGCGAGGCTGCCACTCCATGCAGCAACTACATCCGTGCCCAGTAAGAGAGAGCTTGGGACTCGTGCCAGAGGCAACGTCGCCCTAGTTGCCTTAATTCACACCAGCTTTTTTTTTTTTAAGGACTGCTGCAGTGCCAGCGCGGGACATGGCCGTTTCCACGCGGCTGCCGTCGACCCGCCTGCCCTAGCTTTGTTTCGTGGGGAGAGGGAACGGGTGTTTCGGACCTCCTCTCCCACCCCCAGATGACTGACAGTGGAAAATGTTACCGCTGCCAAATGCGGAAGAACCTGTCATGAGCTTTGTCTATTGCGGTGTCATGGGACAGGTGACAGAAAAACTGACAGCACAGCTACGACACCATTCTGTCGTGTTCGCTGGTATGTCTCTCCACTAGGGATAACGTGCATGCCTTTTGCACTGAGAAATATCTGGTGTGGCATTGCTGATACAAGCACAGTTACAGTGTAGCTGATGGGAAAGGCCCTCACGTTAGAAGCTTGACAGCACAAGTAGCAGTTACCAGTTCTTGTTATTCTAAATGTGTGCTTGCTGCGCTTCTTTATGCTTGTTGGCATACAGGCCTTTTATTAAATAAAGAAAGCATTACTTGAAGTCGGTAACTTGCGTTTGAAAAGAGAAAATCAATCATCACTGTTGCTTCAGACAAGAGCCCTTTAATCAATGACAGCAAGCACTTGTTTTCTATGCTCTTACCAATTCACTTATTACGCAGAAAATTGATACCTTTGATTCATGTGAGACAATTTCAGAGAGATTCTTTGAGTAAAATATTCAATTTTCTTTTTTTCTTTTTTATGAGCTGTGCCACTTGTTCACACTGGAGTCTTAAGAGAACTCTGCCTCATATTAGTTTGAAATCATTCGGACACCCTAACAGCCAGCTGCTGAATGCAGCATCACACATACAAGTTTCTTCATTGTGGTGCAAATTAAAGGGCAAGAAAACTGGCAAGATGGCTGAGGCTATGTTCCTGTATGTACTATACTTTGTACGCCTCACATAATGAAGACACGTTGGGATACGACACTTGCGTGTGTGCACAACACTGCAGCCCTTGACAGCCAGCTCTACCTGCCAGCACTGACAAATATTTATCGTACAGGTTCCGCGGCCTGCATTTACATATACATTATTGATATTGCGTGGTCATGCAACCAGTTAAATAATTAAGGCACATTTTCACAGCAAACAGAATGGTAGTAATGAAGTGCTTAGTAGATTGTGAAAAGAGCCAAATAAGCCTAACTGCCTCATGTTGTTTTCCCTGTCTAAAACCATCTCACTTTGTCAACTGTGCAGAGCTACCCAATCACTTAGAATGACAGAAAGCTGACCGAATAGGTGAGAATTCACAATTTGAAAGCTTAGGTTAGAATTTTGTAGTGTCAGTTTCATTACATTCGTGTTGGCGTATTGTATGCCTAACCACTAAAATCATGTACCTAATAACTTCTCAAATTGCGTTATTGGCAGGTAGTACATTGTCTACATCTACCTGTCGTGAAAAAGCTGCACAAAATTTTTAGGTTTCTGCAGCTTTCACCTTTATTACGCATTTTTGGGTAAGCATATGGTAATCATCTATGATCCCTACAGCTTAGTGGCAAGAGACCAAAAGAAATAGGTTGCAAGGACTTGCAGATATGACCACGTGGCAACTTTGAAACCTTGTCGCTGCCTGGCTGCCTGTGCCAATAGGAAGCAACAGCTGCAGCACAACCAAAAGGGGGGGGGGGGGGGGGGAAGCTACTCAAAATAGGCTGTGGTGTGAGAGGTTACTTTAAGTGCCGGTAGACAGCAGGCGAGGTAGTGGAAGTAGGGTGGGGAGACAGTGTGACTCAGATCTTTTATTCAAGGGGAAACAGAGAAGCTGCTAATGCATACACAAAAATGTATGAGCATTAACATACCATGGCCCTAAAGGCTTTTGTAAGCAGTAGAAACATTTAAAAAAAATTTTTTTGCAATATCTAGTTATTGCACGACTAAAAGTCGGGCGACCAGATGAATTCAGGCCAACAAATGGGTGGCCCCTCTAAAACAGGCCGAAGTAAGGTGCACAGCTTGTGCTAAGCTAGCCCAATACAAGTGGAACATTTCATCCAAGGAACCTGCCTCATTTGGACTAAAAATGCATTATGTACATTACATTTTCATGCGCATATATTGGGAGATGGCCGATTCTGTGAGCAAAAACAGGCCAACGTCGGCGACAGGGATGCCACTTTTTGTTTCCATTATCTGTTTCGGAATCTAAATGCTCCAGTCTGTGAAAGGACTCGCAATAGGCTAGAATTTTCACCATATTGTGTTTTCTTTTTTCTTTCTTTGTTATTAGACAGCTTAAATTTTCCAAGAGACTCTGTAGAAGCAACTTGCCTAGATCAATTTCTAAGCGAAACAAGTCAATCCGCTACAAGTATGAGAAAACAAGGCATTATGAAGTACCATAAATATTCCTGCATACCTTGCTGCTTGTGACACATCTTATGCGACCAAACAATGTCGCGCCTCACTGTGAGCACCCTACAATGCTACGCTAAGATTATTCAATGCTCAAAGATGCAACAAAAGAAAAGCATACCGACAACAGGAGCCGAGGAAATTTTCTTGAACAAGAACAACTCACTGAGTGATTCGACGAGCTGAAGCATGACGCCACCAATGTGCATGTCTCCCTTGACTCGCAGCTTGCGGTCAAGCTTGAGGTCGGTGACGTGGATGCACAGCTCCCAGCTGCCGTCCACTTTCACCCCGTCAGCTATCATGTTGTTCAGTTGTGGGTACACTGCGTGGAAACAAGGTATAAAATTATGAAAGTCGTTCGCATTCAGCAAGTCACGAGGCAAAGTACGGGAATGGTAAGAGTTCCAAAGATTACTTCAATACTTAAGGAAGACTAAACAAAGAAACTGTCACACCAGACTTGAAGATTACACTTTGAATATGGTAAAGTTCCTTTCAGCAGGGAGAAGTTCGAAGCAGAAGTTCAGTATGCCAGAAGGCAATGCAAGAACGCTTCTTAGAGCAGCTTTCTGTGATGAGTCACAGACTGTTGCAATAGCTGGCTTGTACTAGTTGCATGTAAATTAAAGAATTAATCATTCTGCCAAACTCAAAAATAAACATCAAAATTAGTCTTTCAGGGATTCTCCTGAGAAGGAGGGATCCAAGCCCACAAGAAAGACATAAAACCTGATCTCATGCAATGATGTCGCTGCCACAGCGTTATGTGCAGAGATACCAAATTACTGCCATAGTTATACAATTCTCAGCTCGATGCACCACTTCAACCCCAGGAGTGGCCCACAGCACTATCTGTGCCCATAAGCAGAGCACACCACCACCTTCAATTGATGCAGCCACTGTGCTCCACCACCTTCAATTGATGCAGCCACTGTGCTCTAGTTTTGCACCTCAGCCATTTTCAAGTTAAAATTTCCTGATCAGGCATATTTCAAATTCTTCCGTTCATATGGGAGTGGAGGAGTGTTAATCATGCATCTCTGCACGACAGGAATTGTCATCCACTCCAACGAGTAGAGGTGGAGTGTCCGTGGAGGAATGTTAAAAACTGGAAGGCGTAGGGGTTAGGCCTTTGAGGTGTCAATTTTTTAGCAGATCAGGATAAATTCCGAGAAGAATTCAAAAAGCATCACATACCAGTCCAGTTTGACATACTCTTTGCACATAAAATACAGGATACATCTAGGCACAAATGTAAAATGAGCCAATGTTAATCGTAATATCTGCTCTGCCCATGTCAGTTTTACATGTAGGCATTCAAAGTTATGGGATATACTCAGATGGGGGACTGCAACATCTGTGATCAAGTATATCAAATTGAATAAGTAATTAGAACTGTGGTGCTATCAGTCCATGTGAGGAGATTAGGTGCTGGCTGTGCAATTACACCAGTTGCACACCAACTAATGTATCACAATGCAGGTGTTTCTGCAAGGCTGCACATTTTTCTTTCCATTGTAGTAGACTGAAAAGACCACAGCAGATAAGTTCAATTCCTAACTATATTTGCTCATGGGAATAGAGGCAGTGCTCATTGTCTGAAAAGCTCTCTCATACAATACCAGAAAATGTTAGTAATTAGAAAACAGCAGCCTCAGCTGAGGCTGCTGTCTGCATTGATACCTATAAAGCTATAACTAATCAGTGTAGGACAGAACATTCTATAAAGCACACTCCGCAGGCTACAATTTAAAATGAAGTTAGAAAGGCAATGCCTTAAAATTTTGCTACATATGTTTTGCTGAACATATAAACTGGCAATAAATTGGAAATATGCCACTGAATAAGAATCCAACCTTTTGAAATTCTGTCACATGTTGTTCACAATGAATTTCAGCACTGTAAAATTATGGCAACTTTATGTGTTTTGTGAAGGACCACATGAATTTCTGTCAGCGCTACATTGTTGCTATGTAGCTGTGTGGCAGAAAAGCCATAAGTCCTGTACAAATTAGTGCATTCAGATGTTGCAGTTACACATACACTTTTGTGATTTCGCAGGAAATGCTTTAAACATAGCGCTTGCATGTCCACTAAGAAACACAACCTAGGTGCATGTGACGTATGATTTGTAATAAGTGCTTGCTGTAAATATCTTTGTGAACATGTACCAGAGCGATGCAAAATCATTTTCTATTTTCAATAGTCTCTTGTTCATTGTAGTTTATTGCCACCACCTCTGCTTCATTACCCCTACTGCTTTGCCCGTGTACAAGTGACAAGTGCACATCTCACAACCTACAATATGTTATTTCTACCTTTGCATATTGCAGACCTAAGTTTTAAGTTGAGCTAGTGGGTGTTTTCTTCAACATGGCAAACTGCAGACAATGAGAGAATAGCTGTACAAACAGGATAGGACCCTTGTCTCATCAGCAATATTTACACTGCTGACAGTGTGCCTATTGTTTGTGTATCTCTTGTCTCGCTGCCTGTGGTGTTCTCCACGTTGAAAGTGTTCTGCAAGTGACCGATAGATACACTTATCAAGCTTCCAAAGGCTGGCTTAACAACGAACAGTCAAATTCCTTTGACACCACTAGTGCACTATTCCTGACCATGAAAGCAGTGATGTCTCTAACTTTTGTGCACAAATATTTCGAAGGATTTGCTACAGCAATGTTCAAAGCTGCTGTGTCACAACCAACTGCATAATGTTTCATTGCCAAACTTCGGCAAGCTTCTCAGATCAAACTAGTGAGAAATTGTTTATTCTGCTAGTAAAGAAAAGAGAAAGCATGCGTTGGAGGAAAGCCTGTACATGTCCAGGATGAGTAAGACAGCACAAACGCATCGTAGTTTCAGCATTTTCTTCTCCAGAATGTCTGAACTGACATCCGCATGCAAGCGACTAGACAAGTGGTGCCTTGCTGTAGTCTCTCACATAGCTGCCAAGTTTTGCTTTTGCAAGTGAATTTGCAAGGCCACTCTTGGCAGCCTTTTGTGCGGTGTAGTAGAGACTTCACCGAATTATGCATGCATTGCATGATAGTTTTTGCATGAAGGGAGGTGCGACTCCTGTTAAATTACCTAGCTTTTTACCTGGTGAACAGCCAAAGCTGTCCCAAGCATACAGATTCACTTGGTACTGCAGGCAATCTTGCTCACCAATGCTGTTATGTCCTTTTCTTTTCTTTTTTTAACTCTCTTTCACAACTATATATTAAGGCATTTTTCCGGCTCCAGCAGTTTGTTGGAATTGTGCAAAATGTCATGGCTTTTCTGTTTGGGTCTACATCAGTTTGAAAAATCATTCCCTCCTGTTAAAGTTACGCAGACCACTTCTACCTTTTCTCTCGCAAGCTTTGCCCCCTCCACACCTACGCCGCCCTACCACCGCGCCATTCACGGATCCCTCTGGCGTTCCAGCGTGACGTCACGGCGTGTAGTGGGCACACGCCGCTTCTACTACACATTCTACGCGTGGGCAGCTCGGGAGAGATGTCGTACCGGCCTCGCATATGCACGCGCGAGCCTCGGCGCCCGTGCGCGTCTCGCAAGCGCGCCGCACCTACGCTTTAAACGCGCGCCAGCAGACCTACCCCTACGCTCGCTTCGCTGTGCGGCTGCATGCGAATGCTCCTTGGGTCGACCGCGAGCAAGGCCGACTGAGAGAGCCCGGATCAATGCCCCACGCACATCGCAAACACGAGAGGCCGCACCCCCCGGCCACACAATTCGCTCGCGGAAATGAGTTGGAAGAAAGAGCGGCCGCTGTATCGTAGCGAGATGAGAGGTCTCGACGACTGCCGCTCGCTTCGAGATGGAACTGTCTTGGAAGGCCGGTGGCTTCCGCGGTGGAACGCTATTTGCAACGGGATGCTGCTCGCGGGACGAGCAACGCCAGAAGAAACAGCAGCTTCTTGCAGGAATGCTGAACGGTGCATTATGTACAGCACGAACATGTCTGCTACTGAAGCGCAAACCGATGAACGCTGCTACCACAACAGTTTAGTGAATGCGCGGTGTGCGTACGTAGTTTCAGGTTAACGACAAGAAAATCATGCGATCGCCAGGAACGACAATACGAAAACATAATAATCGGCGGTTATAGTTTAGAAGATCGCCGCCAATAGCGCTCGATTGCGGGGGATGTTTTTGCTATGTAGGGAGGAAATGCGTTGCTTTTACTGCTGTAAGCCTTGATACCGCTATCAAAGCATGCGAACTTGCAACGTGACTCCATTGGTTTCATCACTGATTTCGTTGGCGCGTGTTCTTTACGATTTCACAGTGGAAGCGACGATACTTTTTCGTTTTTCCCTCTTTCTTTATTCGTGACAGGCGAGACATTTTCGTTTCGAAACATGATCCGAAGAGCGCGCTCATCCTGTCGCACCGTCGTCTGCTCCACTGCAACGGATTTCGTATGCTCAGCGGGTTTCGGTGTTACTTTTGGATCTACGTTCGTGTCGCTGATCAATGACGTCATAGTAACGGCTACATAGGATAGATTAATGTATACCAACAGAGAAACATATCACCACTTCGCTCTAAATGACTATAGAGGGAGATTTGCCAGCCTGCAACTCAAGAAAAACGGGGCGGTTGAAAAACATGGCGAATTTTCTGCCACTCTTGGCTGCCAGACAACTGAGAGAGGGAAAAAAAAATGCCGAAGCAAAACCAGACAGTATATGGCTCCAAAAGTTGGCAGTTAAGCAGCTTCATCGTTTGCTGCCCTCGTGTCACGGCGGAAGCATTTTCCCACAACAGCTGGTTCGTGTTAAAACCGACGCCCAACTTGCACGGTCCGGCGACAATTACTCTCGGCGGCGATTCTGCGGAACTCGTTTCTCTAGACGTGGCCTCAAGGTGATATTCATTAGCCGGGTGCAGCTTCAACTTGCAGAACTCCATGCACGGTGCGACAGTTGCGTAAGCCAGGAGCAGACGACGCCAGCATCGAGCGCTTCTGCTACTTCTGCTTCCGGAATCCGGTCCCCGATCGACCTGTTGCGTGGTTGCGTGCAACCGTTCCGATGCGCCAGGAAGGACGAAAAGTAACGTCATAAGCTTGAGATAGTCCGTATCCGGAGGAGCTCATCGCATGCGTTGAAAACGTGGCGAGAAATATTCGGCGCCAAATGAAGATGCTTCAGCGGAAAGAAGGCGCCATCCGATGTCCAACTCTCCATACCACACGAAGATCGCGCCATACTGGCATTAAAAAAGAGAGGCATATTAGCAGTGGCATAACTCGTCTCTGTGGGAAGGGAATTAATGGCGCGCCAAATAAAATGCCTTCTCGGCTACAGCCTTCACACAAGCTCACATCAAACAGCTGTTGGCCTTGCGCGTTTTCAGAAGACGGCGGGCTCCCACAAGCCTCGAATGCAAAATAAACGAATGAATAAAGCGAAAAGCCGACACTTGCTACTAAAACACGCGCAGCTAGAGTTGAGAGATTGCTACTGGGTTAGGGGCACATGTTATCAAAAATCACACAAACACAGCAATTGACACACGCAAGTTGTTCAACAGCCGAACAAGTCAGGTAATTTCTGAGTAATTTCATGCCTACCGCGACAGCACATGCTAAATCGTGAATGCACTTGCACCATCTATGATAACGCAATATACAAGCCGTGACACGCCTCTCCATGTGATCGAACTTTTGGATGCACGCCTCGGTGCAAACCTTCGGGTAAACATTCAGAGGTCATTGGGGATGACTCACGACTATATATATGACATGCGCTGGGGCCTTATCGGCTTCATTGAACGTCGATTGCACTTCATCTGCCGAAAATCCGTCTGCTCGTGCTCGTTCGAAACGTCACATCAACACCATGAGACCGGGCATAAGCAAGACGTATACCGTCACGTTGCACCGCTCGAATGATCATTCAATGTAAGTGTGTCACCGCTGTGTTTTCCTGGCGGACCTTTTAGTCACGGAGAGACCACAACGGCGCTATCCGGTTACTCACCGTAGCGCGGCCATGCAGGGTCGGCCGCTAGCACCGGCAGCTTGCTCGCCGTGGCCGTGGAGAACGCACTTACGTCGGCCGCCATGTTCGCTCGGTACCGTGCAGCTCACGACGCCCGCCTGTTCTTTCGCTCGCGCGCGCGGCTTTCTTTTTACTGCTCGCTGGAGGGATCACGAACACGGCAAGCCGCGGGTTGCACTATACGCCACACGCCGAAACAAACTGCATGATACTCGTTCAATCGGCCTCTGCGCCGGTGACTTGACTGAAGCGAGCGCGAGCTACTACGTGGGCTCGAGAACGCCCCACCGCAAGCAGCCGAGCGCAGGTCGTCGGGGAGCGAAGTGAAGGAGGTTGGTTGGACCACGCCGGCGCCAGGCATGACCAAAAGTGTAACCCACGAACCTTTCGACGTAGGAGCGACGTGGGAAGCTCCCGGCGCCGCTTTCTTGGTTCCTCGCCAAGGCGTCCCAAATAAAATCGGGTGGCGCTCAGCGCGGTGCCAGTAGAAGCGCACGGCCTCACCGCGCCATCGCCCGAACGCAGCCGTGCTTGTCGCTCCGGAGAGACCGAATTCGTTCAGCGCCGATCATGTCGTACCGTAGCAACGTCGTTTAAAAAAAGAAACGTAACGACAGCTGCAGACAGCCGATCGAGATTCTCCTAAGAGTTCACGAGCCCCAACATTTTGAGGAGGGTGGACTTACCACAAGTCGGACGAGAGTTCTGTTACCTCGACGAACACATTCAACGTCGTCGGGCGTTCGGAGACGGTCGTTCCCAGTTGACTTTGCTGAGGGTCCCCAGTTTTTCGACGAACGAGCACGGTGTTTCCCTCGGGCGCACTCGACGACCTACGACGGCCGCATACCCTCGCAGCGATGATACGGCCGCGCGTAGTCACCAACTTAGCTCACTTCACTGGCTGGGCCTTCGCGCAAACTGAAAGTGCGGAAAGAAACTTTTTTTCTTTATTTTTGTCGCGCGTGCCGAGGATCTGACGCTGCGCCGACGGACGACGACAGCGAGTAACCAACAACAACAAAAAAGGGCGCGGGCACTGCAGAAACGCAAAAGAACCGCCGTGTAAAGAAAAATTTACCTAAAGGAAATCGGTGAAGGGAGGAGCCATGGTCATTCCTTATATGGGCAATAGGCGTGACGTCACGAAGCGTCGTATCAAGTCGTGCACTTCAGTGTGTACGCCGATTGGTTGGAAATGGCGAAGACGCTAGGGGAAGAATAAAATCATAAAATCTACGTGAAAATAATCGCAGATGCTACTGTCCGCTGCTGCGACGCCTGGTTTTGTCATTTCCATTGCCTGTGTGGATACTTCGCGGTTTCCTTGGCATTGCGAAATGTTTTGGAACAAACCGCTTTCCAGCTCAGCTACAAATAACGTGGCAAGCGTTCTGCCTGTGAGGTCATGCAGCGCCCGTTCGATGTTTGCGCGAACGGAAAGGCTGTAGTAAGTCGACGACTGAGGCATTCACGAATCTTTTGAGTTCGCTGAACGCTGACGTTTACCACGTTGAAGTTAAGGTGTACGCGTGTGTTGTAAATAGTCGGGACATTGAACGGTTGCACAGTTAACGATCACTTCGTGGGGAGACCACGCCCATAAAATGCAAGGCGCGCGATCACGCAATGACGTGAGTCATAAACTCGCCGTTCGGGGCTTGACTTAGAAACTTTTTATTTCTCAAACCCACGAGGTACACAGCCCACACAAAACAGATCCACCGAGCCTGTTCCGAACTTATAACAGGCATACAAGTATTTATGGCAACGGCGCTGTGTTCTTTAAAACCTTAGCTGTAATGTCGAAAATGCGTTCAAGAGAAACATTGCAGTACCGAGCAAGCCCAAATGATGACCTTTTACAGAATACTTTGGCGAGTGTGCATTTAAGCAGCACTGTCCGAGCCAAAATAAAAACTTCGACAGAACAGCACGCGTGCCGTATATTTACAACTTACGGCGAGACATTGCGAAAGTGTATTATAGAAGATAATGAAAGATTATTTCAGTTAAATTGTGCAAAATGAAATGTTGAATCAGCAGTGTGCCAGAAATAAAGGTGTAAATAAAAGAGTACGAAAGCTGCTAACGCTTGAAAGAGCGTTTTCTTGGGCATGTTGGTAACCTATAGTAACAACTAACATTTTTTGTGCACATACAAGAAATAACACACGACTAAAAGGAACGACGCACTATGTCCATGTCGTTCCTTTCAGTCCTGTGTTCTTTTTTGTGTGCTAAAGAAGTTGTTACTATTCTTGCTAAAGCTGCTAAATTACAAAACTGCTGCCAAGACAACACAAATGGATGACTAGAATCAATATGGTCAAAAAGAAATGAAAACTATTTCAACACAATAAATGACAGGAACACGAAAGTTGGAATGATAAAAGAGCTAGGCTTGTGCACTTGTAATGTGAGCTAGTATATGGCAGAGGATGATTAACAGGTTTCTTAACTAATGTAAAATATATACACCAATATTAAGGCTAGACACATTTTTGAGCCAGTCAAACGAATACACATGGCCAATAAATAAACTAGTAAAATACACATAAATGACAATACTGATAATAAAACCTGGTTTTGTTTCACAAAGGAAGTGTCAAAATTCAGATTATTTTGTAGCGGATGTCACCCTGTCAAAAGTAAACAAAATGCACGTGCCCGAAATTTGATAAGTGTTATATGTGGGCTTACACTGCAAAAACAAAAAATTGCAACATTTATTAAAAAGAAGGTGCCTAAGCAACCAAACACTCCTTCAATTAGGCAAACATTTTGCAGAAATGAAATACCACGCTGGGAAAAATTTGTGCACTTGCAAGCCAAAGAATGGAGACCATGGCATTGGCAAAAAGTTAAAATTCCTTCGAGCACAGCTCCACAACATGGCATTGCTTCAATGCATGGCACTAGTCAAACATGCACACGTAGGCTTAAAAAAAAAAGTTTTTTGCTGCAGCATTTGTCTCCAAGCTTTTGCTCATGACTGTACATGCTATTTTAAAAGGTATGCATCTTGAATGAGGGCAGCAGACAAAGCTCTTCACATAATGTTCACCACTATAGTCATAGAACAATGCTGCTTGAAGTATAAGCAACACAATGACTTGTAAAACCAACAAAAACAAGAAATTTAGATTGTGAGGCACCCAACAGTTGCAGAATGTCAAAATGATTCTATGAATGGCATGCATTCAAAATAAATAAATCATGAGCTGCTTTTGTGTGTTGAAATGGTTCAGCGTGTTTATCACTTTGTGTGTGCTAACCCATGATCGCATCTCGCATTCTCTGAAAAGAGGTCCACAAGAGACAGTGTTCACAGATGGTGTGACAGTAGTGCTCCACCTGATATAAAATGGGTGGGTGCAAGGATACGGGACAATGTAGACCAAAAAAAACAAAGCAATGAAGTTTTGATAACATAAGATAATAAACACAACACAAAGTCAACAGCGTGGCAAAAATTATCAGCAACCACACTGCTTGTGAATGGCAGTAGTGACCAACACAGATGACGTACATCACTTCAAGCTCGTTGGAGCATTGATGTTCTTGTTTCAATTACCACAAGCTCGGACATTCTGGCAGTAATATAACACAAGGCAAAGCTGTGATTGCATAAAAAGGCAAAACATATTTGTTACACCTTGTTATGCAGAAGCTGAACTAAACCTGGGTACCACCCAAAGTAACCAAGGACCAAGGTTTGTTGTTCATCAACATTGCATGTTTTAAAACAAGTCGCATATTGTTGATTGCTTTGTCTACACAAAATTTGATACGGAGGCCGCATCTTTATTATCTGGTGCCCGGGAGTGCCCTTGCCTTTCTTCAGCCACTTTCGGCTGCAAAAACTGCATTATTTTTTGCTGCTATGTCCATGGAAACAAAATGGTGTGACCCACTTAAATGCTAAGCAACATTAAGATGCATCAAAAGCATAGCAAGCCTGCCAAATCTTGATGTTTCTTACAGTTAAGTAGAATTACAAATTATAGGCTGAATTGCTTATAGAGCTAATTTCATTGTAAACAAGGCTCCCATGAGGCAGCCCAAACCTCATCTTAGTTTTTTATTCCTCGTGCTTAGGGCCACTGCTTTTATTTCTACCCTGTTTAATATTGACCAGATGGGTCTACATTAAAACCTTGGACTGAACACCTTGGTATTCATCAGCCTTCATCAGGTGTATGGCCAACCTGTTAAGCAGTTTTGTTTCGAGACAAAGTGCTTGCAAGCTTATTTTCGCCATCAACAATGCTCTCATACAGGAGCTGAAATGTTTTCTGTTTTGCTCCTTGTGTTTGACCCCATTGTCCTTACCTTTTACCAGAACAAACAATTATGTGAGTCTGAATTGTTGACAGTCATCTGCACTAGATCTACATTCAATGCAAGTTGAGAAATACATTAGTTACATACACACACCACTGAAAAAAAAGAGAAAAAAAAAGAACTGCTGTTCATAAATAAATACTGTTCCACTACATAACCATTGGCACACTTGAACAATGGCAGTTTTAAAGCTTTGTTCATGCATCATGCAGCAGAATTACTGTGATGTGGCATAGTTAAATAAAGATGAATGAGGACATGCCAAAAGCTATTCAATCAGTTATCTGGAGGCAAAAATATGGCTCTAAAAAGGTCGCCTGCTCAAGGAATGGCCACACGGAGAGACAATTATTATAGAACGCAGAACTGCAATTCACAAGTTTCTCACACATAAAATTAACTAAACAAAATCACAATAAAGATGCAAGAAAATTAACAAAACAGCTACACCAACAAATGTGTTTTAAAAAAGCAATGCGTTTCTTACAGAAGTCTCGGTATAAACAGTAAGTTAAATTACACCTATTCATGTTAGTTAGAAGTTTTAAAAAATGTTCCACTGACTTTGTGCAGATCTACAAATACGAAAGTTGTTCGCTTTCCGAATAAGTGAAGTGAGTACTGAGATATATGTGAGCATTATAGAAAGACTTGGATGATAAAACTGTGGAATGGTAAACATACCAAGTTTCACCAGGTAAATTTGTGATGATATAGCAACGTGATTCAGCAAAACATTGTTCAACACTGTTATATTATTGTAAGTGCTCAAGTATTTATAGGCGAGCCATAGGAAGGGTGACCCGTTTCACGTACATGGCTGAAATGCATGTGTTTGTTGCTGCCTCAAGGCTGATTATGGGTTTTTTTAAATGGTATTTAAAGGGACACAAAAGGCAAATTTTAAATTAGGCTAGAGATATAGTCTAATCATTTATAGCTCTCTTAGCACTGGTCAGCACCTCCTCTACATTTTCCAATGCCAGCCAGATGCGGCTGATCCGACCGTCCACCACCCTCTCCTATCGTCCTTTCCTACTCTCATGTTCACAGCTGCTTTATGGTAATGGGGGAGAGTACCATCTGGGTGGCGCCTCACGATGGAAGTCGGAGGAAGACTGACAGACGCGTGATAACCTGAGAGACGCAGGGACGGAGCATCTATCACTTTTCTACCCGAACGGCAGCAGCGTGCCGCAAGCAGTCACACCATCTGGATAGCGTCACATTGCGGCTCCCACTGGGGAGCGAGCAATTGCACTGGCATTGACAAAATAGAGGAGGCGATGCACTGGTTCACTAGTCAGGCATGACTTCCTGCAAACAACTCAGTTTTTATGATTTTCATGGATGGTCTATAAATCACACAAAAGAAAGCGGTTGTGCAAAAAAGTCACACTTAAGTGCCACTAAACATCTGGGCCTTCCATCTCGCAAAACTTAATGAATGCAAGCTATTCCGAAACATAAAACGGATAACTAGCTGTTCCAGCACCGCCTATCTAGCTTAACTTAGTAATTTACTTCAGCGCCCCTTTAAGACGACAGCTTGCCTAGAAATCCTGACGAGAAAAAACAACTGCAACATGTCGCAAACACAACATCTGTACTAACAGATAGTGACATAGCTTCGAACACGCAGGATCGATGTATGTTGACAGAACCCAATGAGGCTGATAACCGTCCACGTCACAAAAGTACACATAACAGTTTCATTGTGCACATAGAGTTCAAAAGAGTACTTCACACAACACTGAGTTTCATGTCACACAGAACTAATCAGGGTGTGCTGATCCAGATGATAACGTGTCACAATTAGGTGCAGCATCCCTCATGTGTGCTTATCATTTCTGGCATACATTGTAAAAATGACAGTGTCCATGTTTGCACGACTGTTGCATTCTTCAAAGACACTACAAACGTAAGTGCCGAGATAACCAAGTTCTGAAAGAAAGGGGGGAGAGGAGGGGCATAATGCCATCTGGCATTATACGAGAAAGATTAGATGAGCTGCCTACACTTTGTTTCATACTTAGCAGGCAATGCTGTGGAAGCTGCACTAGTAGTGCGGTCATAGAAGTATCGCTGTGTGCGTTCACAGTGCAGCTTTTTTTTATTTCCAACACTTTCTGTGAAATACATGCTTCACATATTACAACTAGAACTTTCGAATGTAAGGTTACGTCGAATCGCAGGTTATTTCTGAACTGTTGTCTGGAAAGAGTCGTAATATGGGGTGCTATAACGTAAAGCTATTCCAAACTTTTCTGTTCCAGTTCTACAATCAGCCCTCCACAATTGGTCAAAACATTTTCAGGCCACCCCCACTTCTCCTGTCTGTCACGCAACATCACGAAAACCGTGATAGCCCCCCCATTTGATATGATGTGTAAACACTGATTATACATAAATAGACCGAACAAAAGAAAAATAATTATTTCTGATTCGACGCCTTTTCGTCATTAGCCCTCTGCTATTGGTCAAAAATTCTTGGGCTGTGCCCACTTCGCCTGCCTGTCGCACGACATCACAAAACTGCGAAAACTCACTGCATCAAAGTGACGTGCACGCATTAAAGATGCATCAATATGCCGAACAAAACTGGACTTTTTTCTGAATAGCCGGGGACTGTCCCATTTCAAAAGGAATAGAAGATGGCTGCCCGCTGATCGCTCGGGCACTGGCTACTTGCACCTGCCAGAGAGCATAGATTAATTTATGCATAATAAAGCTTTTTGCGTTGCAGTACATTATCTAGCCCTCCTGGCATGTATACGACATTGCTCCACCAACTATTAATTGCTGAAGATCTGTTTTAGCAGCATTCTTAACCTTCCTTTGTATACTGCTGCGATTTTCGACCAGCCACCGCGATCTAGTAAGGGGAAGCAGACCAATTGCAGATGCCGGCACCACCCTCCTCATCTAGCTATCAATTTTCACTGTGCTGGCTCGACTCCATTGAAACCCTTTCCAGTTGAGCATGCACCTCACCTCTTGTCAGCCAATTAGATAAGAAAAAACATTCATCGTAGGCAATGTTATTCGTTTTGAAAGCAAACAAAAGTGACCTCCTATAAAAGAGGAGAATGTTTGATTGGGCTGTTCAGACAACCCTGTGGGTCACCACCCGATGCTTGTGTCGGTGCTTACATGAATTTGACGTAAGGAGGTTGGCATAAAAACAGATTGGCATAGTTTTACGTTACAGGGTCCATGTTTTCGTTGCATGTGCAAATGGAGCGTTGCAGCCGCTGGTAACGGAAACATATCACTCTGCCCGTTTGGCGGTTAATAGGTTGATCTGCGACATCCGCCATGTAATAAATTTAAGTCACATTTTGTGACGCAAAAGAATGAGACTCGATGTTTCACTGAATTACACACTACTCTCTGGTAGCCAATGTGCACTGTGGGAAGAGTCTCGCTCCTTCGTAGCATTCCTGCTATGCGTAAAACAAAGTAGCCTACATCCTGTGAAAACCATATAGCCAAAGCGAAGAAATGTACTTGGCTGTTGTTCCAAGTGCACAACAACTGAGGTGAGGTCGCGCAAGCATTTCGCTTTCCAAACGTTCGCCTGCCCTCTCGTGATTCACATGGCTCCACCCTCCTGCTGTGCGGATGTCTACTGACAAAAGCATGGCACCCAGCGAATCACAAAAAGGCAAGCTCGACGATTGCACAATCTCGCCCCTGATGCAATGGCTCAGTGGCTATAAAATGCTGCTGCTTGGTACAAGGTCACGGGTTAAATTCCCGGCGGTAGCTGCCACATTTTGACGAGTGAAGAATGCAAGAACACCAGTGTACGGTACGTTGGGCGCATATTACAGAATTTCCGAAGGTCAAAATTAACCTGAAATCTTCTACTACAGTATTCTCATAGCCAATGTCGTTTTGGGACACTTAACACAGACAGTTGATATCAACTTGATGTACAGCACACGCTGACGTGAAGCAAATGCCTGCTTTTTCGCTACAGGCTGTTTGATGTTTCTGGTTTTTGCAGTAAAGTGAAAGCGTATCCGCTGATGCTTTCTTGAACACAAGGACCACTTGGCAAACATTAATGTGTGATGTTAATATTTTCACTTGCTAAATAGTCGCTGTTTGAATATAAATGAAATGTTCCTTTTCATCTCGGTGCACCCTGTGCCTCTGAAGCACATGTGTAGATGTTTTTCACAGTGCATGGTTGTGAAACCTGTGTTCACTGCATGTCCTCCTTGGCACTTTGTAATTTTGTGCCAGATCGGGTGAATGTCCAAGTTATGTCAGCTTCAAAGCTTGCTCTCAATTCATTAATCTTGGCGAAAGATCCTGTCCTTGTCCGAATTTGCCAAGCAAATTCAGAGTGGTATATGAAAGCTTCTTTTTCATGCATTGATGTTTCAGGCACGAATAGGAAAGGACAATTAAAGAGCTCAATGACCACATTTTGATCTTTGTTCCTGCGGAAGAAATTCCACAGTGCTATGGCCTGATTGCCTGTTGAAATGGATATGGCAGAGTGCTCTCCTACTGTGCTTAGCAATGGAGGTCTTCTCTTTGTCAATTAAAAGTAGCACTTCTACGTCTAATGCAACAGTATACGTCCAAAGTTACGAAACAACGATTAACCTCTAAGCTGCCTTAAATTTAGGCAAAACAGCTGCCGCTTAAACACCATGTACCTTTCCAACACGGTGACAAGACAGTTATTAAAAGAGGATCCTGATATTTGTCACAACACGTATATACTCTTGCAACAGTGATTAATTGAACCAGAAACAACAGCAAGACCGAGTCCTGTGTTTACAAACACATTACCACCGTTTGTGTCAGCAAAAGGGTTACCATTCCTCAATGTGATTTAGAGTGCACTTCTCCACGAGTGTCATCTGTGTGCTTACATATTTATGCACCATTATGAGTAAAACAATTTGCTAGAGTTAGCCTTCTTGTGTGTCATTCCGTCTGTCTACATACGAGCTTGAAAGTTTCAACATTTGTTGATGCAGCGTAGAAGGTATCGGGATGTACAAAAAGAAGTATTATGAGGAATGTTTAAATGTTTATAAAGGAACTTCTTTATAGCTGCACCACTTCTCTCTTTTTTTTTTCAGACATCTATTACAGTTACATAAGATGTGACATGAAATATTTGAGCACTTGCACGATGCAATATGCTATGCCAATACGCTGGGCTGCGAATTTGTAGCGATGCCTTTTACGATGCTAATGTTCTGCTGCACTTGTCGCGTTGGTGAGTGACCGGAGTGATGCTCCGCACACTCAGGAACGTGAAAAGTGCCAAAAGAGCGTTAGCATCGGAAAAGGCATCACTACAATATTGTGGCCCTGTTCACAATGGTGACACACCATTCTAAAGTCTGTGTGAAGGCGCGTTCACAGTGGCGGGAAAACGCGCAACGCAGAACGTTTTCCGCGCGCCGCTTCTCGCACAAACCGGTTTTTCTCCCGCAGACAGGCTGCTGTGCCGTCCCGCAGAGCGATGGGTCGGGTACCTATTTTTCCCGCGCCGCTGACGAGAACAGCCAATGGGGGCCGACCGTGAACCGTGACGTCGGTCCCAGTTCAGTGACCCCGTCGGCGGAGGCTGGGAGCGTGCTGCGGGACACTCGGCGGTTGCTTTGCCAGCATGAATGTGCGACTTGAGGCGACGGTGCAGAAGCAGCGAACAAGCAAGTATAAGTAGGTTTACCGTAGCCAACAGATCATCGTTCGAACCAGCCATCCTCGTCGCAAAAAGGGCGACGGGAGGAGAGCTAGCAGACGATCAAGACGACGACGCGGGAAAAGAGCGCGCTTTCCAGTCGTCTCTGGTGTCACGTGACTGTCCCCTTCTCTCTCTGCTCGTTAGGGTCCTCCCTCAACGCCTCCTCTCTCTACATTCCAAGACAACCGCAGCGAGAAAACGCGCGCAGTGTGAGCGTCATTCGGAGGAGCTGCGACGCAGCGGCGACGTTGACGCTGTGCCGCTGCGGGAAGTCTCCCGCTAGTGTGAGCGCGCCTTTACCCCATTCAGTTGAAACTGCCAAGGGCACACTTCAATAGCCTTTTTTGTGACCACAGTTCATGACTGGCCAACTCAAGTATTTCAATTTCCACATCTCGCCTTCAGTGTGCATAAAGTAGTGCTAGACAGATATCTTGTGATTGCTTGTTTTCATTTCGTGTTGTTTTCTCCTTTCATCATTGGATCACATGCTAGCATGCCACCACTGCCGGAATCAACCACTTGGCACAATTAATGGTAAGAAAATGATAGAATATGAGAAGAAACCATGCAAAATATGGCCACTGAATCTTACGACATCTCAATTATTTTAGCAACACCCTCTGCGCTTGTGATTAAGCTACTCTTCAGCAGCTTTCCATCGTTTTCTCAACAAGACAAACAAATTGTGTACAGGGAGACAGCAGCAAGATGCAGACATGACAATGATGAAGATGCAAATATGCTGATGCTTCATCAGATTTGACGTTTTGAAGAAGTGCCCGATACGGAATTTCAGAAGTCTCAGCTCGGCTTCAGGTTTCTGCCTTGAACTGTTATCTCACTCCAAGAGTCACAAGCATTCACCCTACTGCCCAAAGTTGACGACAATCTTACAAGATCACCTGAGCATCTGCTCCAGTCCAACAAGCCGCATCATAAACATACCTGTGGCCATCAGAGCCCACATTCTCAACACATCTGCAGCAATGGTTGCTTGATTCACAGAACGTCATCGTACTCGCCGCTAGAGCCGGATGAGCTGTCGATGGCTAGCGTCCTCTCTGGCACGGCCATGAGGTTCCTCGGCTGATGCCGGGTGTCATAGCGGCGTGGCGTGGAGCCCTCGCTGCTCGACCGTTGGTGTCGCGCTGTGGGTGGCGGGATGGGAGTGAGGTCGAAAGCGGCAATGCTGGTGGGCGATGCCCCATTCAGCTGACTCAGCAGTTCCTCTTGGGTGGGATCCCAAGATGGTGACCTGTCCTGGAGTGCCTGTTTGTACTCCTGGATTGATTCATTGAGCGACCACAGCTGGCAAAGAAGTGACATGTCCATTTGACGAAGTCCCACCTGCGTGGAAGACAAAGCACATGTGTGAGGACAAGCACATCGTGCAACGTTGTGAAACATGTTACCAGTGCAAAATCAGTAGGGAAACAAGTAGGAAACGGTAAACACCACCAAGCGCTAAACTACTACTGAAATTTACTTAAGAAGCTTTAGTTTGGGGCCAACTCTTACTTCCCTATTTAAATACGCGTAAAATGCAGAAATGCTTTTAAGAGACAACTGCTGAACTGATGTGAATCAAATTTATTGCAATTGAGAGAGCAAGTTCTAGCAACTCCTGTACACAAAATTATCACTTATGACCTCTAATTTCTGACAAATATTCTAAAATATTGGTAATTAAAAAAAATCTAGGCACGAAGTTTACAAATCCACAACTCCACGCAAAAAAGATATCGCAGTTCTGTGAACTGCATCAGTTACAGCATCTAAAGTGGCCAAATTTTATATCTATTAATTTCCAGTTTACACGAAAATGTTACAATGTTTATTAGGGTTTTGCAAAACTCCTACTCACACATTAGTGGTGTATTTCAGAGTGGTGCACAATACATGCATTTTGTGTGCTTCAGATGTATAAGGTGCAGTTCTGAGAATTGATGTTTTTAATTTCTGAGTTGTAAACTTCATAGCTGGGCATTTGCAAATTTTTCAAATTTCGATATTTTTTTACACTGGTGGTCTAAATAAAAAAATATGCTTCCTACATTCACTTGATTTCTACCTTTTTTTCTGTTAAATGAAACAAACTTCATGAAAGTGAAAATCGGTGCAGTAGTTGCTGAGAAAAATCATTTCTCTGTTCCCACGTGCCTAGATGGGAACTCCCCAAGCTAAAACTTCCTCTTAACACTTTTTCACGAATCTAGCAACTAACTAAACCATCTAAAGGCAGACATTATATTACACATTGACAATTTTCCTCAAGTGAGTCAGTCCACAACCAGAATTTCCAGCCACACTTGGTATTACAGAGTTTCACAAAAGCTTGGTAGAAGAAAAACTGCCGTAGTAGCCGTTCGACCACCATGCAAATGATGGGAGCTACAGACATTTGCTGGCAGGCATTTGTTTGCCCATCCTGTACTACAGATTCATTTCTCTAGCTCTGCAAGTTTTATTTCCCACAACTCAGTCTGTTTCCCATTTGCTCAATGCTTTGTAGTTTTGCACTAGTGCCACAAATCTGCTGATTTTTATTTGTTTTAATGTGTTAGCATTGGGAGTGTCAAAGTGGAAAAAATTTACGTGTGTGATGTGTAGAAAGCCGGTCAGATGGTACATATAGTGCAAGAAGAGATGGTGGTCTGCTTCGGGCCAAATGTCAGTTGCACTTCACTCCTCAAAGAGGCAGGACATGTGTTGAGTGAGCTCCTGGATGACACTTTGCAATGTGGTGAGCACAGTGGGGGTCAGAGAGAAAACGGGGATAGCCAATATTCTAATAGACATGAAGAGAAAACATGGAGCTGGGCAGGCCATGTAATGCATAGGATAGATAACCGATGGGCCCCGAGAGTTACAGAATGGGTGCCAGGAGAAGGGAAGTGCAGTCGAGGAAGGCAGAAAACTAGGTGGGGTGATGAAATTAGGAAATTCACAGGTGCAAGTTGAGATCAGTTGGCGCAGGACAGGGGTAATTGGAGATCGCAGCGAGAGGCCTTCGTCCTGCAGTGAACATAAAATAGGCTGGTGATGACAACAATGAAGAAGATGATGATGATGAACACGGCTTTAATCATGGCTCTGGGGCCCTGTCAAGTTGTTGCTGTCACCTGCTTATCAGAATCTGTAGAAGATATATAAACTTCTTCATTGATTTGAAACTGTGGTAACATCCTTTTGTATCAGAAGTTTCAGAGAACCTCTCTCCAGATACACCAGTGAAATGATCCGATTTTTTTTTTTTTGATGACCTTGCGGCCTAGCAAGTTTGCAGTGGCTACAGCACGTGCGATATTTACACACTCCGTCTCTTCAATTCCATACAGTACAGCGAAGGATACAGCTTGTGCCAGGCAATTGATAACGACAACCAGTCAGTCGCATGTACCAGCAAGGACAGGAAGGCCCGCCCATAGTGTGCCACGGATCTTTCCACAAAGTTTTTGTTCAATTGGTGTTGCATGTTGCAGGGAGGACATTCAGAAATGGAGGAGCTCTTTATCTGGTCCACTCTTCTGATTGGTTGGCACAACCCATAGCTGTCACTGTGGTGCACGGGGGTTAATCACATGTATTATAGTGGCTCACTTTGCACACAAAGTATAAGGCAGAATGTTTTAGTAAACAATCAGGGCACTTCTCCTGCCAGAAATGGCACTTACACAGTCATAACTGCATTATGTGCAGAGCCGTGAGCCAGACCAAGCCTATTCCTGTGCACTTGCAATCACTCCCTTACTAGCTGAAGTGCTGCTCAAGAAACCTGCGTAGACACTAGCAGCACATTTTTCTCTAGGACATGCTTTAAGAACGGTATGGCTTACTGTAAGTAGATATGGGTTTGTGCTTCTTGCAGTGTTCTTATCAAAATTTTTCAATCATTTATCATGGACTTTTTGGGGGCTTTCTGGCATTCGTGGCTTCCTTTTCTTTCTTCTCTTCTTTTTTTTTAAATTTAAATAAATGTGATGCGCAATCTTACCTTCATCAACCCATATGCACAGTCAAATTTCAGTGTCGCCTGGACTGGTGCACTAAGTAACTCTTGCCGGTAAGTAGAAAATCAACGTAAATATATTACTACCGTCAAAATTCGACATAATGGACACAGATACATCGAATTATCGCATATAACAAAGCAGCTCTCAAAATTTTTTTGCTGATATTGGTGGGTAATGAGTAGGTGCTTATAACAAATATCTGATATAGGAAGGTATTTCCATGTTGGACGCAACTTACGACTGTAATCAATAAGTTAAAAAACATCAATCAATAAATAAGAACACAAGTTATCACCATCTCCTTGCGGAGGACTGCCAGTTGTGCATCGAGTCTCGACGATCGGCCCGACCAAGTGTTTTGCGCTTCTTTCCCAGTGCCACCAGCGACACGGCTGTTTCCAAGTGAGCCATGCGAGTGCTCCGCATGCGGCACTCGTTGACGAGATGCTGATGCTCGGCTAGCGCTGCTACTCCGTGCCGGTGCGACGGGGGCCGCCCTGCTCAGATCCTGCTGAATCATGGTGCGCATAAGGTGCACACGTTCCAGCTCACGCCACTGGCTGCTGTTGAAGTTGATGAGGCCACTCAGGCTTTTTGGGAGTGGTGGCAAGTCTCTCAGTGCTTCCATTCCCTTCCGCTTCTAAGGACACACTGTAGTGGACTGAATCCTTGAAAGGTCTCGCACCTGCATAGTTAGAATGCAATAAAGAGAAAATGGTGAAAAACTAAAATCTAATCTGCACTCGACAAAAGTTCACTATATCTTGGCAGGAAGTGTGGAATTATCTTGTGTTAGCTGAAAGTCCAATCGGCGACTGCCTTCGGAATTCTCATGAAGCTGTAACTCAAGTCTATGGAAACAGCTCCGTGTCTTGTTACAGGTTAAAAAAAAAAAAAAAGAAGAAAATATCTTTACCAGGAACACGATTTCTAGTGTGTACACGATCTCCTCATTTCCCAGCACTCTGTGGATGCACCACACTAGGGAATGACCACTGAAGTGGTTAAGCAAACCGTAAGCCAGTTGATTACCCTGAACCCACTCATTAGTTCACATGTGCCACTTAAGGTATGGGAAGAACTTCTCATCTAAAACCCACCACTATCATGACTTTGCACAAGGTAGCCTTGTGGTTAATGACGACAACCAGTTTCATTATGACCATAATACTTAGACGTTCTTAAAACAATCTAACCATGGCTATACCTTAAGGTATGTGCACTGCAATATTATACGCGTGATCTATAACTCGAAGACTGGTTTTCAAGTTGATCTTTTAAATGAAATGGTCGTTTTGAGACGGGCTTTGCCGCTTATTTTGGTTTGTTTTGAGAGGGCCACCTGCTTGTTTGGCCTGGTTTCATTTTGAAACCTTGACTATGACAACATTAAGCGAGAATGTCAAATTAAGAGATCTCATCGGTAATGTTTTCTACAAAGTAAACATCTCTTCAATAGTTCAAAGTGAACAGCTGTACTTACTTAAGAGGTAGAGGCCAAACCTTGAAAATATGTTTAAATTGTACTGAAGCACACATTTTATCTATTCTGACAAAAACCAGCCAGTACAGCATAGTCTGTAGGTCATAATCCATATTCACAGTCACTTTCCTCACTATAGTATATAAGTATATAGAGCTGCTACAAACTACATGATTTCAAAGCGAAAGGGACAGTCTTCCACACCATTAGATAATTATCCAGAAAGTATTGCCAGATCGACCACCTTCCTGTTGCAAGTTTTTAATGACTTTATGTTGTTACTAAACCATACTGCGCTGGCATCTTTAATTTGTTATTTACCAAGCAGCATGGTGATAGTGTGGCCAAAGTTTGATATGATGTATATTGGCACCAAACTTGAGAACACGACAGATTTACTTTCAAATAGAAATTTGAGGCTTGCAGGTTAAATGTCTCTCATCATTCTGTGCATAACATTTTAGACATCATTTACGCAGTGCTTTAACAAAAATATCACAATTTTGCCATAAGGGCGAAGCAGTGAATGTGATGGCAAGATGTTAGAATATTACACAAAGTGTAGGCCTCATAGCTGTAGTGGCAGTATGAATTGAAGTAAACGTAAGCTAAGTAAAAACAAACTGTTGGGCTACGGGGTGCTCTGTTTGAATCCTGCATGCACTCTGACAATTTCATCTATGCTTATTAATAAATGCCTTTCTTAGCGAACTTACCACCACATTGCTGTATTGGGTATGTTTCAAACCTCTTCCGTGGGCCGATCCTGGAGGTTGCGCACAGCCATGCCAATGGAGTTGCATCGTTTTAAGGTTTGAGCTCAGTTATTATTGTTGCGCAATTGAGAAGATTTAGAATGAAAGGCATGTGCTGTCGATGTTTTACTTCATGATATATGTTTGTGGGCTGCCATTCTCAAACTAATTAGGAATAATTTTGTCTAGAATCTAAGACGTACGTGGTATGAGCAAATTTCAGTGGCAGAATGGTGTGGCAACGTCATATAGCATGGTGTGTCTATGTAATTGCTAACGCAATAATAATAATAATAGTAATAATAATAATAATAATAATAATAATAATAATAATAATAATAATAGACATCCAATCGCGGAAACGCGCATGCGGAAGGGAACTGCAAATGGTGTCAGGGATACACGAATATCAAAGGTGAAGAAAGCGCTTGAATTCTCGCTTACGGGCGTAGCTACGCTGTTGTACGCTAAATAGATAAACAAGCGGCATACGCATGTGACGTATGCTGCAGGCGATGAAAGGCCATTCGTGTCGCCGAGGCTCTGCGAACACACAACCGAACCAGCACCTTGAGCGGGAACTTGAGCAAGCGTGAACGGTAAAAACTGAAACCCACGTTATCGGCCCTCGAAAGTCACGCAGGTGCTTTCGGAACAAAATTGGCAGCGCCGACGCGAAACTCCTGAAAGCAGTCACTTTCCGCGATCCACGAAACAAACAAATAAAATGCATCAAGGCCACTATACTCTGGTTACACATAGCAGAAACTTTGCGCCTCCGATCTCGATAAGTCTCACTCTTTCGAAAAAAAAGAAAAGAAATACGGTTTTCACTTTAATACCGCTGAAATGAGATCACGATGTCAGACCATGAGACAATCGGCACTTGTAGTATGTTTATGTTAGTAACCCCCCGCAATCGCACAATGAGCAGCGTGTCATAGCCAAAACCGGCGAAAGAAAATTTACACAGAAATACCTGAAATAACGAGCAGACTGTGACCGCGTCGGCTGAACGGTACTGGCAGCTTGATCCGATCACATCGGTACCGCAACAACTAACCGGGCGTACGGAGAGGAAAACGGGTGTCAGAAGTATGCCTAACCGACGATAGGTGACAGCACGTTACAGGCGGGTGGGTGTTGTGAGGAGAAGCCCGCGCTTCACGCCGCCAACCTATGCAAGGTTTCTAGCATAGGGTTACTAGTTTCTAGTTGTGGATCTTGGCTTTTGATGACACCGTGTAGATAAAAATGAATTGTGCCGAAAACTGACGCATTATGATGTCGTAATAAACAAATTCGTTATGGCTTTTTCGTGGACTGGTCGGTTTCGGGTCATGGTGAACCAATGCATTGGGTGAACAGAGCTGCGCGAAAAAAAAAAGCGAAAGAAAAGACAAGCGCTCAAGACGTCCACCCTTGCTCGTAGGAAGTTATTTGGTTATTTACAACGAACAGTTGTTTGGATGGAACTATTGACTTCATTATGTAAGCTTTGCACAAAAATGTGATGTTGCATACTGCACCGACCAACCTCAAACATTGCCGCAACATACTTTAATATTTGGCTTGTCTGCATTTGCCGCCGTAATTAGAGTGCCTCCAAAGTCAGAAGTTATCTTGCACATTCTATATAAAAACGTGCATTGGCATAACGGTGCTACGCTATGTGGTGCTATCGGTACAGGCCACTGTACTATCGGTGCCTAGCCACCGGCTGTTCCACACTGCGGCTGGCGAGCCTTCGTCGACTCTAGACAGATGGCGCCACCAGTTCCGGCCGTCGGCCGACCGGCCAGGCCGGCAACTTACGTCAGCGTCGTGGTGCATGCTGTGTGCTCGCTGCCGCTGACGCGATTTTGGAGAGGGATAGGTCGGTACTCGGGGCGAAGCTTGCCTCTGCGGCGCTGGTTGGTGTGGTGGTGCGTGCGTGTGTGCTGTTGTGCGCGGCGGACGACGAGATCTTCATGCACAAGGCTACAGGCCGTGGCAGCTCTGCCGCCGCGGACGTTGGGGCCGTACCGACAAGACGACGGCCGCGTGCGAAGGGATTATGAGTGGCTCCTCGACGGCCCTGCTCCGACGGGATTACTACACAGCGGCAGTGTCGCCGGGGGAGCAACGCCACGGAGTTGCGACGACGCGCTAGTGAAGGGGGGCACCACGAACGTCGGGAGAGAGCGCGCCCGGTTCGGAACCTCTCGGAACGAACCCGGCACTTTGAGGTGAGTGCAGCGGTCTCTCTCTCCAGGCCTAAGCACGTCGTGGAAAGACTTCGGCGCCCCGTGTTGTGTTCTGCTTGTGGCGAGATCGTTATGCAGGGGCATTCCTTTTTGTCAAGCCGCGCTCTTTCTCGATGAGGGCCCCGCTCTTGAGTCCCCCTGTTCTCTTCGGCACCACCGATAGCTCACGTTTTGTTGTCGTCTGCAAAAGCGACGCGTTAACGCGGCGTGCGGCGTTGCAGTTTCATTCGCCCAATCACCGCCGTTATACACCGGAAGAAAAAAAAATCATAACCGGATCAAGAGTTGCCGCTCTCGGCGTTCGTAGCTCGCTGTAGCCTGCCTCGTGAACGAGCCTGTCGTCGTGAGCTACGCCGCCACCGCCGGGCTGTCGCATAGCAACACCATTTTTTGCCGCGTATTCTGGAACACTTCCCCCCGCCCCCCATGTTCTTGCTTGGGCCATGCGTGTGACAAACACGCCGCGAAGGCTGGGCCACAGAACGGCAAGGACGTTGTTTGCACGCCGTAGCCGCTGCTACTGCGTGCATGACGTGCTTCTATTTTTTTTCTTTCTTTCTTTTTTCTGTGGCTCGTGTGCGCTAGGAAGTCGCTTGTGCCGACATCACTGATTTTTCATTGATGCCGCGGCGCCATGTCGGTAGAGCTTTTTCTCTCGTCTGGCGGCATCGACAAGGCGGATCGCCGTCGTTGGCCGGTGATTTGTAGTCGTCTCGCGCGAGCTTATCTTCGAACGACGGACGGCTCGTTGTCTGGAAAGAAATATTGCATCTGCCAGCGCGCTACCCATCATGTTGCAAAATATCACAATAGAAGCCGCTTCCTCTCTGCCGAAGGACATTCGGACGTGGTTCTATCACTCATCTTGTTGCGATCACTTGCACTCCGGCCCGTATATACTAGTATATGTACTAGTTATATACTATACAAATTCTAGTCGAGTTTGCTCCGACTTTCACGGGCAGCGGGTATACGTAAACTTGATGATGCAGTGCTTGGGAAGTTGCGCGTACAGTGCGTGTGAGCGGAACTGAAACTGCTCGCGCACAGTTCAGCTGTCGACACCACGCGCACGTTGAAACATATCTGAAAGCGCTGAGACAAAAACGTCAGTTGCTGTATCCAGCCGACCAAATGAGCATACTTTCTCTGAACACACACACACTTATATATATATATATATATATATATATATATATATATATATATATATATATATATATATATATATATATATATATATATATATATATATATATATATATATATATTCCATATGATTTTGTACATCAGGTTTATCCCACGATGACAGGAGTAACATACCTGTATGGCGGCAGCACATGGCCTTTTTAGTCGAATTCAGTCCGATTATGTTTTCCCGTGATGTAACGCGAGCTCACCTGGTCAGCATATTTCGTTTTATGCCCGTAGTTCCGTCTCTGCTGCCATCGGAAAAACAGAAACATATTAGGTAGGTGCAGTACTTTTAATCGACGTTTCCTGCCAGGTCCCGTGGCATAACAATGGTCTATTACAACTCGCCCGGGGCATCAAAAGTAGTTGCCGTTACCGCCGGCGCATAACTCGACGAGGCACGTATCGTCGTCGGCGGCGGCATTGCTTTGCGTAGGCCGGCCGTCTCGCTTTGCATTTCTGTGTCGGGTGTGGGAAGGCGGGGGTTAAAGGAAACACTACAAACCGGCACGCCAAAGCTTTGGCGCAGTACGCTTACACGCCTCTGCTGTGTGACGTGCTGCGTGGGTTCGTTGATCTCGGCTTTGACTAACCGCCGACCAGGTTCGACGCCCGCTTCATTTCGCCCCCCCCCCCCCCTCCTTTTCTTTTTGTCCCCACACCCCTTGTCGTCCATCTGCGCGTTGTTGGCTTTGTCTCGCGAGAACGGTGCAGTTCTGTGGAAGGCATGGCGTGCCTGTGCAGTGTGTTCTTCCGCGACGTTGTACACGTCTGCTTTGGTCGCTTGTCGGCTGGACGGAACCATGGAGAAAGGACAAGGTTGAGAGCATTACGTCACGCAGCCAGCCTTGGCAAGCAAACGCTCCGTGAAGCCATCTCTTTGCTCAGTGGCGGCCCAACACGCGACCTATTGCGTCGAGATCACGTAGCAATAATCAAGATTTGCTGATACGTTTGGTTCCCAGTAGCTATGCCAGTAGTTTTTATTCTCTGCTCGCTTGTTCGGCTGCCCTGCTGTGACTCTGCTAGAGTGGCTAGAATTCTAGACACCCTAGCTCTGCCTGCAGAGCGGAAGCACCAAAACCAACCGCGCACGTTGACGTGCGACCACGTGTTGGGTCGACAGGTTTGGCTTCAATGACGTTGTGCGATGCTCCCTCCTAACTTCTACCTTCCTCCATGGACGGAATCATCCTCGAATGAAGCTTTGTGCAGACGATCATTTCTTCCGCCATACAGAAGACGTAAGCATGACGCGCGATGTGACTTCAAAATGGTTTTACGCGTCCAGTTTCGTGAAATGCATTACTATCGCGTGCTTTGCATGCGGCAATCACTTAACCGCCACGCAGAATGCCGCTGGGCTTTAGCTGTCGCCTGCTGTGAGCTGTCCTCGAATGAAACTCCATGCAGACGACATGATAGAATGTCTGCTTCGGTGAATACGTACCGATGTTGATTAGTAATTGAATGTGGTACCGTTTATTGTAAAATTAACCAAAACCCAACCTACGAGCCCTGTTCACGCCCACAGCACATAAGAGCCAAATGTGCGGAAACATATTCGTGACGCCTCACTGACGTCATAGGCCTCAAAAGTTCTGGCGCGAAATTCGAAAATAGTAGTTTCTTTTTTCTTTTTAAGCTTGTGTAACGAATCTTGGACACTTCAACTTCTCGATCTTATGTCATCGGCTTGCGCGCCGACTTGCTGATCCGTGCACAGATCGGTCAGTCGACACGACGTATTATAAATGAGTGAACAGGAAATTAATCGTTACGTAGTACGACGATTTACCTCGTAGAAAGCCATCTTTTCTACCGAACAAGGTGGGAAAGAGTTCCTGAAGAGAAATGTACCGCACCGCCTTATTGTTCGCCTATGCAGCAACTGTTCGCTTTGATTGTCGCCAAGCGTTTTTGAACGGTAACGAGTGTAGATTTCGGTTCCAATCGGGAACTACTTTCTTCCGCGCGCCGCAAGGGGTGGGCGCTCCGGAGGATTTCACAATGATTTCACGTCGTTGCGCGGGTGTTCAGCCAGCTCATGCAGGTTGCAAACGAGCGAGGAAATCGCGCGACGGCGCACAAAGAACTGGAAGCTTTGTTTTTTTTTTTCTCGGTCGCCAAATCCCTCCGGTCGGCTTGCGACGGTGTTTCTCGCGCAAATAATTGTCCCTCCTCCGCTTGAGCGATGACAGCGAGGGAAGACTCGTCGCCCGCAAATCAGCTTTCTGTCTGCGCGCGACGACTCGAATGTCATTTTCGTCTCGTCCCGAACCTTGTTCTGCCACCTTCTAGGGGCCGTAGTTCTGCCAAGCGCTGCGGGAAGCCCTGTATCGCCTCTTCTTTTTTGTTTATTCGCCTAACTGCCTGCGCTTTTATTTGTGGTTATTTTCTTATTAGAACTGCGACGCGTGGCCAATGAAGTAGGTCGATGTCTCTTGCTGGAGGTGACGTGGCGAACGCTCCCTGTATTTTCCTCCCTTGCGAAATATTCTCGAAAAAATAAAATAATAAATAAAAAACAGCATCGGGGTCCCAGGCCAACCTAACTGCCATGCTTCCCTGCGTTTAAAAGTATTGAAAAAATGGGAAGCGGCGAACGAGTTCTCAGAAAGCGGGTTCACTCATTTCATTGCACCTGTTGCCTTGCGTGTGTGCATGGCGTCTCCAGCTGCTGAGAACAAGGCCGCGGGATCGATTCCCCGTCGCGACTGCCGGAATTTGATGCCGGCAGGATGCGAAAAAAAGCGTGTGTGGTACGTTGGTGCCCGTGCAGGTTTGAATAACTACGCGATGATCAAAACTAATCAGGATTCGTCAGACTATCGCTTCGTTCGCAGCCATCTGCGTTGGTTAGGGGCGCCAGACTTATTCGCTAATTGTTGAAATGACGTGGGAGCGATTCCCGTGAAGCCGCGTAGTTGCTTTTTGACTGTGTCCCCAACATCGTGTACGCATACGGGATGTTGAAATAAAGGCTTGATTACGTCCCACATTACCAATTCCGAGTATCCAGTGAAAATTAAGGGTCCAGTCAGGTTAACTGGAACGAGAATTCGCAGCGTGTGTAATAATAATAATAATAATAATAATTTATTACCTTATTGTAGTGGGGTACATAGCGTATCGGACCTTTCAAAGCCAACAAAGAGGCGTGCTTGGTTATGCCCGGCAAGACCGGCGAGCGAAGCTGGCGCTATAAAATCACTGCATGTTTGCATCCACCTACCAAAGCCTATGAGAAATGACAGGAATCCAATAGACAATAACATCAGTAGCATACGAGAAGATGGATAAACAAACAAAAACAGCCTCAAGTTTCAAAATTCATTAAAGATTTGGGCAACAAAACAGCTAGTGATGATTATAAACGGGTAGGGATTCGCCCATTGTGTTCCGCTAATATATATTCGCCAGCCTTCCATTCGACTGGTGTGCTGAAACGAGACGATTTAAACCAGAATAAAAAAAAACCGATTGGCTGAGGAGGCCCGCAGATTTCGCCGCCCTGCGCTGAGCCAGGCTCAGTGAGAGTATGACGTCACATAGAAGCGGAGTTGCTGGGCCCAACCCAATGTAACTTTTCTATGCAAATGAGGGGGGGGGGGGGTACCTTTACTAGTACAAATGTGAATAACGCCCGCCATTCGCCATAAAGACGCGTAAACCCGCAAAAGAGAAATGACACACGGTGTATCTCACAGGTAGTACGCCTGTGAGATACACCTCTTCTTTACTTGGCAAACAAGGAACCACATCGAATGACTCGCGCAGGAAAGAAGAGCAGAACAACACTGCCAAGAACAAGTAAACAAACGAAAGTACAAAATAAAGATTTCTATCATCATCATCATCCTGTTTTATGACCACTGCAGGACGAAGGCCTCTCCCTATAGTAGATTTCTATAGTAGCATACAACTTAAAAAAAGAAAGAAAAAGCAGCAGTTGGCAACCAAGGCACACGGACCGCGCGGGGTTGTCTTACTCCGCCAGCCAATTACAGAAGCAAACAAAATCGTCGTCATGCGGCCTTTTCAAAATGGCGTTGTACTTGATGCCTCCGGAGGGTCTGCTGTTCTTGAAGAGTATTTTCATCGACGGAAGCAATGAGGTGTGCAACAGACATGAACAAAGCCTATGGAGTCTGAGCATTTCACTCTTCAAAAGTCTGCCCGCCGTGGTTGCTTAGTGGCCATGGTGTTGGGCTACTAAGCACGAGGTCGCGGGATCGAATCCCGGCCACGGCGGCTGCCTTTCGATGGGGACGAAATGCGAAAACAACCGTCTACTTAGATTTAGGTGCGCCCCAGGTGGTCCCAGGTGCCCAGCGGCGGACTCCAATGTTTTGACATAGTAGGCGCCGAAACTGTGCCAAAGTGGCTCGTACTGATATTTTGCGCTGAAACTGCTTCCCGTAAATGCATGTTGCCTATAGGTACGCAGAGCGCGCTCCAGGATGTAAATAGTGAGCACCTCGACGCATTACCGTCGTTGACATAATAGTGTAGCGAATTGTCCATACCAGCCATTGCTCAAGCCCTCCTCCAAGCCGATCGAAATCGTGTTTCCTCTGCAGCGCCTTCGAAGGCGAAGAAGCTGGACGCTGTCGTCGTGACACGATCTCGCCTCCGATAATTTGGGCACGCGCCGCCCCAATTTTTTTTCTCGCGCCATAAATTGATTGGCTGTCCAAGGCTAGTAGGTCATCTTTACATCGCAAGAACTTCCGTTTGCGTAACGTTGTAGCACCGTTGTATTTACTGGGTGCCGTGGCCTTCGAGACGGTGGTTACGGCGCGCCAGAAATCGTCGCGGCAATCTCGGAGGCCATTATTCCTCTTTGACAGGGCAACGAACATTTCACGAATCTTGAACGCGTTTGCCAATGCGTAACATGGTCTGGGATGACCTTTAGCTTTAACGTGAAGCAGTATTTACCTCTACCAACCACTTTGTACGTCTGCGGTGGTCTGTCTGGCCTCGTCTTCGGTCTCCAATAAAAGAAAAAAAAATGTGTCCGGGGGTGTGATGCGAAGCTCCATCGGGCCACGGGCGCATGCGTGGTACGAGTGGATACCAGCGTTACCGCCTTCCTTCCCTTGTGGCACGACTAACCCTTTGAGACACTCTGTGACAATTGGCTGATCTATAGTACATGACTGGATCGGCCCAGATTTGAACGAAACAGGTTGTGACGTCTCTTCGTCGGAGTATACAGTGAAGCAGCCGTCGTGCCCTCGTCGTGCCACCGTCCTATGGTCGTCGCCTTGCCGGTTTCGTTCATGCCTGCGTGACACGCACACGTTCCACCGTGTAGTAACACCTTGCAGGACCCCAAATTGAAGATATAGTCATGTTAACTGCAAAGAATGTTTCACATAACACCGATTCTCACAATGCGTGGAGTGTACATAATATCTTGCCCTTTCTTTTTTTTTTTTTTTTTTTTGTTTTGCTCTTAGGTCATGGCAGAGCACGTGCGGATGTATCGCTTAAGTTATAATTTTATTTGTTTCGTGCTTCATAACTAAGGAATTGCTTAAAACTTTGATAAAGATTATTTGCAATTCAAGGTAGATAGCGCGGTGGGTTTGTCGGCGCTGAGTCGCATCGAGCGCTTTGCGCAGTGCTTTTGTCTCGATTTACGTTTTTCCTAGTATTATTTCTTTATCTGTGTTTCGAACCCCGTGTGATGGATTTGCAGATTACTCCGAGTTAAATTTGGAACACCGGCAATTCTTCGGAACGCGCTGAAATTGCTAAGCGCGCACGTCTTCTCACTTTTTTTTTCCTTTTTTTTTTATCCATCTTGCGCTCGTCGGAAATGCCTATGCGCGGTCGGGTATACCGACGCCGCGACCTTGAGCTCGGCGACAGGAAACCAACAACGCGAGTGTCGTGTCCTAGATTCAGCTTTGAGCCGTAATCCTATCGAACAATTCATCGGTCAATCAATGAGACACCTGATGCTCTCAAAACACACACACACACGCACACACACACACACACACACACACACACACACGCACACACACACACACATTGTAACTGCGTTTTCCCTGAATATCACAGGATTGAGTTTGCTTATCTGATTCACCTTGAAACGAGACCTTCGCTAATGCTACATTCGCAGCTCGTCTTCCGTGTCTCGACTACAGAAGCTCCTCTCCTCGGCTAGGTAACTAACCACGCGCACTCAAACGCAGCTTTTTTTTCAGGCGGAGCTTTTTTATCGCCCCGAGAAGCGAGAGAGATAACCTTGCCTTTCGCCGTTCCTTATTCCTGCCGCCTTGCTCGCGCAAGTCATCGCGAGAAACCTCGCGGCTCGGCGCGCGATAAGAGGACGTCGCCAAGAGCGAGTTAAGCGCGAAATCCTCGGAACAGGCGGTGGACGCGTGAGGGCTACGGCTGTGGGCTCTCCCCTCCGAGACGGTTCTCCAACCTCCCGGTTGACCGAGATGGGAGCTTGCCCGTGCGTGCGTTGGCGCGTGTTTGGCTGGCCGAGGGGGTGGGGGGGGGGGGGGGGGGGGGGGCAGGACGCGCGATGGTGCTTGTGCCGGGTAAACCGCGCCACCAGCATGTTCGCGATTATTTATCCACGCTGGGCGCTGAAGAGCGATGGGGCATAATAAAATGAAAACGGGTTGGAAGAGCGCTAGCTCTGAGGAGAAGGGAATAAGTAAGTACGTGCCTGTAAGAGGTTGACGTGCGTGCGAGGGAAAGGGGGAAAGCGGCGAATTCGGGCCGCGCCCCGGCCTGAGACTGTGGTACGGACGTGTGTGTGTTGTATGCCTCTCTTTCCGGCACGGTTGCTTCGGTCTTCTTTTTTGGATTATGTTTGCTGCGCTTTGTACTACATAGCGGTGCAGATGTGCGTGTGCATCTTCGTTTCGTTTCTGTACTGGTCGGCGCACTTCCTTTTTTTTTTTTTTTTTTCAAGCGCACAGCCTTTCCTCCTCGTTCTCTCTCTCCCGCGGGATGCCTCGGCGATCTATCAGTCCGCTCCTGCCGTCGGCGCGTCGTTTGCAGGGAGCTCGCCTTCGTCTCCCGACGAGTCCCACCGCGCTGCGTAAACACTTCGTCTCGCGGTCAGCGAGCTGCCGACGTGATAAGCGGGTCGGTCGTACGCGCCGGCCCGACCGACCCGTTCCCGCTGCTGCTGGCACGAGAGCCCTCGACTCCGTCGTCGCAGCAGCGGGTGTGCGCGGTTTGCGCAGCGGTACGAGCTGTACGTCGATCGTGTTTATCTCCGTTTTCGCGATGGGACCTCTCCTGCTGCCCCCCTTTCCCCTATACTTTCTGCTTTCCTTACCGTCCGCTGTTCGGACCCCCCTCTCCCTTTCTCTCCGAACACCTTAGAAAGATGAACTTGCGAAGCATTCAGTTGAACGCAACCAACGCGAAGTGTGTTGGTTACACATTGAATAACAGCCGCGCGGAAGAAGCGAAACAACGCATGTGGAGAAGGGAGCGAATTAGCACTTGTCCAATCCTATCTGCCTGTGTACAGCCACTTTGTTTCGTGATGTGTTTTGATACGCTGGCTTTTCAGATTTAAATTATCGAGCGAGCGTCCGCCACACCTGTTCCCCGCCGCTCTTCGTCCACTACATTTCTTTTTCTTGAAGGAGGGCGCGAGAAGAGGGCAGGAAAATTGCTAAATTATGAGTCGAGTAAATTTGGTGTAGCTGTTATGGTTTCATGAGGCTATCGGCGGGTCCATCCATACGCCTTCCTAAGATACTGTAATCGAGTAGTAGCAGTAGTAAACTTTGTAAAAGAAAATAATAATGTGCGATGAACGAGGTGTCGTGGCAATTATTAAACATTAAAGTGTTGGAACGAAAGCATTCATCACGCAAATACAGGGAACTCCCCCCCCCCCCCCCCCCTTTTACCCGATCTCCCACTTGAGTGGTGGTCACCTTTGTTTTCTGGCCTTTGAAGGGTTTTAGCTTGGTCAGCCAACGCTACTTTTGTGTCAGGATTCCACTGACTTCGCCTCCGCAGTTTCTTATCGCTGCTTGTGCCACCTCCCCCCCCCCCCCTCCCATTCCTCTCCTCAGATGTTCTAGCAGCGATGCAGATTGAACAACGGACACTCGATACGTTTCTTTGAATGTTCACGCGCGTTCCTTATCCAACGCTTACGCTATCCGCGCCGCAAGCTTGCATATATGCACGCGCGCCCTCAACACGGGCCAGTCGCCACAACACATGTAGGCGCACGCTTCTATCTCAGCTCGGCGATCCAGCGCCTTCTCCTCGCGTTATAAGCACGTGCTCGGGTCATCACCGCCGCTCGCTTCACGAGTGATTCCTCCCCCCTCGTCCTTCGCGATAATGGCTCCGGCCTGGCAGCGGCCTCGTTTGGATATCAGCTCGACCCATCGCCTTGCGTTCTCGTCTACGACCTGCCGCAAGGACGGCGCAGACTGGCCCGAAGAAGTTCAGCCAGAGGAGGTGCTGGCATGCAGCGCGAGTTCTGCGCCTGCGCGCGCTCGGCCGCCGACAGTGCAGTGAACGCGCCGACGGTGCCTCGGTGCCGAAATGAAATTTCGCTGTTACGAGTGCGATCCCTTTAACACTGGCTCGTCTATATAGAGATCGAGCGCGGAGATCCACGCCTCCCGACGCCGCTGCCGCGCTGATAACGCGAGACTGAGGTCGGCTGGCCCCCCCTCCGCCGCCTGAGGGCGATGACGTCAGCGTCCCACGTAGTGTACAAATGAAGGGCGCAAGAACGAGACGGGTGGTTTCAGTACAACTCGTATCGGTGGCATCGAAAAGGAGCGCTGAGCGAGTAGCTGCGAGATGCTTAAAATGTGTGTGTGCGCGCCTGTGTGGTGTAGGGTATGGGCGGGGCGGCGTAAGCAAAATTTTATGAGCGTGGATAAATAAACCTTCCCGGTGGAGCTAGGGTGGAAAGTTTGGTGAAATGGCGAACGTCCACCTTTGCGAACAACGCGAAACGAACGGGGTCAGTGGGCGGACCCGGGTAGTGTTGTTGCAGCAGGCCCAGGGTAGTTTTCTCGCAACAGCCGCCAGGGCCACGTCACGTTCAAGTACTCCAGTCTCCTAAACAAGAGGCAGTAGTGCCGGGCGAGTGCTTCAAGCGGAGATCGCATCTCGAAATGGTCGTCGCTGGTGGCCCGTCATCTGCCGCGGGTTGTTTGCGGGTACACGCCATGAGCGATTGACAGTTATACGGCATGCGTGTCAGGTGTATACCCTCTCGACCTTTGCGAGTGCCATTTGTGGCAGCCTTCGACTAACCATAATAGAGAGTTTTAGACTAGGGGACGCAAGCGGCCTGGGTACGCAAGAACTAAGGGACATGGTACTGCGCATGCGCAGACCCCTACGTCGGGGTGTGTGCATGCGCAGTACCGTCGCCCCTAGTTCTCGCGTAAGCAAGCCGCTTGCGTCTCGTAGTCTAAAGCTCTCCAACAGCCGAGAGAGGACGTGAGAATCGGAGGAGAACCCTTGGTTTGGGATGACTGGTTCGTACTTGACGCTAATTTGAAAACGTTGCGACGGAACGAGGTTGATGTAGAGGAAGATAGGATTGTAAGCCCTTCGAGAAAAACAAAACAAGCATTTCTTCATTCAATCAACGCACGGGGGTTCTCAACGCCACGTACCTCTACGTCCTCTTTATCTGGCGCCGCCGTTTCAAAATTAGCGCCTTTCGCAAATAGCGGACACAACCTACTCAGCGCACACCGACGGAAGTCGGTGTTATCGCCCTGTTTATTATTAAACAAGGTGCGTGTTATTACCCTTGTGTGTACGTTTCACATACCTAAGAGCCAGTCACAGCTGACTTTTTTTTCTTGCGTAATTAGACTGCATTTATTGTCTTTCAGTAATGTACGTAGCATATCATTGGGTGCGCGCCTATACATCGAGCCAGCCACTCCCGTAGGATGAACTCCCGCATACCCGGAGGCTGTGATTTCTTTTTTTTTTTTTTTTTTTTACTTCTATACTTTGGACACGCGAACAGACGAAATGCATGGAGCGCGATGTTATAAGGGTTCGCACCCACGATGTTGTGCGTCCTTCAATTGATTCACCGGGGCAGTGTTTTCAGAAAATGGAACCAGCTGTCACGCTATGCGCGCATCGCCAATTATAAAGCACTCTTGTTCTCTCTTTCTTTCCTGTACACTTTGTGTGTGCCGAAAGACTACCACGAGGAGTATACATATCCGTTTCGCCAACAGTCATATATGTTCGGTAAGGAGATTCTGGTAGGGGGCGTGGAGGCTGCGCAAATGGCACGCCGTGTGAAACTGCGGAACGCTCTGTACAGTAGCAGCAGCAGCAGCGGCGCGATTCCACCGATTTTTTTCTTCACTTTTTTTTGGAGAATGTGGTCGAGGTTCCCAGCGTACCGTGACTGAAGAGGACATGCCTCTTCCTTTCTTTCTTTCGCAACTGCTCGCTGCCTGCCCCATTTTGTTGCTTTTGCCGACTGCGCTAGGTGTGGTTTGGAGAAGCTGCCTTTTGCAGACGCGCCGAGCCGTTTGCGAGCTCGATGACTCACGCTCGGCGATTCACCCTCCCCCTCCCCTCCCTCTTCCGCCCGCGCCATCGTTTGTATACCTTCCGGGGCTGCCTACGTTCAGTTCTGGGCATCGGGGCAGGGCGAATAGGGTGCGCCGAGGCTGTCACGTGACCCTGCCATTACGTGACCGCTTTTTTTCCTCTAGGTTTCAGGTTTTCGAAGGCACAATTCTCTCGCGGAATTTACGCATCTGTCCCACAGCCATCGGTGTTTGTGATTGACCCACCCCTTGGTGCTCTTATTTCGACCTCGGTAACCGCGCTTCGTTCCTCACCCGAGCCAGTAATTTGGGAAGCGTCGTCGCGGATGGCATAGAGCTGCGAGTGGTGTGACGAAATTAGGAAACTTGCAGGCGTAAGATTCAGCTGGTACAAGATGTCGGCAATTGAAGATCTTTGGCGGTTGCATTCCTCCTGCGGGGGACATAACTAGGCTGCAGGTGATTATTATAAAGGAAAATCGCTCGATGCTAACGGGACAAAAGAGAGGCGGACACAGCGCCACGCAGTGACTGAAACCACCATGCAGTCGTCGCACCAACTTTCCCAAGCATCCTTCCTCGTAATTCGGTGTGAGTGGTGGTCTGCTGCCGAGAATGATGTTGCCGTTTCACCAGAGGCTTGTGGAACGGCAACTGAAAAATAGTTTTTGATAGAATCTGTTGCTGCGCTATAGTTGGGTTTATTCTTGCATGTCATAATAAGCGCCAACTTTAGACGGAACAGCGCCCGTCCCTTGTGTGTCTCACTGTCCCTTCCAGAGTGCGTGCTTGTTATTCCACGCAATAAATTAAAAAAAAAATAATCACGCTATAACTCCTCTGGGAGTTGTCTAAGTATGCGTAAGCATTGTGCCACTTGCTCATCTCCACGCAGCCCCGTTTCATTGTCAATGTTAAGAAACCTGATCCGACCAGTATAAGCATTTATCAACCCTTATCGGTCGTCAACCTTACCGAAGATTATCCGACATATTAACTCTTATCGTTCCTTATCGGCCTAGATGTCCAGCGAAGCTGTTGGAAAACAACTACTACATTTGCTGAGTATGCAATGCTTTATTGGTGGTTCGGATGCTTGTTTTGAGCAGCTTGTGTTTCATTGAAACATATGTGTGTTGTACATGGGTGATTTCACTTTTATCGTGCGTTCTCACTTCTATCAGTCGGACGTAGAGCGACGTTTCAGGGGGCGCTATAGCAGACATCATGCCAAATTGGGCGAAGAAAAATGCTAATCCTAATGCTGGTTGCGACATTACACCAGCGTTACTTGATTGCTGAGTTTGCATCATTCTTTAGTTGATTGCTGAGTTTGCATCATTCTTTAGTCCGGATATGTAGGACTTCGAGAAGTCGGAATCCGTGTGACGTTTTCGATAAACTCGAACTATAGGCGGCAGAGTGGAGGACAGCGGGTTTCACAGCTTCGACCGCTGTGTACAGCGCTCATAGGTTCGGAAAGGCTAATTAAACCCATTTCTATATATCCCAATGATCCCTGTAGGAAGCACGGTGATTTACGAGGAATGCCCCGAACATGCAGAGGAGGCACTAATTGCGGTAAATGTGAACGCCGTATTTATGTAGGCTCTGCTGCAGCGCGCTTAATTACTCATCTGTGGCTCATCTTTGCAGACTGCCCGCGTAAGGCAAGTAAACGGCATGTAAAATAGTCCTCGTTTCACGCACTTAATATAAGGCGTTTTAGAAGATTCAGGCGCAATCCTATGTGATGTTCCGAATTCGTTGCAGAAAGCTCCAGCACATAGCGAAAAACAGCACCGTTAATATTTTTGCTCCTCTTTCTCGTCCTGCAGGAAATCGAGTTTGTCGCTTCAAAAATAAATTCAGAACTAGGAGGCCTTGTGAACACCTTTCGTCCGTTGCCTTAACAGAATTGTTTGCTGCGCGTTTAGCATACGGAAATAGAGCGCTTGATTTTGTGCGTGGAAAAAGGGGGCGGAGGGGGGCTGGGGTGCGACTGCGTAGCGAAAGATGCCGTCTGTTCAAAATTGGAAATTATCGTCTGTTCGAAAGAACACGCGTGAATTGAACAAGCGTACACGTGCTGACGACCACATCGTCTACGACTACACTCCTTCGGGATTCCGGCTCTGCGCTTCGCAGCCTCACTGCACGCAACTGTTCACGGGAGCGCACGTGCGGGAGCGGGAGCAACGCCGACGCTTGCGCACGCTCTAGACGCGCGCATTGTGCGATCGGCGGGACTGCGGCAAATGGCGGAGCGACCTTCCGGTTAGGAACGACGTGGTGACGGGGAAAAGCGAGAAAAATAAACTAGTAGTATAAAAGGCATAGGGAGAGAGGGAGAGAGAGAGAGAGAGAGCGAGCGAGGGGGAGAGCGATGTAGAACTTGAAAGTGAAGGGCGGCAGGAGGAAATAAACGCGGCAGCGATCTGACGCACTTTTTTATGACTGCTTTGCCGCGAGCGGGATCTCGTTGCGCACGCAGTTTGAAAAGGGCTTTTGCGCGACTGGCCGGTGACGCGTGTCGGTCGTCGCTGCGCCGCACGTGGTTTGAGCGCGCCGTCTTTCGACTGTAGATGGATAAGAACTCGGGATGGCGGCGCTGCTGCAGAGACGTCGTCGTCCACGTCGTCCTTGCCGAGAGGCAAAGCCTTGCGTGCCAACGGTTTTCTGGCATATGTGCCGTTGCGTGCGTCACCGCCTGCGTCGTGGAATGTAAAAAAGAAAAAAGAAAATGATAGATAGACCGCAAGGATTTGGCTTGTCAGACACTAGAAAGACGGTGCGTGTGGTCTTGATAGTGGGCACACAGGCGCGGCGAAGGAGCGATTTCGACAGCTCTCTCAACTCCGCTGCCGTTGTTACCTTGCGGCAGAGATAAACCGGACCCGCGATAAACTGGCGCGTGTAATGCAGACCAGCAAAAGACCCCTCCCCCCCTCCCCCGCACTGTAAATCTAGCTGTTTCTACGAGGCATCGTAGCTTCTCTCTGTCTTCTTCGGTCTGCACAGACGCGTGTAGTTCGCGCATTATTTGATTTAGAATGGCGTGTCCTGCCGAGTCGTCCCGCAGGCAAGCACAACGTGGCCAAGCGGGACGCTATTCGCACTTCCGCTACGCCCCAGGCCCTCGGCGTAATGACCGCACGTCAGTTTTGGCCCACGGTCATTACGGCGCGGCTGGAGCCAACCAATCTGATAACGTTGGCTGTGTACTATACTGCCCTTCGCCCGAACCCGCGACGGCGTTCTATCTAAATAATGGATTTTAAACTTGATTTGATTTATTAGAGCTAGTGAGCGTTCGAAATGTGCGTGCCCTCTTTGTGCGTAGTTCGAGACGGGCAAGTATCTATAGAAGTATATTGAAACCGGATACAAGAACGGGCTGGTGTATGGAGGGGCTTTAGTGTACTCCACAGTGAGAGCGACTACAGAGCAGAAACAACAAAGCGACGAATAACACGGGAGAGACACGAGCGCTTGACATGTCTCTCCCTGTTAATTCGTCGCATGTCTGCTTCTGCATGCGCCGTTGGCGCATAATTTATTTCCCTGAGAGCTTCGTTTACATGAAATCGATGTGAGCGAATCGAGTCGTAAGGTCGAGCCGACCCATCTCGACCCGACCGCGTTTTACAAAACGCAGCTTGTGAGGCGGGTGGAGCGAGTCGACCCACGTTTTTGCAAGTGCACCTCTTGCAGCTCGCCCGCGGCGTTCGCTCGGCCCGAAACTGCGCAGCGTTGTCATCAACCCGACGAGCGGTTTTCAAGCCGACTCGACCCGCCTTCGTCGGGTTCGTGTAAACGTTGTATGCTTATAGACCGCGCTCTCGTTCGGGGCCCTTCGCTCGAGTGCACGTCTTTTAAATCGCGCATCCTTCTGCTCGTCTGTCACGATGCCTGCTTTGCTTTCCGGTCGCCCTTATATCGCCGCCCTTCGCTGGGGCTGCCGTGTAATGGGGGCTCATTACAAAGAGCCGCCCCTGAATGCACTCATGCTCCGTCGTAGTGCCGGTTCTGTGCGGACGCTAGATCCTTGAAGAGAGAGAGAGAGGTACGAAATGTTGCACAAAATACATGAGAAATGAGATCCCGAGGAGCTCTTGATAATGAGGCATCGAAGAGGAGGCGAAAGGGCTGAGCGGCAGAAACCGGAATCGAGCAGCGGCGGAGAACTTGGAAATGCAGGCGGGGGGAGAGATCCTGTAGAACAACGCCCGGTTAGCCCGCCGCCGGCGCCGAGGCGTATACGCGCTAACGGGACGGCCGATAAGCACGGCACTTCAGGAATGGGAGGAGGAGGAATGGGAGCGACTCCAACAGATGTAGGAATGCCGCGCTTTGGAAGCTTGCAATGTCGGCCTGCGCGGCCGTTCTATTCATTCGCGTCTGTCCGCGCATCTCTGGGTAAGTTGTAGATGGCGCCAGTATCTCAAGCCGAATGCACGAAGCGCGCGGACGAGCGCATATCGGGCTTTGCTGTTGCAGAGTCGTTAAATACTTGTTGAAGGGCATAAATATTGATGAACTCTATGGCTATAGCGCGCGCGCATACGGAGACGTCTGTTTTCCCTGCGCATCGTAAAATAAAATCATTTTGCGCTTACAGCTGCTCTCTTCCTGCTGGAGTTTCTTGTCAAGATCGCATTTATTTTGGCCCGGGTCATTCAGCATAGGCACTTGGCACTGTTTCCTGCGCGGTTTTCACGAAAGAAAAAAAGAAGGAAGCCAATACGTCAAATTCCTCTCGCCATAAATGCTTTCCAAAACATGGCGGTTATGTTCTCCTCCACGGTGGAGGAAAATGTTGGTCGCCTCCATCGTCTGTCGTATACGTCAAAGCACGGCCTTCGAGATTGGTTTTCACTGCCCGCTGGTGGGTGCGATCATGAGGTGCACAGAGGAAGGTCAAATTCTCATTGTTCTGTCCTCGAAGCACGCTAGTAACGGCGCCATGCGTTGTACTGAAGGATCCGGACCGTAAAATGCGATTTGAGCGAGAACGATGCAGGCGGTAAGCGCTTTTTTTATGATGTGCGGGGTTAGAAACGCGCGTCACTGTATAAATCGCCACTGCGGGACAAACGACGCCGCATATGTAAACAACGCCGCGTTGAAGGTTGGGTGCCGTATTCGGTGCACGTCTGTGCCGCAAGCTCAATGCTTCGATGTGGTACGTTCCCGAGTGAGCTCCGGCGACGCTGCAGAGGACCGAAGATGTGTCCCTGCAACGTCGTCGGTGCTAAAGTGCCTCCGACAAAACATTGTATAAGACGGCGAGGCCGGTGTTAGGGGGGCACAAGGGAAGCTGGCGTCTGTTTACATACGTGTACCACAAGCGACCGCGGCTCCTCATATACATTACAGCACAATTGTCGGAGTTCGCGTGCGTTCTAGAACGTACGTGCACCTTGTTTACAACAGCGGTCGGTGGCGTGTATGCGTCTCTGCTTCGAGATGGGCGGCCCGGCGTCTCCGGTATAGTGTTTATATTACGACGAGTGGAGACGTGTTTGTGGCGTGCTCCCGCGTGCGAATAACTTCGCTTGGGCGAATTGTGGACGAACTAATGAATACGTACCACGTGTGCAATGCGAGTTCTGAGGCGGACCTATACTACGTGCAACGCGGAGGAGGCTAGAGAGACTTCTTGCAGTGGCTACGTGCCCACTGAGAAATAGTTCGATGTTCTTGATCGGAATTGTGAGAAACTGTTTATTTATTTATTTATTTAAAAATACCTTACAGGCCTCAAAGTGAGGCATTGAGTAAGGAGAGCAGTACATAGAAAATACATAGAATACAAGACATCTATAAACCGTATCTGTTTACAACGTACAACCGCTAGTGCAACCGAGATGAAAAAAGAATTTAGTTCACGATTCACTAGGGAAAAGAAGAAAACATAATATAATAACAAGGAATAAATCACACAGATTGTTTTCAGTGAAGTCGTGTAATTAACATGAGAGTGTTGAACAGTAATCATGAAAAAAAAAATGACAGAAAAGTTACGGACGCGACATTCCAACGGAACGGTAAACATAGCGACATAACGGTAATAATGCGACAATAAGCTGTAAAAGATAGTGCAAGTATAGAAAGCATTGTGCGACAAACGTAAAACTTCACATTTCTTTAGTCATGCATTCAGTCACTTTGGAGGGCCTCTCTTCTCTCATAAATAACCTTAAGATGTCTTCTTCATGTGGCATAGATGGTATAAACTCAAAGATTTTAAAGAATACGGTAGAAATATCAAGCAAAATTCTTTTTCACATATTCAGACAGTCACTTGCGACTGGCCACCTTCCCGCAGATTGGAAGATGGCGAAAGTTATACCTGTATTTAAACATGGCAACAGGAACTCCTGTGAGAATTATCGTCCCATTTCATTGACATGCATTCCCTGCAAGTTGCTTGAACACATTATCGCTTCGCAGATTTACAGACATCTTGAGACTAACAAATTCCTTTTTCATAATCAGCATGGCTTTAGGAAGGACCTCTCGTGCGAGACACAGTTATTTGAATTTACAACAGACCTACACACTAACTTAAATTATAACTTACAAATTGATTGCTTGTTCCTTGATTTTTTGAAGGCATTCGACCGTGTCGCACAATGTCGCCTAATATCAAAACTCTCCGCACTTAAATTGGACTGTCTTACCTTGTCATGGCTCCGAAATTTCCTGTCTAATCGTCAGCAGTTTACTACTGCAAATAACTCCTCTTCCTCCGTAACAGACGTTTCTTCTGGTGTACCACAGGGTAGCGTCCTCGGTCCCTTGCTTTTTCTCTTTTTTATTAACGACCTAGCTACCTCAAAATTTGTCCTCCACCATCAGAATATTCGCCGACGACTGCATAATTTATCGCCCAATTAAAAACTCGGATGATCATCTCGTTCTTCAGCAAGACCTTCAACAAATTATTAGCTGGTGCAATAAATGGCTAATGACTTTAAATACCGCAAAATTCAAAGTAATGTCGTTTACCCGGAAGTCGGCAACCTCACCGTATCACTACCATATTAACAATTACACTGTTACAACAGCTGCACAATATAAGTATCTAGGAGTTCTATTCACATCGAATCTTTCTTGGACAGAGCATATCACGTCCATTTCAGCTAATGCCTCCCAATCGGTGGGGTACTTGTGACGCAACTTAAGAAATGTTTCTTCAAATGTTTGCAAGCTAGCTTACCTAACTCTCGTTCGTCCCAAGCTCGAGTATGCATCTCCCATTTGGTCCCCTCACCAGAAATACCTCATTGAAACGCTAGAACGGATCCAGAACAGAGCAAGCCGCTTCATCATAAACGATTGCAGCTACCAGTCTAGTGTAAGACAAATAAAACTTAAGCTTTCATTACAATCCTTGAACACTCGTCGAGACATTGCCCTTTTATCACTGTTTCACAAATTCCTTCACTCCACTCGAACACCCGCATGCTTGAAACGACCCTACTCCACGTCGCATAGGCTTCATAATCATTTCAGCTATGCCCGCCTTTACGGTTCTACAAAAGCATTCCATTACTCTGCTCTTCCTCGTTCTATCAGAATATGGAATTCGCTCCCGGACAGCATTGCATGCCAGTCCAACTACGATTCATTCCGTGATGCCTTGACCGAGTGCCTCGTGACTTGAAACTGTTCTTTATAAAGGCTCACGTTTTAATACTTCAAAACGTTTTAATACTTCAAAACAAATAAACTGTGGTTTACGGTTATCTAATGCGATGTTGTAGATCAATTTGCTTTTAATTGAGTTTCTTTTCGGGTTTTTTATTGGCAGCCCGCAGCGGCAGCCTCACGTGCATGCTCGCGCGAGCCTTTGGCGTGCAGCAGGCATGGACTTGGAACGCGTGGAGTGATACATTTTCGTCGCCGAACTTCTTGCGTAGCGTCCGCAGCGTTGCACCTGATGTCTGAAACGGAGCACAAGGGGAGGGAACGGCAGAGTGCAGATTCTGCGTGCGCCCACTGATCATGTCTTGCGGTGGGGACCTCTTTCGCATTCGTCATCAGCCGGGGTCTCGTTTATCAGGAGTGTACGAGCTCGCTTCATCGGAAGCCGCGAAGAAAGGGGCCTGCAAACTTCAGTGTGTGTGTGTTTGTCATTCCTAAGATTGTGTAGGTTGATACAAGATGGCAGGCCTATAATCGGTGACAAGCTAAGAATTACAAAGCTCCACCGACAAAAACGTATAGTGCACCTGCTGTTCACCTCTGAAAAAGAGCCGAACCAGCTGGAGTCCGCTCACAGCTTTATGGCTTTGGTCCGCTAATGTGAATGCTTCGTTAATTAGAAAATAAAAGCTGGTTGTTTCAAGCCGATATATTACCCTCAGTTTAGCATTGACGTAAGTATTGCCTGTAAAATATACATTCCGGTCTGTAAGGAGAAAATAATTGTCGAAGGGTTTCACGAGCTTGAAACGTCAGTTAAATAAGCGAATCTAATTGGATGGTGCATCTACGCAAGTTTTGTTTCAATCTTAAAGTGCACATATAACCTTGTATTTTTTAGGCTGTCACCTGCTGCATAAATGTAACTGCATGAACGTGTACGAGACATTGATATAGGGACGGTGAAAGTGTGTTCCGAAACACTGTTGAGAGCGACGATAATATTCATCACTTAAAGAATGCACTTCGTGTATCGTGCGCTTGGTGTACTGCCGTGAATTCTGTCCTATTTATTTATTAGCATTTAAGGCTTAGACGAGAAAGTATTTCACAGCGTCCTTATACCGTGTTCGAACACACGAGAGAGCACTCGATCGAGCCTCTATTGCGGGGACGCCCGAGCATTGGCGTTCGAAAGTCGCCTTGTTTTGGAAACGGCACAGTTTTGTTAAATTTACGAGGCATTTACGAGGCAACACGAATTCTTCCACTAAGCTTTGCAGCTTGTTAAAAGAAATCCTCGTTAGGGAACTGCACATCCCTCCGCGACTGCTTTGGAACATGGTGTTGGCATTGTGATTGCGAACAGAACAGGAATTGTCACCGCAACTTTTACTACTTTCACTTATACTTAAACGGTATAGTATAGGGCGTTTTGCGATATGTAACGTCTTAGCATTTAGTCTGTGAACGTGCGGACTTCTTTTTTTCTTGTTTTTTTTTCTCAGACGCTGCACGACTCGCGCGTACAGCGAGCTGTCGCTGGAATTATCTGCGCCGGCGCAACGTTAGTGCGACGTTGACGCGAGGCTTTCCTCGACTGCAGAGGTCGCACGCACGCGCTGTCGCCGTTCACGCCGTGTGCAGCGTGCGTGTAATACGCGCGGCGCTCAAACAGCTATACAGTACGTAGCGCAACATCAGGTAAGGCCTGCTGCGATTGAATGCCTATAAGCACAGAGCCCTCGCCGCCAGTTTAGTTCCTCAACCGCGCGCGCGAGCCAATCCGGAAACCGCACGAGCTTGTTTGTATCGAGCATCGTATACGCAACCAGGCTGCTTATATTACTGCGTTATACGTTGCGAAAACCAGTGCTCCCTCCCGATCGACAACTGCCTTCGTCGGCGTATGTTATAGCCGTTTTGATCACTAAGCGTTATGTGTAGAATAGCTTTTCCTGTGCGCCTGCCTGCCTGCGTGCGTGCGTATGTATTATGGCATTACACGCACGCCACTGTATAAGCTCCGGAAGAGCAACTCAACCCCGTTGCGAGTTCGAAGACAAGAAGGGGGAGAGCACGTGGTATCTGCGTCAGCAGCTATAGCCTCCTGTCCACGCACGTGTACGTGCGTGCGTGCGTGCGTGCGTGAATAGGACAAGTTGCATGCTCCTTCCTATGGGGCTGCCGGCGAGTCGAGAACCGACGCGTGGGGCACCGGCTGCCGCAAGGTGAGGCATCCCATTAACCCACTGGCACACGCCCTACGACCTCGCGGTGGCGTTTTGTTCTCTCGCTGTACGCAAGCTTGTAGCGTGCGCTTGTCGTACACTTATGGTTCGTGTATGCACCCGCTACGCTGCTACACGTAAAGAATAAATGGGCTTTAGCTACACACGCGCGCGCGCGCGACCTCTATCGGCTGTCGATTAGTCATCCGACCTCGGCCCAAACGAAGCACCGCATCGTATTGCTGATGCGGCGGCGGCATTTGCCTTCGCCTGCGGATCATGCGTGTCAGCTGTTATACCTCCTCTAATGGCGTTGTCGGGTCGTTCCGATGGAGGGTGTAACGGGAGGCGATTTGCCTGACAGCTAATGTCCGGTTGGTTAACTGTTACTTTTTTTGTTTTAGAGCGCACCTTTTATTGGGCGCCCGTTCCTGATACGAGCGTCGGTGTAACCGAGCGAAGGAGCACTGCGAAAGATGAGAGCGAACGCAGCGCGCGGCAGGGCACGAAAAAGGTGGGGAGAGAAGAGCTGAGAGGAGGAAAGTGAAGAGGGGGGTGCGGCGGAACCGCGAGGCGGAAAGCGGAGGAGGGTATGCCGAAAGCGTGCGAAGAAAAGCGTAGTGCGGCGACGATGGCTACGAGATGGCGGCAGAGTAGCGTGCGTCGTCTGGGACGTTTGTCGGCGGCGGCTTCAGCGAATCGCGCCCACGCGCTGGCGCTCGCGATCTCCGGATTTAGCGAGGCAGTGGCGCCACACTTCGCCCCGATAGCAACGTGCCGCACAAGACAGATTGCCCGCGCCAGCCAATATGTCGCGAAATAAAAACACGTATAGAGCTGCTCTCGAATTTCCTGTTGGGGAGTATCGTCGGTGAATTTTTTTCGTCTTCTGGAACCGTTGAGTTTTGACTCCGTGCGTCTGCGAATCCCGCCCAGCTTTGTACGCGAGTCGCGTCAGCGGCAATATTTTTATATGCTTTTTGTTCGCCTCCGTGGCTTTTCGTCGTGAGGACGCGTCACGTTCGAGAGTGTTAAGAAAATAAGTAAAAGATTAACACTAGTCCATACGTTATCTGCGTTAACTTATGTTGACGACGGCACCGCTGTCTATCGGGGCTAGTATATACGCGACCACTTTCTCAGTTTCGCGTATATGAACGCTTGTACTGTCGATTCTTCGTCCTTGTGTGTCGCGCTTTCTTCATTTCACCGTGGATTCGTGCCAATTCCAACTTATTCCTGCTCATCTCGTTTGCGTTCTTGTCTGGAATTTGTTAATTATACATTGTCGTGTTTTCGGAAGCGTAAAGAAAAAACGCGATTGGTTGTCTTTTTTTTTTTTTTTCAAGTGCTGGGTTTTTCGCAGTTCAGGATGCCGCAAATGCGAATTTCGCATTGACTGATCGTATAGCGGCTGCTATGTTCGCATTTGCGAGCACCTATGGAAGAAGACTGAATTAGTCTTGGCATCACTGAAAACAAGTTAAACAAACTAGAAATCTTTTTTTTTTTTTCGTGAAACGTTCTTCTTTTTTGTGTCGGAGCTCGTATACTAATCAAAACAAGAGTGGCGAGCAACCTATAGTGTTTGACGATCTCCGTTTTTATTGCTTTCGCGCCCACTCCGCATATATGTAGAAGCTCAGCACCTGCAAACATCGAAAAATCGCAGGCACGATGGAACTGGACACATGCGACACACCCGGCGAGATCGCGAGCTAAATCGCACCATGCGAAAACAGACTGATCTCGTCTTCGAAGGAGCATGTATGCTTCGCTGTAGCTCTGTTTTGTCCAAAGGCATGCATGTTACCGAAAGACGCGTCATAACTCAGCGACGCGCCTGTCTCTTCTTTTTCGGCGGACGTCCATTTCCGTGCTCCCCATCCCCCCGAAAGCTTCGAAAACCGCCCGCGAAGGCGCCCGTCAAATACACTCCGTCTGCACGGTCGTCATCCTGCTTCGGTTTACGCCTTTCCGAACGCGCGCGCGAGCGATACAACGAGTCCGCCCCCGCTGATGGCAGTTGACAGCACGGACGACGGCGGGGCTTGCAGCTGCGGGACGAACGAGCTATGTTTTTGTTCCGTCGTCGTCGTCGTCGATCAATGCTGTATATCACGACGCTGCCGCCGAGCAGAGCAGGAAACTGCACGCATATAGTGCTCGCCGCATCATCTGACAGCGCGAGAGCTGGACGCGTCGCTCCCGTATAATATTATATGCGGATGTTGCGCCTCTAAAAGGATGGCCCGGGTCGTCTGCGCCTCCCTAGTACCGTGCAGTGTTTGCGAAAGCTGTGGGAGGCGTTCTCGCAAGTCGTTTGCAGCGCTGCCGAAGGTTCGAGGCGGGTGCTTGCAATATCCTTGCGCAGCGGAATATAGTTCCGGGCGTAGCTCCCCGATTATTGGCAGAATGAGGTAGTTTTGTTTTTTTCTTGCTATGGTGATACTTTACAACGCTTCGTGGCATATTAGGAATTTTGGGCATGTGCATCGTATACCGCGAATTAAGCAGTCGCTGAGAAGACGACGCGGCGCGGATGAATACATCTGGAGAGACATCCGGCCTTCCTGCAGCTTCCGTAGTGCTGCAGACGCCGGTTGCACGCGTGGAAGAAAGTGATGCTCGAGTTGCGACAGCATTGATTCTTTGGTTAGTGCCGTGGGTCGGAGTACTCGTAGACTTCCTTACTCAAAACTACAGAGGGAACTGTGGCGATACAATCTCTAAACAGTCGTGGGAAAAATGGGTGATTCCACGGCCGCTCGACCGAGGCGGTTGATGGGAAGGGCTGTGGTAGTTACATGGATTTGTCAAATAATATTCGCGCCTGTAACTGCAGACGTTCTTGCGGCTTTATTTAACACGCATTTTTTTTTTTATGACTGGTCTCCATAATATGGCGTCCGTGACGCGTTTTCGAAACTGCGATTGCTTCCGGTGCGTGCAGTCAGCAAAAGCATAGCCTTCGAGATTGGTTTCTGTTACCCGGTGCAAGTGTCGTCACTGGGCCATCCATGGGTTCGCACACCACCTGTTGGCCTAAAATTTCCAAGCAACCGTGTTTTCCTAAACGCATGAAGGCATTGAGACTCTGCGCACACGCATAAACATTGCCAATAAATAAATTTATAACGCCATATTTTGTAGAAAATGATCTGTTTGCAAAGTCACAAAGTCGTTTGAAGATAGAAAAACGAAGTTTAGACAAATCCATGTATTCAATTGAGTCGACGACTTTATGCGAGTGTGCATCTTCACGCTTCACTCTGTCCATTATTCCTTCTGTCTACTGGAATGACTACACTACCTCATTCCTCTTATTTCCATGCACTCTCCTTAATTACTCGTTTGCTCTGCTGACCGAGGGGTCAGCCTCCAAGCTATAGCGGAATATCACTGTTCTCGTCAGCAAAAATCTCGTCTTCCTTCTTTCCCACTTTCTTTTGTCAGCTAGTAGAATGATACTAACGAGAGAACATAAGCGCCGTACCGTATATCTAGCCTTGTCTGTTACCGTTCTCAATACGCGGTTATGGCAGCAGCTGTCGTCGTCAACCCATCTCGCCTCGTCGTCTGCTTTACCGCCCTCGGGAGCAGACGACGCGGACGCCAGACGCTTACGTTGCGGACAAGAAACCGGGTACGCTCGATGTCCTGATTGGCTTACGTGAAGTCAGCGCTGCACGAGGTATACATACATCTTTCATACGCACTGCATGGTTTCCGTGAGGCAGCGTAGTGCAGGCGCTCAGCACATCTGGGAAGAAGAGTCCGTAGCTGTCAGTTTTCCTTCCCTTTTTGTGTTTGTGTGTCTGTGTTTTTTCGCTCAGGTGTTACGTGGGCTAAGCTCATCTGTTTCGTTCTGCTTCGCTGCGTTGTACGTGCGCTCGTATTGTGCCCTGAATGCATGTCTGTGCGTGCTTGTTTAGCGCCGAATGTATGTCTTCTCGGGAACATCTGCTGCCTCGTGAACGTTCGTTGTGCTGTAGCCGCGGTAACGACAGACCGCCTGTCTCGCGGCGAGACGTGAGCGATGTTTCCAGACGAGGACCCATTGTCCCGAACTCGTACGTGTGTCGAATGAAAATGTGAGGGCTGCACTATACGCTGTACGGTACGTTTATTCGTATATTTGGAGAAACACAACGGTGGGATAAAATAGTTTTCTTTTGGCATCTTGGCGAGGCTCTCAGAAGCGATTGCAGGGCACACGTGGTTTCGTACAGTAAGCAAAATCGACGAAAACGGCGAAGCTTCCAAGTGCAAGACAGTTGTGCACTAGCATGGTAGTTTGTGTGTCCTTCACGTATACAGTCAATTAATGACAAAGCTTTAAATGCGGTGTTATCTAGCTTATATGGTTGCTTAAGACGTCTGGCGTGCGATGTTGGTCAATCTTACCGTCATCAGAAGCTTTGTTTGCTGCGAGGGCTAATCAGAAAGTATTTTCCCCTATCTTTTATTAGCCAGAATAAGGTACATACAGGTAATTACATATATACGTACTATTCCGCGTACCTTACACTATTTTCCCACATAGTCCCCACACCGGTTCAGACATTTGTCCCATCGCAGCGCCTAAATTTGAGGTGCCCCTGGGGTAGAACTCTTCCGGCCGACTGTGGAACCACCGTCGGACTCCGTCGGAACCACCGTCGGACTCCTTGCACGTGAATCTGTGTCCTGCCAGGAACTTCTTCAGCGAACCTAAAAGTTGGAAATCACTAGGAGCGAGGTCCGGACTGTATACTGGTTTTCACCATGGCATCCACGCGGGAAATGTCAGTCAGCGACGTACGTGGCCTTCCCGAGCGCAGATTGTCATGCAAGGCTTTGCGACCTTTTGCGAACTCGCGACACCACCATTTCACACTTCTCAAAGCGAGACACCTTTCCTTATACGTGGGCTGCATTTCCCTGTGTATTTCGATAGGCGTTCGTCCCAATTGCTCCATAGAAGACTCTTATTTGCTCGTACGCCGTGTACGTGTGAACATGGAGGAAGGAAAAAAAAGATAGGATGGAGCATACCGCAACGCGATTGAAGCCAACCTGGTGGCCCAACACGTGATCGCACGTGAAAGTGCGCGGCTGGATTTTAGTGTTCCCGCTCTGCGCGCAGAGCAACGGCAAGGCAGCCGAACAAACGCGCAGAGAATAAAAACTACTGGCATATAGCTACTGGGAACCAAACGTCTCAGCAAATCTCGATTCTTGCTCCGTGACCTCGACGCAAGGGATCACGTGTTGGGCCACCGCTGTGGCTTCACGGAGCGTTCGCTTGCCAAGGCTGGCTGCGTGACGTAACGCTCCCTCCTATATTTTTCCTTCCTCCATGCCTGTGAAGCGCAACCGCCATCTTCAACAACTGACAGCAGCGCCGTGCCGCGGAGCTACCGGCAGATAAAGCCGAGCCGGTCCAAGAGAGGTCCACCGCTGGGAATGGATATGTTGACTTCTCATTTACAGCCGTAATTTGGCGAGAAAAAAAAACGTAGGTGTAAAGACTTTTGATTCGCCCTCGTAGAATGTGCACGATGACGGAAGACTGGTGGCGTCAACATTTCGAAATTTCCGCACCAACTAGCTCACCGTAGCGTCATACGGCACGGGCCGAAGGGGTCGTGTCTCCTGATTGGAGATAAACTATATTGGCTCACTGCCGGATGTCCAACCGCCGTACGTCCAGTGCAGTTAGTTGCTGAGTGATCGGGTGATGAAAACAGTGCGCCACCCGATCACTGAGGTCATGCTTATCATCAACAAGGCACTCATTTGATCAGTATATTAGTTTAATCGTCCGAGCCTCTCGGCTTTACATGCAGCCGTTTAGATCTTTGGCGACGATCGCGATGGACAGGTGGGCAGGTGGCGAGCGTTCGTACTTATAAATCGGGAGCCGTGTATGCAAAACTCCGTCAGCAGGTTTTTTTTTTTTTTTTCTTTTTCACGCGTATCTTATTTGCCATTACCAAGATGGTCTCGTTCGTGCACTGTAAAAGCCGAGGCGCGTGTTTTGACAGTGTAGACGGCGCACGGAAATAAAAGGCGCGTCTCGATTGTGTATTTCGTGTCGTGTATATCAAACGAGGCGCGTGGAGAAGCGCACTTGCAAGATTTTGCATACCGTTCCACTAGGTGAAGCTCTGTAACGCCAGCTCCTTGACCGCCACGCGCCTTCAAGTATAGTGCCTTATCGGTGCACACAACTAGCCAGTGTGCCGTATGCGATCAGTACTACTAATCTAGGTGGTATTGATACGATGCACTTTTAGATAAGCTCGTTTGGTTGTGCAGTTGCCAACAGACATTGTGTATATACGGGAGCACATTCCGGGAGCCCGCGTCTCTGCATGGCCGCGGCTCGCAATATCCGGCGGCCTTGTGCGCCTTCCGGGTGCCGGCGGGCCGTTTCTCCTCCTCTGTTGGCATACCACGGGGTGAGCAAGGCGCGCCGCTCGCTGGTTTTTCAGACGGCGACGAGCCGGCCAGCCGCCCGGTTGACATCAGTCGCGCAACGTTAATGAGATGCAACAGGTCTGCGCAGGCGCAGCGCCTGCGTCGAATTACCGGGGGTTTCGGCAGGCAGCGAGCGTCCGGCTACTGTTTTTCGTTGTGCAGGCTGGCATTGTTGTCGTTCGCAGGCATTTTTGCAGGCTTGCACGTAAACTCGCCCTCTCGCCTTGCTCACCGGTCCCTCAAGCGCCGTGTGTGTTCCTGTGTGGACCTCGTTGCGTGCCTGAGAAAGCTAAGGAAACGTCCCCTTGGTGGAAAAACAGGGCTCTTCTTTCTTTTCTTTTTCGCTCGAACAATTGGGGAGCACTGGGAACTGCTCTGCCACGACACATTCACTCCTACGGAAATCCGCGAAGAGGAGAGGGAGTCTCGTGAAATGCGCAGATTGTCACCCACCCGCTGAGTTAGCTTATAGTGGCTGGCTTTGGCGTGATGCGCTGCGGAGCTTTGAGGTTGTGGTTGCGAGTCCCGGCAGCGGCGACCGCGTTTAGTTAATGGTGGTCGAAATGAAAAACGGAAAAGAAGGCTCGTGTTTGCAGTTTGTTGGTTGAACAGCTGTGGTTCGGGCAACGATGCACGTTTAAGCTTAATTTCCCTGTATAGAATCTTTCGATTTCCTTCTCCGCAGTTAGTTCACCGATATATGGAGTTAATTATACCAACTAAATATGAAACGAACCAATTACACTTCGTTAAGCTGGACATTAAAGAGAGGCACTAAATTAAAGATTTCAAAGGATTTTTTTCCGTCAGAACTTTGTTTTTGTTAATTCAGGCTGACCTGGCTCCGGAAGAGCTAATTGAGCGAAGCGTCACCGTGTGTCCACGTGGTTTCTTCGCTTTTGCAGCCATGCGCACTGCCCGTCTCTAAAGAGCGTCTGCTACTACTCGCGGGGTCCGTGCGTGCGCGTCGATACTGTGACAGCACGACGGCGGCTGAGGCATCGACATCGCGGTGAAACCGAACTAGACCGGATTCACGTCTAGGAGGCTATGCCACAGAACACCCATATGCTATGTGCGAACAGACCCTCAGAATCCATGACGTCACGTCCAGCCGCTGCGGGAACTTCGAGGCGGCGTCCCTAGGCGTCGCCACCCGTCTCTAATTTCTTGCGTCTTTTATGGCTTACCAATCCTGGTATCCGCATGGTAATTGTCACTTGTTACCGTATAACGATAATTTACAGGCTAAATATTTTTTTTTAGTGCCACGTTCAACTAAATTTCCGGACTAGGACGAATTCAACTGAGAGGCCGCTTCAACTAAAAATTCCGGACCAGGACGAATTTTTCCTCAACTGCGAAGCGTTGTTTCTGAGAAACCCGTGTGGGGTTTCCTTTGTAGCTTCGTGCTGCATTCGGGTGTATAGCAATTTTTCCTTTCGTGAACGTTCCTCCACCTTGCGGCATTTCGTAGAACTGATTTGCCATATTCCACTAAATGTGCTCCTCGTAATGGCGCTACCGACTCATCGGGCGTGTCTCATTCGTTTTCCTAGCATCCTGCTCTATGTGTGCATGCTGCTCGCTCTGGAGTTCGATCCAGGTGACCTGTGCGCTTACGTGCCTCTTCTACCGTCTTCGTTTGTTTGTGGGATATCTGCTCTTGTGTTCCACCGATTACCGCAAGAATGCAAATATAAGCATCATCTGCGTCAATGACACCGTGCAGGTCATGCGGTAGGCGAGAAATGCATATAAAAAAATGAAACCAGCGCCATCGCGACAAAAGAAAAATATGTTTTTATAATTTTTTTGTTTTCCTTCTCGCTGTCCTCGTATACGAATATGCTCACTCGGCTGCAAAATTTACGTATCGAGATCTGATCCCCGTCCTCAATATTTGTAAATTCTGCAGCCATCTGCATATGGGCTTAATATAGGAGGATGTCCGTGTATATACGCGACCCAGATTTAGTTTCCTCGAGAAAGATATGTATGGCTGAGGACTAATTCCCTGTCCTAATTGGCTGGGCAATTGGCATGTCATTGCGCTTTTCCAACGTTCGTCGTATCTGACTGTACGTAAGTGCTAGGACTAATCCCTGACATCCGTTTTAAAATTGTCATATGTAGTGGTAGCCGGAATAGAAAAAAAAAAAAGAAACTAAGGGTTCGTTAAATTGTCTTTCGGTAAACATGTAGGAAATATATATACATGCGTATAGTAGGTTCAGTGATCCGAAATGCCTCTACCTTCTATTCGTTCCTTCGCAATTGCTTTTCTAATATGAAGTGTTAAGAAAATTCTGCAATCAACTATAAGCTATCCATATTTTCGGGAGAAGTATCCTTGCCGCGATAAACCCTTTCTGTGCATTTGTTTTATCTTTCCCCTATTATTTCAGTTTTTTACTTCCTCTTACCCTTCCCCCCCCCCCCCCCCCCCCGTGCAGGGTAGCATGTCGGAATCTCTTCCGGTTATCCTCCCTGCCTTTCCCATCCCGTTTCCTTCTTTTTCTCCGTGAACGAGCCTACAAAATTTTCTATAATAAAACACTGCATAAGTCCCCACAACACGTTGCATGTACACGTCAGCATATATACGCGTAATAATAAAAAAAAAACGTCTCTATAGTCACTGCCGGCTGGAAAGGAAATTGGTCAATCCTTCCTAAACAAAAAGAGGTGCGCGTTGTGTACGAGTCCTTCGCGGGCCCAGCTGTTGAAATTGCCTGCTGCCTTGGCACTCCTCCTCCGCTCGGTGGCTCGCGGCACCTTGGGCTGAGATAAGGTCGTGCTCTCTTCCGGTTCGCGCTTTTGTCGCCGCCGGAGACAGCGAGCGTCCCGATGCCCGACGCGTAACCACAGCCACGCCCGGGCTCCATCAGAGCGCTCCTTGCGTGTTTTCGTGCTGCGGCTTTTTCGATCCGCTCCTCCGTGTCTCCGTTTCATATACGGAGACGAGGACTTGCGGAGTCGCCATCTGTCGGAAGCGCCTCCCTTGCGTAGTATGAAGGATCACGCGGCGCGCGCCTCGTAGGTTTCGCTTACGGCGCTCAATAAAAACACCACGCCACAGCCCTCCTGGACATTTACGTAAGTACTCTCAAAGCGAGGGAAGTTTTTGACCGTCGATATAATAATCTTGGGCAAACTGAAAGCACAGAATCGTTTACAGACCCTATCTCTTTACCGTATACGTACAGGGAACGCCCCTGCGCGTGATCGCCGCGATGGAGTCTCCCGAACTATGTGAAATATGTTCTTATAGTGGGCTGTCTGTAAACCAAACGGGGCATAACAGAATGAAGCCTCAATGCAGCGATCGCACGGGTTCGCAGCGACCGACTGCGCGTCTGCATGCATGTTCGCGCACAATGTTTTGATTTCGCTGTGAGCGCGTTTTCGCACCGTGCCGTGAGCTTTAGTCCGCAGCATATGAGTATATGATAGTACACTAGCAACCATTGTTTCGTGGACGCTATCAGAACTGTTCAAAAATTATTTCGTTATAGAGACTTCGACGCCTACGGCGACTGTGATGTGCCGTCGCGACGATTCAATATTTTTCTCTCTTCTAAATTCTTGGACATACCAATATTATTTCTCAAGTTGCGTCGCACTGTATGTTTATCGGTCTTCTCAGCGTGCGATTTCCCTGTGCTTCTTTTTCGTAATCCAGTGCATTAATTCATAACACGAACATGACCATATGTCATGCCTTCTTTTTAAATCACCTGGGGCAGGTAGCAGAACCTAACTTAAATTACTCGATGAGGCGGATATTCCTTCCACGAGCCATGAAATGCGTAATTAACTGATTAATAAAATATCGCCAATTCATATTTCACTAATTAATTTACTTTGCAGTGTAGGAGTTGTAGCTAGTGAGTTTGAAAGATATATCGACTTGAAACGAATTCTGAGAGTGGCACTGGTTTCGGGATACGGGCTGTCAAATTTGCGGTAAAAAAAAATTCACTGCTATTCCACGTATTTCTTTCTTTTTTTTTTTTATGGAAAACGCTGTCGTATGCATTGAAGCACGATGCTAACTGACACTCCAGTGTAATTTGTTGCATACTTCGGGAAAGAATATCTCGAAACCGGTGTCATCTTGACAATTTGTTCCATGTGGGTCCGCCTTGCGTACTCACTGGCTACAATTCGTAACTTGCTATATGTGACGTAAATTAATTAAAAGTTAGCTGAATTATTCGATTTATTCCATTAAGCATCTCGATTTCTTGTAAAAGTAGTGCCCGCGTCATGGAGTAGTTTAGTTCCAAGGGTTAGTAGAATTGTGCCGTCTGCCACAGGAGATATTTAAAATTTTGGTGCAGCTGTTTCGCCTCACTATTTCGCCTCACTGGTCAGAACCATTCGCGATCCAATACAGTAGCTACTGGTTTCTGAGCAGTCTTTTGATACCTTTTTTCTTTTATCAATCAAAGAACTCCGCTATAACATACTAGTTCAGGCCGACCTCTCAGCTTTTCTCTCATGATAAATATATCTCTGTTTTCTCATTGTGCACTCATGGGAGTTTTAATTAGTTCATACTTTGGTCAATGCAGTGCGTCCTCGCTAGTAAATATTGTCGCACTATGCTGCGTGCGAAGCATCGTGTTAAGCGGTCTCACTGCCTTATTAAAGCAGTGAAAGATATCTGCGTAGAAAGAACTGGAGTTTCGTTTCTCGGCCTGTCGGTTGACGAATGCGTGGACGTTTCATCCGGCTACAGCGCCGCAAGTGGTCCCGTAAAATGCCGCAAACGCGCCCCGCTGGTCCTTCGCCTCTCTGATGCGTGGCGTTGCCCGATCAGAGGAGAGTGGGAGCGATGACGACGACGACCGGATTGCGCGTGTATTTTCTGTTTGAGTTTTTTTGTTTTCCCCTCCCGCCGTTGTTCGTCCCGGTTCTCGACGGGCCGCCAGGTGGTCGTCCTTGACGGTGCTGACCGCTCCGCCGGCTTGAGTTGGCCGGGACCGGCTTTGCCCCGCCGGGCCGCGTCTCTCACGCTTCTTCGGCTAGTGGCGCCGCCTCGTGACTGGCGTCTCTACTATTACTAGGCACAGAACCTTCGTTCGCCCGTGGCCTCCGAGATGGCGCTAACTGCCAGAGTGCCCAATCTCGGAGGCTATGGTTTACCACATAGTTGCTAGAGGGAACTTTGGTGCGACTTTCTATCAGCTACTATGGGGATGATCGTTTGTCACGGAGGAAGCGGTTAGTTTTTTTATTCGTGCTGGAGGCTTTGAACGTTCTGCTGATGTTATTTATTGCGCTTCATATTTCTAATTTTCCAAGCACTCCTAGTTTTCTGAGAACAGCAAGGTTTAAATAAAGCTGAGTGCGCAAGCGTAATAATGTTCGAATTGTTTCATTTAGAACCCAGTATTTTGTTGAAAATGATACGCTTCATAATTCCATCTTGTTTTGCCATTGTGCACATCGTCAAATACTGCCGTATTGTCAAATTTTGTAATGGTGGAATTTTGAACCAATCATAGAAGCCGTAGCAGCCTTATGGGCCAATCGGAGCTGACAATATGGCTAACTCGACAGTGTGGCGAAATTCGGCAATATTTGACAATATTCATGATATAGCACTCCTTGCTGAACTGCCATACCTGCAACACCCGGTAGACGCCACCCGCACCACAGTTCCGTCTAGTAATTTTTAATGCGTTAGCATTAGAAGTGTCAAAGTGGGAAAAAGAAAGAAAAGTGCATCTGTGTTAAGTGTGGGAAGCCGGTCACGTGGTAGAAATAGAGAGGGGGTGGGAGAGCATAGAAGGACGTGCACATGTACCTGTGCACATGTACCTCGAAGAAGCAGGACGTGTGTCGAGTGAGCTCCCGAACAGAACTTAGCAATGTGGTGAACGCTGTTTAAATCACGGATCCGAAACCTCGAAAGACGTGCGACGTGGCGCTAACGCATTTCTCTCGCATTTGCCGCTAAATCGGCACTGAATTTTTTGTAGTAGGAAACTCTGTGGTTTGCTATGTAGGCATTAGGCGGTGAACGAACGTTTGGGTCGAAGTTATTCTACGCCCTCTAGGCATTTGTCTAACTATGGCGGCTACTGTCGCGGCACCCACTCGTGCGCGTTCACTTACGTTCACGCTCGCATCCAGTCGCACTCGCAGCTGAGAAACACGTGAGAGTGCAACTCGTGTAAAATGCGGCAGGCTGCGCATGTCTTACGCGGTTGCGAAAGCGGCTCCTCAAGCGAGTGAGCTGTTCGCAGCGGCAGAGACGTGCTCGGATTTTTCGCTTTGGTTCGAATTGTGAGCTTGGCGGTAGGTTTGAGCAGCATTCAAGAGGTAGTGTATCATTGCATTGTAGCGGGGCTAACATATGGAGCCGATACTTTAAGCTTAGCAAAGACGCTTGGGAAGAAGTTGGGGACCGCGCGACGAGCGATGGAACGAAAAATGACAGGAAGACAGCCGTGTAAATGAGAGAGCAGACGGACGTGACCGGTATTCTAGAAATGGATTTAGGCAGGCCGCGTAATTCGTATGGCAGATAACCGGTGGTCCATGAGAGTTAGAGTTGGTGTCGAGGGGAGGGAAATGCGTGGAACTTTTTGCGCTTAAAATTTCCCTCCGCTTCAACTTTCGCGCGCCGAGCAGTAACGCCACTGCAATTCTCGGAGAACGCACTGGCTTCCGCGTGATTTGTTTATCCCCGAGAGAGGGCGCCACCACTTTCATAGCGTGAAGCCATATAGTTACTATATGCGTGAAGCACGCGTGAAGTCTCGCTAGGACTAAACCCTCCGTTAGAGTTACTATATTAACTCTATGCGTGAAGCATGCGTGAAGTCTCGGTAGGACAAACAGCTGGCGATCCCTCAAATGAGCGTCTCGTCTAAACCCTCCGCCCCTCCATCCACGCGCCAGCAAAACGCGTATGGAGGGGCGGACGGCGGCTTCGCTTCGGCGTTCTCTTTGTTTTCATTTGTTTCCGGGTTCCGCGCGATTTGTTTATCCCCGGCAGATGGCGCCACCATTCTCGTCGCCCGCGTGCAGTCTCCAAGCACGGGCAAGAAGAGCGTGGAGAAGTGAGCCGCTGCTTGTAGTGTTCCTGGAGCGATATACAGGGACGCTAGTGCGCGGCTGCGCCGCTACGCGCCGCGCTGAGACAGCAGTGTTGCTTGACGGCGTATGCGACGCGGTGACGCGGGAGTTTTGAACTGCCGCCGCGAACGAGTGCCGAACCCCGCAGAAAGCGATGTACAGCGATGTTCAACGGTCGGGTATTGCTGTGGCAATTATACGGACACTCCAGGCGGATTTTTGCAGTGACCGTGATGTTCCGTTTAAAGTCCACCGGCAATAACACCGTTGCCGCGCGTCTTTTATGCTGTATGTGTGAGTGAAAGCACGCGAGGGGAGCGCACGATCAAGGCTCAATCTGGCGCGCGCGGAGGAAGAAAGCGGAGAGCAAACGCACAGTCTTCCGTCGCGCTAAAGGCCGTAGGGGGATGAGAAGGTGGGAGCGGCGGCGCTGTGCTCCGGCGGCAACTGTTATACGACCTACGATGGCAAAACATATGTGGAAACACGAAGGCAACAGATATATTGAAACACAGGGAAAAAGAAATGCAGCTATAATGAAACGCAGAGCGCCATGGGAATACAATAGGTACGAGTAGCTCCGGGGTATGTGGAACGGTGTAATGGTTCCAGGAATTACTTCTGGAAATGCGGTTGTTTGCTTGAAGTCAGGGGTACAATCAGGACTCGATGGCAACCAGAGGTCCGTGGGACACGTCGCATTGGGCGCTCACGGGAAGACTACAACTGAAGCTGTGCAGGGTGATACGAGCTGGACAAGTTTTGAAGTGAGGGAATCTCGGAGTAAAATTTATTACGAAGAACGACCGAGGAATATGGAAGAACGTGAAAAGGCTGGGAGAGTGTTCAGGTAATTGTACAGGAATAACATTGATTCACAGTGGAGGAAAAGGACTAAGAAACTTACCAGTAAGTATGCGGTCTGTGGGGTGGACAACACAGCAACAAAGAAGGTCAAGCGGAAAGTCAGAGAGGCCGAAATAATCTCATGGGTGGCGGCAATGGAAAAGAAACCTGCCATGGGTAACTACTTAAGAGGAAAACACGAAATCAGGAAACCATTTATGATAACTCAAAGGGAAGCTCATTACTTTTCGAAGCGATATCAGGATGCCTTGAATACGCACCTATAAAGCGAGATATAAGAAGGAAGAAGAAGCATGTGCTTGCTGTGGCAAAGCTAGGGAAACGATGGAGCGTGTTTCATTATAACGTGAAGATATCTGCCCAGCGCTCGATTTAGGCACCATTGGCCTCCTTGAAGCCCTTGGTTCAGCGAGAGCGGCGGAAAAGTAAACATGTCCGCAATGGAGATTAGTAAGAGGCGATTGGAAGATTGGCGGAAGAAAAAATAGGGAAACGACAAAAAACGGAGACGTACAAAAACAAAGTTCACAATAGGGTGTCATAAAATTTGGTTATGGGAATTCAAGAGCAATAGCAAGAGCTTGGTGGCGCAACCCACCGCCCCGTTTTAAAGGGGGCGCTCATAACATCCATCCATCTATACAACTGTGCATTTCGCGCAAGAGAAACTGACGATCGCGGTTCAATCTCGCGTGCAGGAAGCGAGGGAGGAAGGGGTGGGAGCTTCGACTCCGCCACCAAGTGCGCACTTTGCACGGTCGCGCGCGCCATTTCTTGAAAGCGCACTTTGTTCTCGCTGCTCTGGTTGAGGCGATAGACCGCGGGAAGGTCATTTCGCTCGCTGCTGCTGCCGCGCTTGCTCACACCAGCGTTTTGAGTGTGCGCGCTGACACCATGCTTGTTAATTCAGTTGGTGAGAGAATGTTTCCGAGTTCATACGACCGATAAAACTACTGTGCTTACTTCGCATTGCTGTCTACTAATTTGCCATCGTAATCGATGCTTCGCCTTTCGGGCGAAACTGCGACATCTTTTGTTTTGTTTCGGAGACGAATCTAGTTTGTTCATTAGCAGAACAATTTCACTTCGTTAAAGCTGTTTTACGTACATGAATCTCTATGGGTATTTCAAGGGGAATTTCATTTACTTCGTTATATCCATTATTTCGTTGTATCCCGTTTTGTTACAACGAGGGTCGAGTGTATGGTAACTCAAAATTCGCCTGCACTCACGCGGGTAATCACACCCCCACACTCATTCGCTCTAGCCGGTACCCACCAATGCTCAATCACCAAAAGGGAGATACTGTAGTTGTCCGCCTGGTGGAAATGCCCATTTTGCCCGCTGCTGAAGTGCTGATTGGTTGGGGGCGCCTGTCTGCTTCTGACGCGTACCGCAGCCCAGCCAATCGAAACTTTAGTGCCCTAATTTCGCTGATACTCGCGTTGACTGGCACTCACTCTTTATACGACCACTCAAACTCATCGGCTCTCGTTCACGATCACCCGCACGTCAGGTCACACCATTTGTCACTCGCTCACATTCTTTCCCACGTCTGTGAAATGAGTATGGAGGGACGAGTGTGAGTCACTGTAGTCGTGAGTGACTACGCCGACCCATGGCCCGGAGACGTCTGTGAACGAATCGCGCTCAAAGGCCCGCTTGCGTCACGAAAACCGGCGGTTTTTGCATCGTGTGCGGGCCAGGGTTTGCTAAGCTGCGACAACGAGCCGCCGAGGAAGCCCCGAAGCGCAGCACAGCCGCGGAACGCTAACGACAGCGCTGTGATTGGCGGAGGGAGCAGCGTTTTATTTTTGGGACCCACGTGCTTGGCGTTGCAGCAGGAGCCGCGGTGCTTTGTTCTTGCGTTTCGTTTGGGCGCGGGTTGCTCCCGTGGCCCTGGGCGACCCGTTCTGCCGCGAAACGTTTTCTTCGTATCCGTTTGTTTTCTCTTCTGCACCACGTGCGGTGACAGACGGGCCGCAGTGGCGGGCCTCGTGACGTCGCCTCGACGCCCGTGTGACGTCGGCATTGACGTCACCCGCGCAGTCGATCGCGGCTGGTCGAAGCACACGCCCTGCGCTCCCGTCCGGGTTCGGCAGTCTTTTTTTCGAGGGGGAGCGCTGAGGACGTTTGTGGGGTGCCGTGGTCGGGGGGGGCTTCTGGGACGAAGTGCGCGTTAGGTTTCGGTGCGGGAAGAAGCCGGAAGAGCACTGCTTGGCGCTCGTGCTGGAGGAAGTTGGCGGTGCGGAAAGTGTGCCCCCGGTGGCGGTGGTTGTGCGGTGAAGGTGTCGGCGACGCGTCGTCTGCTCCGGCACAACTTGGCTCAAGGGCGTCGTCTTCCTGCCGAGATAGCTTTCCTGGTGAACTCCCAAGAGCTCGGGGAAAAAAACATGAGAAGACGGCGCTTCGTCGTGCGTTAAAGTTGGCCGAATTAGTCGGCGGTAACGACTAGCTGCGTTCTTTTAAATTTGCCTTTTAGTTGCATTTCGTGGTGCCGTGTGCTGCTGGCGCCGCGCGCGCGGGAAGTTTAATAGAACTCGAGAGAAAGAAGAACATCGTCACCTTCTCATCTACTTTTCTTGTGATTGCGAAATGTTCACTTCGTGCGGGTGTTACGGCCTGTGAAGAGGTGTGCCTTTCGGAACGTCAGCGACCGTTTCGAAATCTCGACGTCACGGCCTAACACCGGTTTAGTATTCCGTCGACGTTTGTATAGAATACCAAGACCGACGTGACACCATGACGGCCGTGCTGTCAGCTCTGGGTGACGTTGGTGGCGCTGCCATCGGCGTAGCCGGCGTGGGTAAGCCGTGTGGTTTTCCTTAGCACGCAAATGTAGCACACAGACATATGAAGTTGGTACTTTATTCTATGGGCGTAGCGCAGAGAAGGCGAAGCGCCCACTAGCAACCGGTGTAACCGGCTGTCATTCGCGTCAATTGCTCGTAGACCGGTCTTCCCATTGGCTGCTGGTCGGCGCCTCGTCTTTCACCTTCCTTTGCGCCATTTCGTGTACGTGCTGCGGCTTTTTCTTTTTGTTTCTTTTTTCTTTCTCGCGTGTGTCTGTATGTGTGTGTCAGATGAAGGTAAAGCCGTACTTTGTCTTCTTTTTGTGGTGTTGTCCCGGCTTCAGCGTGAGGTGGTCAACGTGCAAAGGCGCCTCGTGTAGCATTAGCCAGCTGAAATAAAGAAACTGTTCTTTTGGAAGCTAGGGCTATATAACGGTCAATAGTGATTGAGTGTTGGCTGTAGAAACGTGCTTCAATTTAACCCCACTGAGGAATCTCGAGATGATTCCTCGGTAGAAAATATTTATGTAGAACCAGGCGTGCACCTGGTTCTTGTCATGCGGTGCTCATCATCGCTTGAAACGCATGTTGTTTGGGCATGTTGCCACCAATTGACTGTGCCACGTTAGAGCCTGGCCCCACGGGAAAAAAAAAAAGAATTGAAGGAGTGATTGTTTACGGCTGGTTGTCTGGTCACCTTGGTCTTTGCTACGTTTGTCAAACCGCCAGACTTTGCGCCGCGGTTTGCACACATTATGCGAGAGAAGCATCGCTGACGAAACTTTCTAAGGTTGAAGACTGGGCGTGTTGGTATAGCATATTAGACGATGGATAGCGCAACATTCTGACGAGACACACAGAAGAGAAACACACACCACGGAGCGCTCTGCGGTGTGTGTGTTTCTCTCCTGTGTGTCTCGTAAAAATGTTGCGCAATCCAACCTCTAACATCGCTGACGTTTCAGCGACTGCATTCCAGGAGATTACAGCCGGTGATCCTGCGAGAGTTGACTTATCCTCCTGCGCCCGTATAGCCTTCCCGCGACGCTGCTACCGATTTTGTATCATCGCGAATTCCACAGATTGTGCGCTCCTCTTGTTTCATTTAGCCGCCCGTGTCCATTGTGTAAGCTCCTGCTTTTCCACGTGCACTGATATACGGAGGTGCGGCGAACAGCCGAGTGCTAGTGCAGTGACGAGCAAAAAGTCTAGGGACCACAGATATGCCACCAACGAAAACTTATTAGTCTTCGCAGCCTATGTGGATGCATGAAGGTTGAAATCGAGTGGTATACGGTCCACGTACGTTCTATACCTATGTAATCCATTGATACATTTCCACGTTTCACGGCTGTAGTTTTTTGCTGGCGCCGTGGTCTCTATAGAACGACTTTTGCAGTCGTGTACAGTCGAGCAACCATAATGTCTTTCTTTTTTTTTTTTCATGCTTCCAAATTGAGATTTTATTTGATTGTACTCGCGGATGGCTTAAAGTGGCCTTCGTGAGTCAGGGTGAGTCTGCGTAAGTGTGAGTCAATGGACACGAGTACCAAGACCAAGACCAAGAAGTTGTCCTCGAGTCAGAGCGAGTCAAAGTGAATTGGAGTTGGTTGGATGGGTGGGCGGCGGGGGGAGGCGTGAGTCTGCGTGCTCGAGTCTACATCACACGTAATTTCATTTGTTTCGGAGTCCATATGACTTTCTTTATTAAGTGATCGATCTTCGGTTGGACGATGAGTGCGCGCGCGTTCCCGAGCGAAAATCAGACTCTGTATTCTTGAGGGGAATGGTTTGCGCCTTCTCATCGCGGACAACAAATGCGCGAATTCGTTGATGCAGTAGCTGCATCAAACTGGGCGGAATGCATTTATTTTATGCCCTTCTCGAATAAAATAACTGCAACAACAAAAGGAAGGAAGGAAGGAAGGAAGGAAGGAAGGAAGGAAGGAAGGAAGGAAGGAAGGAAGGGCCCACGATTCCATGAGCCCGAGTGAATGTGAATTGTCGAAGTCGTGTGTCTGAGTGAGCCTGCCAGAGTCTGATTTTGGCGTGTCCGGGTTATGGGGGTTCTGAATTCTGCTGAGTTTTAGTCCGAGGTAGTACGGCTGAGTGATTTCGGTGAGTCTGTAATTGAGCCTTAAGCTGGCGGCATAGATTTTAATGGGAGAGTCCGAGTTAGCGGTGCTTATACATTGCCAACAGCATCGTGTGAAACTCGGCCACGGGCGGCTCCGTTCAGTACAGTGACATGCCGAGGCTGTGTGATATTATTAATAAAGATGACTTCAGAGGGATCTATCTGGCAGTGTGCATAACGGAGGCCTTATGAAAAGAAAAAAAAAAAAACACTAATACGTGCAACACCAGTAAATCTTGCTGCAAGCTTGAGGGAGCGCTCGCTTCGAAACTCGTGGTATATTCTGGAATTCTCGTGCGTCCTATAATAACTCGAGTCGACAAGTGTTGAGCACCAACTGACTTTAATTCCGCATTTGCAAAATTTACGCTAGACTAGTTGGATAAGTTGTTGGAGGAGGAGCAGAAGGAGAAAAAGACGGAAAGACGGGGAGGTTAGCCAGTTCTCAGACCGGCTATGGTATACCCTGAAGATAAGTAGTTGGATAAGTTGGAGAACTAGTTGGGTAAAGAGCCCGTGATCACGGACCTAGTGATATGCCTTCCACTGCTACGAATTACAGATAACAGAAATTGTTTGAAATCATTTTTAAGCGCTGAAGACAGCCGTCTCTGAAACATCCTCGTATAGAAGCGCATATATACCCTTACATGTGATCGTGCGTGTTATACTATGTGATAATATGCTGTATATATATAGGTGCTATCATATCAAGTGATGAAAAAGTGTCTCATTCTCTGTTTCCCTCCTTCCCGTCTCAGTGCGTCCTTCGCTTGCAGGCGCGCTGCTCCAGATTTCCATCTGGTGGCATTTGTGCCAAGCTAGACCCACTGTATAGGGTCTAGCTTTAGACCCGTAGGGTGCAGCATAGACCCTTTCCTCCGCGATGTGCCAACAGTGTGTCTGTGATCCCGAAAAACTTTGCGGTCGCACGTTTTCGGCACCCGTAATTTCCGTGGGAACTGAAGTATCTTACCTCGTGTAGTCGACCAGGTAGGTTATTTATCGGTTCAATTATAAGAAACACACCTCATGTGCCCAGCGCATGGAGTGAGTGTGTGTGTGTGTGTGTTGTTATAATCGCACCGCTGGCACGAGTTGTTGGGGTCTCGGTGCTGGCGCCCGTTATTGCGAATGGGTCGCAAGCCCCAAGGGTAGCGTTGGCCTGGCGGCCTGGGGCACTGGGAGCATCCGAAGGTCCCGGCAAAGCATGAGGAGACTGGTAACAGAACAACTTGTTTATTCTAACATAGCAAAAGAGCGGCCGGTCAGGTCGACCGAAGTGGAGAGACGGGAGAGCACGTAACTCAACAGTACAAATCGGAGCCTCTCTCCTGGTGTCGGGGGGCTGCTGCTCTTATACTCTCGGCGTCGCGGTCCAAAAGGGAAAGTCACGGGATGAAGGTCACGGGATGAAGGTCACGGGACGGCGGAGCATGAGCCCACGACGGCGCGCACGGTCGAGCCGAGAGACCTGCTGAACCGAGTGCAGTGACGCATCGCCAACCCGCCCACACGACGGCGCGAACGGTTGAGCCGAGAGACCTCCAGGCTCCTCATTCGGGGAACTCCGCTCCCCGGCTGCCGCGCTTTGACAAGCGAGGGCACATACACACACACGCACACACGAAGACACGTGGCACTGAAACACGCCTGGACACGCTTGGCGGGGAAGCGTTGCGGCGGCGTCGCACGGGCCAAAATGTCCGCCGCTTTGAACGAAGCCCCGGCGTCCGTTGCATCCGCGCCGGTATTACCGCGCGTTGTAGGCGGAACGTAACAGACCGCCCCGCCGGGGGAAGGAGATCCCGATGGTCAGGGGACTGCATCCGTTGTCCGGAGGGATGTCGCTCGATGATGCTCATAACCGTAGTCGGGCGTCCTTTGGCGTTTCTTGAGCGCAGCGCACAGAGAAGGCCTCGTTCTCACGTTCAGGTGCACACAGGACACTGCAAAGTGACTTCGGGAGAGTTGACATTTTTGTTCTCGTTTCCGGCAAGCGTTAGAACTACGCCGAAAGTCAACCGCTCAGTCAGCAAGCACGGCACAACCCTCACTAAGCCCTGCCAGGCTCTTTCCCCTTTTATACTGCTGCCTAGTTCCTTACAGTAGTTTAGCAGCACTCAGAACGCGTCCACCAATCGGAAAAATTGCACTAAAAAGCACATCATCACTTTGAAACACTACACGAAAGCAATAGGTTAAAAATCCTGCCTCAGGAAGAAAAACATCAGTAACAAGCAATTTTGAGGCTGATTCCCACGTTAGGGGCTTCGACTTAAGCCATCGGCGTTACCGTTGAGACTCCCCTTTTTGTAACGTACCTCAAAGGAATATTGTTGCAAAGCGAGGCTCCAGCGCAGGAGGCGGCCATTTTTGGGAGAGATGGTCTGCAGCCATTGGAGAGGGCAGTGATCCGTCTCAATGATAAACCTCGAGCCAGCTAGGTAACATGACAATTTCTGAACGGCCCACACGATACACGCACACTCTTTCTCGGTGGCGCTATACGCCTGCTCACGACTGGTCAGCTTACGACTAGCATACAGGACGGGGTGTTCTACTTCTCCATTTTCCCGTTGGCACAGTACAACGCCCATGCCTCGCTCACTAGCATCACACTGAACAACGAACCCTTTTGTGTAGTCGGGCGATCGTAGCACAGGCTGGCTTGTTAGGGCGCTCTTTAGGGCGCTAAAAGCTCTTTCCTTCGTCTCATCCCAGACGACTGTTTGCGGCTCTGTCTTTCTTAGAGCATCCGTCAAGGGAGCCGCGATATCAGAGTACCTGGGGATGTACCTCTGATAGTAGCCGGCGACACCTAAGAACGACCGAATATCGGTCTTCGTACGCGGTTGCGGGAAGTCTCGCACAGCGGCCACCTTTATTTCAGAGGGGCGGCGTCGACCCCGACCAATCACGTGTCCGAGGTAGACAACCTCGGCCTGTGCTAACTGGCACTTGGGAGCCTTGACTGTCAAGCCCGCATCGCGCAGGCGGGTTAGCACTGCCCGCAAGTGCGCCATATGTTCAGGCCAGGATGCGGAGAATATCGCTACGTCGTCTAGATACGGTAAAGCGAATTCTTGCTGTCCCCGCAACACTTTATCCATGAGGCTTGAAAAGCAGTATGGCGCGTTCTTCAAACCAAAACTCAAAACTTTAGGACGGAAGGTCCCCATTGGCGAAATGAACGCCGCATACCTACTAGCCTCTTCTGTAAGTGGAACCTGCCAATAACCCCTGACAAGATCTAGGGTGGAAATAAACTGAGCGCTACTCACTCTCTCAAGGCGCTCCTCGATGTTAGGGATCGGATAAATTTGATCCTTAGTGATGGAATTAAGCCTGCGGTAGTCGACGCAAGGACGAGGTTCCTTGCCCGGTACCTCAACTAAAATCAAAGGGGAGGTATAATCACTCTCACCCGCTTCAATAACACCGAGCTGTAGCATTTTCTTTACCTCAGCCTCCATAATATCGCTCTGGCGGGGTGACACCCGGTACGCCTTGGATCGTACTGGCTCTGGGGAGGTAAGTTCTATGTCATGAGTAAGGACAGAAGTCCTACCAGGCCTCTCAGAGAACAGACCTTGAAACTCTTGTAAGAGCTGGTGTAATTCGGTTTTCTGCTCAGGCGACAGCGATGCTTTACTTATTAAGTCACTAATGACTTGATCGGTGTCTTTCCTGTTCGTCACTGAGCCTAGTCCCGGAAGCTCGACCGGAAGCTCTTCTAACTTTCCCGCATTGGGAATTTCCTCTCCAGTATCTGGTGCCTTTAACGCTACAGGCTCAATTTTATTCAGTTCGGGCGTGCTCTGAATACCAGCTTGCTGCGCCTCTGACCCTTTCTCATCGTTCAACAACGTCGGCCCCGCAACTACCGCCTTTGCAGCGAGCTCCCGAACCTTCGATCTGGTTAAGGCCTGAACGCTAGCCTCACCAAACAAAAGCCCCTTCTCGCGCAGGAGGTGATCGGACCTGTTCGAAAATAGGTACGGGTACTGGGGGGGCAGCATAGATGACACTGCGGCCTCCGTCTCAAGTGCTCCGAAAGGTCCTTCAATAAGCACTTTTGCTACCGGCAGACACACGCTATGAGCTTCCACTGCTTGCTTGATCCATGCGCACTCGCCCGTGAACATATCGGGTTCTACGTAAGAGGGGTGAACTACATCCATTGTAGCTGCGGAATCGCGAAGCACTCGGCACTCTTTCCCGTTCACGAGGAGGTCTCGCATGTAAGGCTCGAGAAGCTTGATGTTCTCGTCAGTGCTGCCTAATGAAAAAAACACGACTTTTGGTTTTGTTTCTGGGCACTGCGCCGAAAAGTGACCCGGCTTCTGGCACGTATAACACAGGCGCGCTTGCCTCGCCTCGAACCGCTTTCTGCGTTCGGCTTCGGCTGCCGCCGTCTCCTTACGTTCGGTCGGACACTGCGCCGAAAAGTGACCCGGCTTCTGGCACGTATAACAAACGCGCGCTTGCCTCATCTCGAACCGCTTTCTGCGTTCGGCTTCGGTTGCCGCCGTCTCCTTACGTTCGGTCGGACTGCTTTCACTCGCATCCGAACTACGTGTGTCCCCCTTTGCTCTCATGGGCGTGAACTTTGGCCTCTCAAACTTGGAGCCAAATTCACCCTTTTGACCGTCCTTAGCTCCACGAGCCCGACGCGTCACAAACTCCTCGGCTAACTCAGCGGCTCTAGCCACCGTACTAACGTTTGGCCTATCCAAGACCCAGTACCGCACGTTCTCAGGTAACCGACTATAAAACTGTTCTAGCCCGAAACACTGCAGAACTTTCTCGTGGTCACCAAACGCTTTCTCTTCTTTGAGCCACTCCTGCATGTTTGACATAAGCCTGTAGGCAAACTCTGTATATGACTCACTTCTGCCTTTCTCGTCTTCCCGAAACTTCCGACGGAACGCCTCCGCTGACAGCCTGTACTTTTTTAGCAGACTCGATTTCACTTTGTCGAAATCCTCTGCCTCCTCTCTCTCCAAGCGAGCGACTACGTCGGCCGCCTCGCCGGGTAGCAAAGTGAGCAAGCGCTGTGGCCACGTTTCCCGAGAGAACCCCTGCTTCTCGCACGTTCGCTCAAAGTTAACCAGGAACAAACCAATGTCCTCTCCAAGCTTAAACGGCCGCATCAGGTCAGTCATTTTGAACAATACTCGTTCTCCTGCACCGTGTGCCTGACTTCCATTACGAGCGCGTTCCATCTCTAACTCGAGACGCTTCATTTCCAAAGCGTGTTGACGGTCGCGCGCTTCTTTTTCTTTCTCTTTTTGTTCTTTTAGTTCGCGCTCCTGTTTCTCTTTTTGCTCTTTAAGTTCACGCTCCCTCTCCTCAATGGTCTCAAGGCATTCCGACAGCTCGTCATCCTCAGCTTCTAACTCAAGAATAGCCCTTAGCAGTTCTGGTTTTCTGAGTTTGTCTGAGACATCCAGACCCAACTCTCTTGCAAGCTCCAGCAATATCGGTTTGCGCAACGACTTCAAATCCATGGCTGCTCTGAATGCTGCTTTCTCTACTGCCTACTATTGTCTTGCCGCAAACTAACCCGGTAGCAACGACAACCACAATTACCAGCTCTGTTTCTAACACTAACAAAAGCCTGGCAAAACTCAGAAGAAGAAAGTCCCGCACTCACCAAACCTTGCAGCCAAGACTTCAGCGCAGTCGTTCCGCTGCAGGCAACCAGTCATCACACAGGGCTCGTTGCACTGCTCCCGGATGGTCGTTGTGCTGCTCAGCATACAGTCAACCGCATCTCTTCGCTGCTGGCCTCCGTTGTCGCGATCTCACCGCTGGCAACCAGATGTTAGAATCGCACCGCTGGCACGAGTTGTTGGGGTCTCGGTGCTGGCGCCCGTTATTGCGAATGGGTCGCAAGCCCCAAGGGTAGCGTTGGCCTGGCGGCCTGGGGCACTGGGAGCATCCGAAGGTCCCGGCAAAGCATGAGGAGACTGGTAACAGAACAACTTGTTTATTCTAACATAGCAAAAGAGCGGCCGGTCAGGTCGACCGAAGTGGAGAGACGGGAGAGCACGTAACTCAACAGTACAAATCGGAGCCTCTCTCCTGGTGTCCGGGGGCTGCTGCTCTTATACTCTCGGCGTCGCGGTCCAAAAGGGAAGGTCACGGGATGAAGGTCACGGGATGAAGGTCACGGGACGGCGGAGCATGAGCCCACGACGGCGCGCACGGTCGAGCCGAGAGACCTGCTGAACCGAGTGCAGTGACGCATCGCCAACCCGCCCACACGACGGCGCGAACGGTTGAGCCGAGAGACCTCCAGGCTCCTCATTCGGGGAACTCCGCTCCCCGGCTGCCGCGCTTTGACAAGCGAGGGCACATACACACACACGCACACACGAAGACACGTGGCACTGAAACACGCCTGGACACGCTTGGCGGGGAAGCGTTGCGGCGGCGTCGCACGGGCCAAAATGTCCGCCGCTTTGAACGAAGCCCCGGCGTCCGTTGCATCCGCGCCGGTATTACCGCGCGTTGTAGGCGAAACGTAACAGTGTGTGTGTGTGTGTGTGTGTGTGTGTGTGTGTGTGTGTGTGTGTGTGTGTGTGTGTGTGTGTGTGCGTGTGTGTGTGTGTGTGTGTGTGTGTGTGTTTGTGTGCGTGTGTGTGTGTGTGTGTGTGTGTGTGCGTGTGCGCGCGTGCGCGCGCGCGCGAATTGTTGGCGTTCCCTGACGATTAATCTCCGTACCATTCCTCTCCGAGTTGCCGTACAGACGGGTTATCTCTGCGGAGAACCAGGGGCCGGCTCGGCGCTCCGCGTCCGCTGCTGTTGGCTGCACGGGCCCCTTCTCCTTCCTCGGGTGCTTGCACTGCGTCGATAAACTCCGGCATTCCGCTGCGGTGTCGCATCCGCTCGTTGTTTCGCACGGACGCAACTGCACGCGCCATAGTTGGCGCGCCGGAGAGAGGGACACACTTGCGGTGTCTCGATCCATACTCGCACAGGTCACGCAATGCGTAACCGCTTCGGGTCAGCCCTGTAGTGCACAGCTACACTTCACTGTAGCATATAGAGGATGTTTTACGTGGCGCGCCGCATTCTTAATACTCGAAACAAGTTTATAGGTTCGACGCTATGTGTAGCGAATGGTGTACGAATGGTGTTGTATTTGAGGTTATGCTCAATTTTCCACCAATACGTTCGTTTTCCTTGGCCTGGCGACTCCAATGAAAGCTATTATTATAACTTTTTTTTGTTTGAGTGAAATGTGGCTTTTCACTTTGGCTACAATTACCACATAGAGCATTAAAAAAGCTGCGTTACGTATGCTTTATTCTCCGCGCTACAGGCTTTAGCGCGGAGCTGCTGGCTTATGAGCACTCGTTTGTCTAATTCTCGGATACGGCGACATAGAGGGAATCGAGGGACACACTAGGTTGACACTGGAGTGATTACGCGTCGTCCTCGCTGTCGACACAACTGTACGTAAACTGAGGTCACAACGTTTGCACGAAAGCCCGCTTTCTCACATTGCGTTCTGTTTGCAGTCCGTAAGCGTGTTTCAGCGAACACTTACAAAATTTTTGAAAAGTTCGCGCGTAGAAGATGGCGCAATTCTAGCTCATGAGGTGGTCTACTCCAAGTGGCGGACTATACTTACACGAAAAAATAGAAATGCATAATCGGCTAATTAAAAAAATACTAATAACGTTTATAACTACTTATGGCCATATTGCAATTTACATATTATAGCGATTGAGTTCGCAAGGCGATCCACTTGAAAGAAATTCTCATCATGACACGAGTTTCGAGATATTAATTCCAGAATTTTGCGGAGAAATGCATTGGCGTTCCAGTTAATTTCGTAACAGAACGACGTTTTATGTATTGGAGCACAAAAGCAACTGGAAGAAATTCCCGCGACGTTCGGGAATTTATATCTCGAAACTGGTGTCCTCCTGAGAATTCGTTCGAAGTGGATCAGCCTTGCGAACTCCACGGCTAGAATTTGTAAATTGCAATATCGGCCCTAAAGTAATTAGTTAAAAACGTAATTATTAAATTTTAATTAATTAGTCGATTGTGCATTTCAATTTTTCGTGAAAGTAATGTCAGCCTGTTCGAGTAGACAAGCTCATGAACTTGAATTGTGCTATCTGCTAAACGCAAACTTTAAAAAAAAAATTAACAGTGTTCGCTGAAACACGCGGTATATTATAATGCAAAATTATGGCTATACATATGTATACCACAACAGTGACGACAGCCGAGCTTTGCGGGGCCGTGACCTGTCAAAAAGGAGGAGGGGGAAGGAGTAACAGCAACGGGAATTGCCCAACTGCAACGGGAAGATGAACCACTCATTTTTTGCTCTATTGGAATTGAACCCGGAACGACACGTATGCCGCCACTTTGGAGCTGACCGCAAACAAGGACCAAGCAGTGGAAGTGCCCTTAAACCGGTGCAACAAACCACCCGAAACGAAAAGTATGCTACGGCGAGGCAATAGATTGTTTTCCAATTTTCGCTGAGGCGTTACGAAGCGCATCGAACCCCTGCTGTTGAAGTATATATCATGTCGATTCCGTTGGTGAGCACCAACCAAACGAATGTTCGAATCGTAACTTTCGCCAGACCGAAAAAGAGTTCTGGTTCGACACGAATTCGCCTATATAGGTGGTTTAGCGGCCGTCTTATTCTGCTGCTGAATTAAAACTGTTGGCTGGTTGGATTGTATAAGTGGTGGTCAGACACTCCTGTCGCGCCATCTTTGCTCTGTATTTCAACTTCGCGCTGGTGTTTTGCCCGCCTCCACGAGTTCTACAGATGAGCACAACGTGGCTTATCTAACGGCGCCTCGCGTATACCCGGGTGTATAGATAAACGAAGGAAAGACCTACTCGAACCTCCTCGACGATCATTTAAAAATGGAAAGGGGAGTGGAGTGCAGCAATAATGAAACATAGAGCTCATGGTTTACCAACTAGCCCACCGGTATGACTATAGAATAAAATTAACGAAGCGCTGCGAGGAATCTGGAAAAGAGAAATATGAGGCCAGCGCTAATGTTCGCGAATGCAGTTATGTGCTATAAATAAGAAATCTTGTGAGTGCATGTTGTGAGTGCAATTAACCAGAGGGTAGCTGGACGACTGGCTTTTGGGGCCCACGGTAAAACCGCAAATGAGGCAGTGTGGGGTGACATGGGTTGGGCTTCTTTTGAAGTCAAAAGAAGCGCATAGCAAGATTAGTTTTTGAAGAAAGGCTGAGGAACATGGACGAAAAATAAAGGCCGGCTGAAGTGCACAAATATCTGTACCTGAAAAACGTGGACACGGAATGGAGGAAGAGGTCAAGAAAGTTGCCAGCCAAGTACAGGGTAATCGAAAGCGTGAATGACAACCAGAAGTCAGCAGAAAAAAAGTGACGGAAATAGAGACGGTAATTTGGATGCAAAGGATAGAAACGAAAAGGACCCCGGACATTTACAGAAACGGCAAGAAAACACTCGGGAGGGGGAAATAGGTATGATAACGCAAAGGGGGAGTGCGTTGTTAAAGGCCTATAAGCTGGCTACCGGAGGACAAAAGCATACCGCTGCAAATAAGCGCTACAGAATGAGAGATGTGTGTTGCAAAAAAATAAATAAAGCATCATCAGCATCATCGCATATGCCACCTGCCTTGTTTCTGGACATCAAGCCCAGTCAGCCAATCAGTCATTCATGTTTCGGTTCCGCACCCTGAGTTTCATAGCGCGAAGCTCGCGTCTCTCTCTCTCTCTCTCTCTCTCTCTCTCTCTCTCTCTCTCTCTCTCTCTCTCTCTCTCTCTCTCGCGCGCGCGCTCTCTCTTTCTTTCTTTCTTTCTTGTGCGCGTTCGCTGTCTGTAACGCAAGCGTTCTAAGGCGGAGGGATGAGCCACGAAGGAACAATGGCCCCGCCGCTGGCTCGCTGGAGGGGGGGGGTCCTCGCAGATAACTATTTGGCAACGCTCGCTAATTTGGAACGGCGCCGCACTCTGGTTGACAAACCTATAATTGCGCGCGTGCACGCGTTCCCTTCACTCAAGCGGTGAGCTAATCTGAGAGTCAGTGGTGCCACCGACCTCCTGGGCCGAGTTAGTCCTAGTATAATCTCCGAGAAATCCCTAGTTTGCCGACAAATCCCTGGCTCTGTATGTTGGTGGTTTTGTTTCACCAGTCGACAGTCTTATCTGTTATGTCGAGCTTTATAATGGCAGTACAATAGCGAGAGAAAAAAGGACCATGTCCAAAGCTCAGGGCACGGCATTTTTACTTCAACTCATCTTATACGCTGCAAAATCCATTAAAGAATCAACTCAAACTTGTCCTACTTTCTATCGGCATCTGATTGATCACTTGCATCAAGGGACTGTCGCTTATTAGTATGCCTTCAGTTTTCGCGAGAGGGTGCATGTTATTTTTTAGTCGCCCTTGCGCATCATATAGACCGGTGAAAAGGATTGACGTGCACTTAGTGTTTACATGCAGTACCTCCTTATTCAGCGTGCACTTACAAGGTTTTTGACGAATTTTCTCTTTGGACGGTGAGATAATTTGTTTGGAAGAAGGCAGAGAGGTCGGCCTGAACTAACGTGTTCTTGCCTGCTATACTCTGCACGAAGACGAGGGGGAACGGGGACATAAAGGTGTGATGAGGGATGATGATGACGAGATAGAAAGAGGGATGCACAACGGTGAAAGCAAGTTCAACATTTTGATAAACATTCATAAATATAATCCATGAAGCTACTACCGGGTTCCGTATCTTGTCTGTAGCTCAAGTGAACCTATAGAGATACAGGCGCTAATACGAAGATGGTGTGTGGGTCTCCTCTGCTTGAGCAGCGGAGGCGCCGAGCAGAAGCTTTACAGCACGTAAATTGTTTACAGCAGTACAGCATTGTTTCTGTAAGCGGCGGCAAGAACCGAACTACAATTGCTAAGGATACGAGCTTAGTGTCGCCTGCCGCCTACGTGCACCTGGCGTACATATCCACATGCGCATGCAGTTGCTCCGGAGGAGTCAGATCTCTTTGTTTATTTGTTTACTTGTCTCCTTAAAGGTCTCTTGTTGAGATATACATGAGGGAGTGGGCGGTTAATGGCAAACAAAGATAATACAAGTCACAATGGGTTTTTTTCCATGAGCCGCTTGAATGCAAGTGGGTCGATGATAGTGGCAACTTCGGTGGCCAGGCCATTCCAGTCTCGTGCTGTGCGCAGAAAAAAATTACTGCTGAAAAGTCACGGTACGGGCTTGTGGGGGGACATACTGTGTTACAGGGACTGGCACGAGCAATTCGGTCGGCTCTTTTTATGTACGGGTTATCAAAAGACAAAGGATGGGAAAAAGGTCAAGAGGTGCTATATTCTACGGCAGTAAACTATAACGGGTAAGCTTATTTTGGCTTTTAGTGCTGAGATGCTTAAATGGGGGGGGGGGTCTGAATAATTACACAGAATAAATCGTGTCGCGCGGTCCTGAACCGTCTCGAGGGCGTCAGTTATAGGGTTATTGTGGTGCGGGTCAAAAAATGGCATTGGCCTACTGCAGCTTTGACAGCACAACAGTTTGGAAAGCAAGTTGTTTAATTGAGGGAGAAGCGAGGGAAAGGTTACGGCGTAGATAACCTAGAGTACGATTCGCAGAATTTGTTATGTGGGTAACGTGACAGGTTCAAGTTAAGTCACGCGAGATATGCGCACCAAGATATCTGAATGAATCATTTGTTACAATCTGCGTGTCATTGATGCTATAATTAGGTACATTGTAATCACGACGACGGGCAACACTGTTTTAGAATCATTTAATGACATGAGCCAAGTGTTACACCAGTTTTGTATGCGCGATAGGTGACATTGTAATGCGAAATTGTCGATAGGGTTAGTAATTGCTCGGTAAACCAAACAATCGTCTGCAAAGAGTCGGATATGAGAAGAAATATTACAAGGCAGGTCATTAATGTGCGCCTAAAAGCACGGGTGTTAAGGATGAAGAGTGTGAGCTGGCGTACAGGCGGCTAGTTAAAAAAAAATCTTCGAATCCAGCTTAGAGCGCACGGATTAATGTTAAGACGGGATAACTTTATTAAAAGACGACCACGAGGGACCTTATCGAACGCTTTTTCGAAACCTAAAAATAATGTGTCAATCGGGATGTTGCGATCTAGGTTTAAATGCAAGTCGTGCAGGAAAAGAGCAGGTTGGGTGTCACAGGAATAATTTTCTGCGCAAACTATGCTGACGTGGGTGAAAAAAAAAAAAAAGGATTGGCGGATGTTAGAAAGTTAGCAATACGTGAGTGTAAAATATGTTCCATTATTTTACAAGAGACGCTTGTTATGGAAATCGAGCGCTAGTTACTCGGTGATGATCGGTTTCTTTTCTTGAAGACTGGGATGACCTTGCCCACCTGCCAGTCACGTGGAATTGAACAGCTGTTAAGTGATTCCTGAAATATGAGTGGTGAAAACAGGACTGCCTGCATACATCTTTAATGTTTTTTAGCACTTTGGCCTTGATGCCATCTACTGCCGTGGATGACGAGTTCTTCAACGATTCAATTACTTTGACAATGCCGGTGGGATCAAATGTGATATTTTGCATGAGCGGATACGCGAAGTATGCTGGATCGGGCAAGCTGTCAGGGGATTCATCAGTAAAAACCGAACTAAATGCTGTGTTAAGATCTGCAATCTCGGTCTCCAGGATAGGAAGTTCAGAGCTATCACCAAGTGAAATCTCATTCCAGTATCTAGTATTTATGATTTTCTAAAATCGCTTTGGGTTTGCTTGCAGCATAGCTGGTAAAGTGGTAGAAGAAGCTCGTGTTTAGTTCGAGCGGTTGTCATATTCTGTTTACACGGATAACACGGGCCAGCTTTAGTTTTCTTCGTGTATTTCTGCTTACGGTAAATTCTGTAGAAGGCTGAAAGTTGGACGAGTTGGTTTGCGTTCTTTGTGAAAAGCAGCACAAATTGAGCACGGGCGTGACAGGTCCGTGTGCTCCTTCTGTCCGTCCGTGTTCGACTCGATTTGCTTTTCACAGTGAAATTCTGTACAGTTAATGTCATGTAATTACTTCGAATTCGCGACGATGCTTGTAAGTGAATTAGAAAAGGGGAAAGAAGGAGACACGAAAACAAGCGAAACGCGTATTCAGAGTTTCGACGGAAGAACCGACCATTTGTATGTCTTGAGGCTTTGCTTGGCATGTAACTCTCGTAACGTCGTCCGCTGCTTGATTTGCATATCGGTGTGTACCGTCCAAGTACTTTTACCTCCGACCAAAGCGAATTAAAGTCGCTGCCAAGCGATGATGCCCCCTGCATAATATCATCCGTTTTTCCGAGCGCAGCCGCTGGGCGCTTGACGTCACCTAGCGAGAACGGCGCGTTTTGTGTGACGCCGCCGGCTGGGTCACGTGTTTCATCGCCAAGGCCGACCAGTACGCTGTGCCCGTGTGTGCCTTTTTCCTTCTTTATTTTCCCCGCGCTCTCAACGGGCTTGCTCACCTCCCCTTGCCGAGCTGCCAGCTTTCGGTTTCTTCGTGTTTTTCCCGTCTTCGCAGGAGCCAGCTCGAGCCGTTTCTCTCCATTCGCACACAACGGCTATGCCGCTGCCGCCGCCGCCGCCTCGTCGGCCTCTCTCTATGCGAATATGGGGCGAATAAAACGTCGCTCATTTCGTCCAGTTGCTTGCGCCGAGGCCTTTGTAGCGCGATGTCGCTGCTCAAGGCGCTCGCTCCTCTGAGCTCCTCTGAACACGCGCGACGCCTCGCTTCTGCCCACGGACGTGGTTCTGAGGCGTTTCGGCCTGCGCTGGCGCCCATTGTCTGACGGCGTCTGCTTCTTTGTAGTCTTCTGCTTCTCCCAGCTGATCGCCGCCTGTTCGTCACGCATGGGCCGCCGTCTGCGGTGGTGCAGCGGCCAACGCCGCCGCGGCCAAGATTGAGATCGCCTCCTCTTGCCCGCCGAGAGGGGAAAGGGAGACTGGAGGCGCAGCTTTTTGCATATCTTTCTCTCTTCTCTGCTTTGCTTTCCTGCTTGCGGGCTGCTTGCGTATGTATGTGTGTGTGTGTGCGTGAATCTTCAGGCAAGCGGTCGTCGTGCGAGGGAATACGGGGACCGCCCCGTGTGGCGCTTTGCCGCTGCTTCACACGCGTACGCCTGCCGACCGACGCCCGTCTTCTCGGTTGCTTCGTGCTGCCACTTGGCTGTCTGCTTTGCCTACGTATTCTGGCCATATCGCTGTCGTCTGCTTCTGTACCAGTCGGTCGCCTTGCCCCTGCCTATGCAACGGTGTTCACATCTGGCGACGATCGACAGCGGCTCGATCGCCAATCGCTCCAGTTTGTGAATACCTGCCGCAAGAACGGTTGCGGGACAGGTTTAGTCGTTTTTATCCGACGAAGAGGGAGCCGCGCGACCGACGTGCATCTGATCCCATCCGGAATCGGCCGCTTTTTCTTTCTTTTTTTCCGCGTGCGTGCGTGGAACCCCGTATAGCCTCATTCTCATCGGCAGTCCCAACGAACGACGCAACTCCCTCGCTCGCCCTCCGCCGCGGTTTTCCCGTGGCCTCCGACGCCGCCACACCGCCTCCTACGTGCGGCTCAACAACCGCCATCGGTGGTGTGTGTGGCCCGACGACTTCGGTAACGATGACGACTACGACGACGACGAGGGTCGGCGACGCGCGGTGATCCGGCTCAACGACTGCGAGGCCAGGACCGGCGCTGCGTTTTGACCGCGGAAGCAGACGACGCGCGGACAGACACCGCCTCCCGGCTGTGCGCGCCGTCGAAAGTTCGTCGTCTGGTGGTCTGCGTTCGGCTGCAGACGGACGGGGTCGCGCAGTGGTTTCGCTAGGCCTAACTGCCCGCTCTCTCACTTACTCCTCTGCGAACGGGTTGTTGCCTTGTCCCGTAGTTGCACGCTTCGACGGTGGCGTAATATTATAGTGATTTCGTGGTTTGTGCGCGCGTGTGTGGCCGTGTGGTTTGTGTGACTTGCGTGTGTGCGTGTGTGTGTGTCTTTTACGACGTCGTTCGCCGTTTTCTCAAGAGTCGCTGGGAGTGTCCGTCAGCAAGCGCTGTGCATACCGTGATAGTGTGAATTCACCGGCCGATACAACATTGCCGGGAGCTGGCTGTCAAGGAGGACACCGGCGATACAGTGCGTCCCGATCGTCGTTAACCCGTCGATTTGGCCTAATAGGAACTGCAGTAAGAAGAAAGCGGAAGCTCGGCGCTTTCTCCCCAGCCATGGGGCAACCGCATAGCCGAGCAGCGCCCGGTGGTATGGGCTACACGAACCAGGGCGGATCGCCGGAACTGAGGCCGCGGCGGCATTCCACGCGACTGTCGGCGCGTCGCGCCCGCGTCGGTGAGTCTCCTGCGTACGAAACGAGCTGCAGCTGGCTATGACTGACTGACGTTTGTCGTCATGTGGAGTTTCCCATTAAAATTGCTGCACATGAAACTCGGGCGCGGGGCGATATCGTTCAGCCGTACTGCGGGAATAATAATAGCACGCGGATTTATATGATATCCGTGCTCGTGGCTTCAGAGGTTCTTGTAGAGTTAGTTATTTACCGTACGTTCCTGACTAAATTTACTGGCCTAAATTTCGAAGCAATCCGACTTTTCTAAACGCAGAGCACAATGAAAATCGGCGCACACGAATAAGTAGTGCGAATTGTTGCGTTTATACCTTCGTATTTCGTTGAAATTGATTCATTTGTGAATTCGCAAAGCCGTTTGAAGATTAGGACTTGAAGTTTGAGCAGATTTATGTATTGACCATCATTCGGCTGTGCGCTGAACCGCGCCGTGCTTGCAGCTCCGACAGACGCTGTACTAGCGCCAGTTTTTTTTTTTTTTCTTTGTATGTGTGTTTTCTTCTTTTTTTTCTTTTTTTTTCTTTTTTTTTTTAAAGGAAACTGTGCGGGCTTACTGGCATTTGGCGTTACGTGTATCAGGCGCGACAAATCTTTCGCGGCGTCGATCGTATGACACAACTCGAGACTGGCAGAATGCAATGACTTCGATCGGGCTTTTTTTTTTCTTTTTTCTTCTTTTTTCTTCCCGAAACCGCACGGATTCTTCTGGAAGCTCCATCCACCCCTGCCGTGGGCTCAGTGTACAGGTAGCGTCGTTACGGGTGCGTCATGCGACGGATTGCTTAACGCTGTATGAAGGAAACACGCGTCTCGAAATGCAGCGGGGTGGCCGACGACGTATTGGACGTGCTCGGTCTACGACATTTCGCCAGATGCGTGTCGCATTTAAACCCGCGCACATAACTGCACCGCCCCGTCGCAGAAACGGAAGCAAACTGCAACGGAGTTATTGCCACCTTGTCTTTTCGTGTTAAACGTGATTTTTTTTTTTAATCCACTATAGCCACAAACACAAGGCAAACAAACTTCCGACGACAGCTGGATTGTTGCAGGTTTCAAACCTAGGGTTTGACGAAAGCTCGTCTGGTCGGGAATGATCGCGGTACACGGACACTGAGAACACACGGACAGCGAGGGTTTGTTACTCCGCCAGCCAATCGCAGAAGCAAACATGGCGTCGTACTTGATACCCCCCGGAGCGTCTGCTGTTCTCCGAGTCTTTTCATGGGTGGAAGCGATGAGATGTGCACCAGACATGGATAAAGTGTATTTAGTCTGAGACTCTACAAAAGTCTGCGGTGCAGCTCATTTCACTGCCGAGCCCGTTTTACTCATGATACTTCACTGCCAGCTGAAGTGAAACTTGGCAATAAATTGCAGCAATGCAGGCGTTTTATTTCACTTCAGTAAGGAATTGGGCTTTAACCGGTTCACCATAATAGACGAGTGAAAACGAATAAAATTACGCGCTTATAACCTTATTTTTGGGGTCCCTGATTGGGTAACAGGAAAAGTTTGAAGTACAAATTATTTGCAGCCTCGCGGAGGAAGAGTGGCTGGCGCTTATGAGCGCGTGGGCAGGGCTTCACTGCAGACTTAAGTTGTATCCGACTGTAGAAGTTTAAAAGAACAAAAGTACGAGTGCCAAGACATTTTGTGGTTGGTTTCCGCGTTTTTTACGCAACTGTTCCCGGTTATGCTTCTGTGTCGTGCCTTTCGATGTGCACCGCATAAGGGTCGTTGACCCCTAATAGGCATGGTGCCAAAGCTTAGTGCACCGAGAATATTGCGACGCGCTTATGAACCAACAGCGCATCAGTTGTATAGCTTGGTCTTGCTACCACCTGCAATTACAGCTCCAAATAGGTGAATAGCACCCCAGGCAAGGTTACGTCAGTTTCTCGTCTTGCGTGTACTTAGCCATCCATCTCACCACAAGTGCAGTTGCATCGCGTTTGGGATCGAGAGAGAGCTAAAGAAAGAAAGAAAGAAAGAAAGAAAGAAAGGAAAAAGATGTCCTCTATTTTTCATATATACGTGGTGAAAGCACACTAGACAAAAGTAAATACAGAAAGAGTTCTCGAATGGAAGCCACTGACCTTTCATATTACGCATATTGAAAAACTGAAATGTAGGCAGACGGACACAAAACAAGTCCAAAGCCCCCTTAAGCAAGACTTTTGTTCTTTTTCAAGCTCTGAAATTACAACGAAAGCACCTGCTGAATATGCACAATTCCACAAGACGACAGAAAAGAATCCCTTAGTACACTTTAAAAAAAGAAAAAGTTCGATCGTTCTAGCTTACATCAAATCAATGCAAGGATGTAGAAGAAATACAGCAATTGATCGTGAATTTTCGAAATTGAACATTTGGACATGCTTCGTAAAACATTTGAATATGTAAAGGTACACAGCAACTGGCAATCGTAAATTTAATCGTTATATAGTGAAGAAATAAAAGATAGGAAACTACGCTCACAATGTAGTCTGTGTTTGACGTTCGAGTAAACGATAGCCACATCGATCGTGTGCCGTCGAAGCCTCTTTCGACATATTCTGGTGTTTATACCGATCGTGCGATCACGTCATCGGAAGGCGGTTGCGCAGCCCTAATACAGGAAATAAGAAACGCTGGGAACACACCTAACGTCATTTGCATTTCTCGCGTATACTGGAGTGCATAAGAGATTGCGCGAATTTTATATCGAGACACCCGCTGCGTAACAGCGGTGTACTTAACCCCGAAGGAAGCGTCCTCCAAAGTCATTTGCATATTTACGATATATGTATTACTACGAGCACCGAGCGGTCGTAAAGATCGGCCGGACTCGATTCGCCGGCCGCGACTGTCGAACGTGATAGCGCAGTGACGCTGGAATGTACGTCAGTGAAGAAAGACCAGCATTAAAAGTTTTACTTGAGGGTGCTTTGGACAAGGCAAGAAGGTATCGGGGCGTAATCTATCGATGCCAGTGCGAGGCTTTACTGTCAGTTCCCGCTATGACCCAGCGTCCGCTGCGTTCTTCAAAGAACAAGTCTCAAACGGAGTTTTTCATCAAGAAAAATATTTCTTGCCACGGAGGGCACGTCCATCGACAAAGTTTGTGTTGAAAATTAATTTGTGTAGTGATCACCTATTCGGCAGTTGGTTTGCTGAACTATCCACAGCTAAAATGTCGCTACAGCGTATCTAGAACGCGACTGAGGGCCACGCGTCAAGTTTGCCTTGCTTAAATCCGAATCTTATGGTATCAAAACACGCCGAATATATGTTACCTTGGGCATTACAACCGCGGCTGCTCCGAACGTTCCAACGGATCCATTCAATACAGCGTCCCTCTCAAGGGGCACTCCGTGATGCTTACTTGAGTGGGGCAGCTTTAGGACTCACAAACATGTCAACCGTCACCATTCTGTTAACAACATTTGAAAGTAATTGTCATGCAGTCCTCTGTCCACGTGTGACAGAGCTGTTCTGAACCTCGCTTTGCGGCAGCAGCTCCTCTGTGGCTATTCCGGTACATCAGACCAGTGTCGAGTGACCCCTGGAGAACAGCGTCCGCGTTCGATCACTTTCGGGGCCATACTTTTTCTGAGTGACGTGGCCACATACTGGTGCGACCCGTCACTGGAGCGAAGGGTTTTCTGCCAGGCGGCTTAGCCAGTCAGCGTCCACGGAAAGAGATATCTCCGGAAGTGGTGGGGCGGGAATTTATTTGCCGCCACGGTATACGCGGAAAGGCGTCCGTGAAAGCCCGTTCAGATGGCGCTCAGTCAGTTGTGCCTTTGTGACGATAGCTGAAGAAAGTTGCACCCAGGCAGTAACGAACGTCCTTGCGTTTCTCTTGCGCAAATCGGCTGTCTTACCAGACTCTCGCAACCCGTTGCACGTGAAGAAAAAAACACACACACGCACACACACACGCGCGCGCACGCGCACACACACACACACACACAGATATATATATATATATATATATATATATATATATATATATATATATATATATATATATATATATATATATATATATATATATATATATATATATATATATATATATATATATATATATATATATATATATATATATATATATATATATATATATATATATATATATATATATATATATATATATATTATATATATATATATATATATATATATATAACAATGTTATCGTAATGCGACGTATCGTCCCACAATGTCACGAGCTGTTATGATTCGCTTCATACACCCAGTACTGTAGCTATTGGCGCTTACACTTCCGGGCAGTTGATGCGGCTGGAGCGAAACTGAATAGTTGAAAATCGAGCGAGGCTGAGATCAGGATAACAAACACGCGCGCAAAAGAAACAACAAGAGGGGTGAGACATGACACTAGAAGTGACTTTACTACGGCCTCTGTACACAAACCCTCTATGTCTGTCTGTGCGCGCGCACGTGCTTGTGTTTGGTTGGGGGTGAGGGGGGGGGGGGGGGGGGCAGGATGAGTGCGGTCGTGTTCCGTCACCGCGTGTAAGCCTCATTTCCGGCTCAATATTATCTCACGGCCTGTTCTTCTCTTTCGTCTCCACAGCCATCCCGCTTACTCTCGTTCAGCCCCCCCCCATCCCCGCCCCCTTTTACCCCTCGACCGAATTCGACACGACGCGCTGTTTGGGAAACACTGTGCGCGAGTGCTGTCTTGGTCACCTTCCTGCGGGGCTTGCTATTCGCCTGCACGTTCTCTCTCTCTCTCTCTCTCTCTCTGCGTTACGCGACGAGGACCGTGCCGTCCAACAACAAGATCGAGTGGCGATCGATGCCCGACCCCATTGTTTTCCCGCGGATGGCTCGCCTCGGGTTTCCGGGATGGCCGGCGATATCGCTGCTGCTGCTGCTTTCCCGTGGTACAGGGTTCGCGTTTGCGCATGACTGCGCTTCGCGTACGCGCTTGCGTTGACGCGCACGACCGCATTTCGTGCACTCTTTCTTTGCCACGTATAGGCGTTCACGCGTCGGCGTCGGGAGTGAGATATCTCCAAGATCCGCGAAGCGCCATGATGTTGGGCTGTGGGCGTCTTTCGCGGTATTGAAAAGTTACGAAAGCGCCGAGAGCTAGCTGCAGCCATTTGGCATTCTGGCATTGCGTTCGGCGTCGCACTGCTGAAATCGAAGGCGCGGTTTCGATCCCGACCTCATTTCGATAAGGGGGGTTGGGGGGGGGGGGGGTGAAAAGTAAAACAAAAGAAAGAACTCGTGTACTTCGATTTAGGCGCACGTTAAAGAACCCTGGGTGGTCAAGATTAATACTTCCCCCTCCCTCCTACGGCGTGCCTCGTAATCGGATCGTTGTTTCGGGACGTAACACCCTGGAATTTAAATTACAATCGACGTGAGGTGAAGAAAACGCCCAGACGTGTACAGTTTTGCTAGTTGACGCGGTTTATATAATATAGCTTGGGTGGAGTGGGCCCCGACAGAAAAAAAGAAAAAGCGCACCTCATGAGAAAACCAAGACGAGTTTGTTTTGGCCTTTCTTGTCTCTCGCACATTTTCCACGCGACGCGAAGAAAGCATGATATTTGTCGATGCGCACGACCGCGAGCCCCCTTGCTACGGTGGCACCGTAACCTTGCCGTTGCCTGTGGCCGCATGGCGCGTGCCGCCAGATCTCTGAGGCCATGGTGGCCGCTAGATAGTTCACGTGCTTCCCGCAAGTCGGCGAGTCAGATACGGTCTTGGTGGAGTTACTGTATATGCTAACAAAAAAGTAGCATGTACAGTAGCTCTTGGTCATGGAGACAGTAAATAGCTAAATTACATGTGCGAGCACTGGGCATCACAGTTGAGGCCAAACGAGTGGGCCCAGCATGTGATCGTTACGGCAGAGCGCACGGTAGATTTTAGTGCGCCGCCGCCCTGTAGGCAGAGCCAACGTTACTTGGGCAGAGTTACTCACTGCGCAGTAGAGCTACAGCAGAAGTACAGGGCAGGGCCGCCGAACAAGTGCTAGTCGATTAAAAGCTACCGGGAACCAAACATTCCCGGCCTAGTCTCAGAGGTGACGTGTTGGGGCGACACGGTGAGGGAAAGAGCAAAGGGAATGGCTTTCACAGATAGTTCGCTTGCCATGGTTAGCTGCGTGACTCCATGCTTCATGCTCCCTCCTAGTCTTATTTGCTTTCTCTATGGTTGCGGTGAATACTGCCAACGCTACCTAATCCGCTGAATATGTAAGTGTAGACAACCAACCCGAAGTGCGTGTTATCCGGTCCCTCTCATCTGTCACCATTTACCGGTGCTCTCTCCCTCTCTCTCTCGTAGTGACTCCTCCTCGAAGGGTTAATCATAGAATAAAGAACCGACTGGGTTAATGTTACCCATGCGGCAACTCGGCGCACCACGGGGCCGCCGCTGCAGCGATAGATAACGCGCGTGTATTTGCCTTGCGCCTGAGCAGATATACACGTATAGGTTTTTCTTTCCCCTCGGCCGACCTTGATAACGGAAGTTGCGCTCCTTGTGCCTGGCTGCCGTTGTGTTGTTGTGTGTGAGGCGCGCGCGCCGTCTCCCAAGTGAGACATTCATTACCTCCCTTGTTCGACGCCGGAAAGGTCAGGCGTATCGTATCTGCGTGGCCGCGTCCTCCGCGGCTTCTCTTCCGGGCGTCGTTGTAGAACAATCGCCGCCGGCCCGTAGCGTGCGAATACGAAGCGATGTCCTTTCCGGACCAAGGGAGGCGGCACTGTTTTATATGCGTGCTACAAGGCCGGGTAAACATGCTTGTTTGTTGTGTGGAGCCTGTTGGTATACGTCACGTCCCCCTAAAGGAGTAGTGGCATCCTATTTCAGACTTTTTTTTTAACGTTAAATGAAAGTCTTATGGACCTCTAAACACCAGAGAATTATCCTTGCAAGCCTCAGATCGCCCTGAATAATTTAACGTAATAGCTTTTCTACAGCCGGTTTCGGTTTCGTTTCTGTTGTGTAGTGACGTCAAGACCCAGAACGTGGTCGCGCTGGAACAGTAGTACATTGTAGTGTTTTGAAACTCGCTCCGGCTCGCTCGTTCGTCTGCTATGCCGCTACATCAGACCCGAGGCACACGCACGTTCAAACGGCGGTGTCTGACGTGCGTTATTAGGGGAAGCGTCGCCGTCATTGCTCGGTAAATAACTGTTATTTCCAGACAATCCGGTGTCCAGTTAAGCGTCATCTGCTGTCGATACTGGTATAATAAGCAGACGACGATGCCAGCGAGACTCGTGTTGTACAATTGCAGACGACGTCTGCCTCGAATGGGCGTTCGGTCCGTCCCTCGCATCGTCCGCTCGTCTTCGCCACGCACGTGCTTCTCGTTTGCACGTCGTCGTCGTCGTCGTCATCGTCGTCATCGTCGTCTGCTTGCTTGAATGAAGAAGGTCGTCCAGCAGATGGATGCTTCGTCGCACATCCGGCCTCTGTGTCAATCCCCTTCCTCGTCCTCCCGCTTCGCTTCAAAAGCATGGCTGATCATGCAGGCGCTGGGGGCCGTGCCAAGCGGCGGTCATATACGCGGCGAACGACGATGTGCACATTGCTCGCTGTGGGCAACAGGGCTGCTGTGGATTCAGAGCACGTTGATGGGCGGTTAGCCTTGGGGAAGAAAGAAAGAAGAAAACCCGAGCCCAAATAGGCCTCTAGTACGACGTGTTGTTGCGAAAGGCTCAGAATGTGAGCGCTATATGTGTATTGTATATACGTATACATCCAGCCGACTCATCTTCGCGGGCGCCAGCCGACGACGCATTTACTATACAGTCGTGATTGTCTCCTGCGAACGTGCGCCGCGTTTTCGAGTCTGCAATGCGAAGGTCGCGTTGCCTGCTGGTCGCGGGGCGGTGTTCGGATGGCATTTCTTGTTTCTTTACTTTAATTTAAACCTGCTACATCCAGGCTAACCCCGCCTGCTTCAACACCACCACCACCACCACCACCACCAGCTATACTCATGATGCTGTAACACGGCGTTTTGTGTCCGTCATACTTCTCAATGAGCTGACCGTGCTGCAATCTTGAATGCCATTTTTTATTGGAGGAGGGCCTTTGTCTTGAAATCTATGAGTTGCAGAAAGAGATTCGATATATAGCTGAACGTGCCGTAAAAGTTGTTCGTAAGCAGCCACATGTTCTGCTATCGCTGTGCGACTTCGTGTGCATTCCACAATACTTCACTAGACAGTTGCTAGAGAGAGAGAGAGAACAACTTTAGTGAAAATGCCTGCAGAGTCGGTTAGGCTCCCTCCACGCAGGGAGCCTAACCACGCAGGGAACCACGCAGGGAGCCAGTTGCTAAACAGTTATTTTTGTCTATTTCGATCATTGCTAGCTCGTGTGCGGGCATTTGCAACAAGCGCTTTCCTTGTATACCTGTATTTCCGCGACTTGCTATAGGAACGGCCCGTACAGTCAACCCCGATGTGGACGCGGCTTCCGAAGAAGCCTATGCAACACTTGCTGTAGAGTGCGTCAGGGCGTATGCGGTGCGAATTTCGACCGAAATGATGAGGGCGTTCTGCGTTTGAGCGCAAGCGGTAAAAATAAACTCCCAGCGCACTTTCCCGTCGGGGAAGTATGCAAGGGCGGAGCAGCTTTCGGCGTTCGCGGCGCGAACTTGACTTCCCGTCGTCCGTGCACATAACCGCCCGTAAAGCCCCGCCGCATAGCGTTTCCCGCCCAGACGGTCTTTAAGTGCACACGTGTACAAAGGAAAGACTACGAGCCGGCCTTCGCGAATGTGTATGTACGCCTTTACAGTGTACGAAGAAATCCTTCCTGGAAGAGACTCCCCGTTGTGGCGTGTAGTGGCTGTTGTGGCGTTGCGATGCTGAGCCCGAGGGTGCAGGATCCAACTCCGGCATTTCGACGGGGGCGAAATGCAAAAACGCCGGTGTATCGTGCAGTAATCATCGTCGGCCTATTTATATGTCCACTGCAGGACTGATTCCAACCTGCGTCTCCAAATTTCCTGATTTCGTCACCTCGCCTGGCTTCCTGCCGTCCTCGACTGCGCTTCCCTTCTTCTCTTGGCACCCATTCTGTAACTATCTAATGGTCCACCAGTTATCCATCCTACGCATTACATAGTCTGCCGAGCTCCACCTTTTTTTTTTTTCTTCTCTTAATGTCACTTAGAATTTTGGCTAACCCCATTTGCTCTCTGATCCACACCGCTTTCTTCCTGTCTCTAAACTTTACGCCTAACATTCTTCGTTCCATCGCTCTTTGCGCGGTCCGCAACTTGTTCTCGAGCTCCTTTGTCAACCTCCAAGTTTCTGCCCCATATGTTAGCCCCGGTAGAATGCATTGATTGTACACCTTTCTTTTCAATGATAGTGGTAAGCTCCCAGTCAGGACCTGGCAATGCCTGCCGTATGTTCTCCAATCCATTTTTATTCTGCTATAAATTTCCTTCTCATGACCAGGCTCCCCTGCGAGTCATCGATCTAGGTAAACGTACTCCTTCACAGACTCTATAGAGGCTGACTGGCGATCCTGAACTCTTGTTCCCTCGCCAGGCTATTGAACATTATCTTTGTCTTGTGCATATTAATCTTCAACCCCACTCTTACAGGCTTTCTCTGTTAAGGTCCTCAATAATTTGTTGTAACTCGTCTGCAGTGTTGCTGAATAGAACAATGTCATCTGAAAACCGAAAGTTGCCGAGATATTCGCCGTCGATCCTCACTCCTAAGGCTTCCCAGTTAAATAGCTTGAATACTTCTTCTAAGCATGCATTGAACAGTGTACGTGTGTGTTACCGGCGGCGGTCTGCTCTGGACCAGCGTCATTTTCACTTCGCTCCTCGAAGAGACGGGACGTGTGTCGAGTGAGCTCCCGAAGAACACTTGCAATATGTGGTGTGAGCGCCAGTGCGGGCATGACTCCTCCCCCGGAGGAATGTTTCTGGCTACGCCACGCACTGCTCGCAAGATGTCGACACAGGCGTTGCCGTCACCATCTGTACGTCTTCCGGTGTCGCAAGTGAACTGCGATGGTGCCTCCACAAATCACACCTGTCAGCCGCTTGCCGGCTTCCTCCAGTGCGTGAAACGCGCGTCGGCGTAGCCATGTATGCAGCGTCATCGCGCAGCTGGTCGCGCTTCCGAGTAGCGTGGCCGACGGTCGTACTGCGCCGAGGAGTAAGGGACACGCGATTCAAACGTCGAGAGATGGGCGGGCGTTGCACCTCGTGCGGAAACTACACGACCGTGTCCTTTGGGAAAAGAATACCCTCCTAGCGCATTGCATTTCGAGTTTACGCGTTACTTAATTTCTTGCCCTAGTCGCGGACCCTCATTTCTTACATGGATCGTGGTCACATTCTAAGCGTTCTGGCATGGAGTAAGTTTGCTATCATTTTGTTTGGCTTCTGAGTTAACTTATGGGGAGGGGGGGGGGGGGGGATCATGCAGGAGCGAGGACGGGTGGTGCTTATGGTGATCGCATAGTCGTCTCTGGGTCCACTATTTCTTAAACTCTCAGCTAATTAATTGTGCGCGCGGGTAACTTTCGTATACGCTGAATAACGTAATCGCGACACCGCTATACTTCGGTCACGCTGCGTTTACCTAAACCAGCATTGTTACACGGATGCCCCCCTCCCTCCCCCAGCCCCCCTGCCATTCTGACGTCGCCCTGTTCGCAACTTCCGACTCAAGTAACGTTAGGGGGAGGTACTTTCTTACTCGATCCTGACGTTCTTGGTGGGTAGCCCCGTTACACTGTACTAGAATAATATACCCGTCTTCTTTCCGATGCCAGGAAGCGAGACGTCGGAACGGGACGTCGTGCACGCGCCCCCCTCTTCCGGGCGGGCGATGTGGGCTGCAGGGAGGAGGGATCGAGCGTGTAACATGCGTGCGATACGAAAAGCCGCCGGCTCGGTTGGTGCTTCGGGAGGGAAGGGGTAACGCAAAGCGGGGACTTTTGTTTCGCCCACCCCGCTGAAGTTTTCGCTGAACCACACCGTGAGCGTGTTTTCGTTTTTACTTTCCGTCTTTATTTTAGTTTTTCCGTTTCTCTGCCCTCACCTCTCGTTTATTTCTCTTCTCTCCTTTTCCGCATAGGAGCTCTCTCGCTCTCTCTCTCTCTCTCTCTCTCTCTCTCTCTCTCTGCGTGAGCCGGGTCTGCCTGAATGTTTCGGATACTGTCCGGGAGACCCTTTTCCGGGTGTCTGCACACAACCACACAGGCGCACACACACCTGTCTGTCTTGCCTCTGTGTCTGGGCGTACACGCGTTTGTGCCTGCTTTCCGCTTTTTCTTTTTCTTTCTCGGTTGCCCGTGCCTGACTTGCACGGCGTCGACGCTCGTGACGACTCTTCCCTCTGGTAACCCACATAAGCGACCCTCAACCCCGCGACGACGCGTTCTTCCTTCCTCGAAAGCGACGACGAGAAGCTAACCTCACCGCCGTCGGCGCTTTCATCCGCCTTCTCGTTCCTTTCTTTCTTTTTTTTTCTTCTCGCTGTTCTTGTTTTATGTTTCACCTCGTATTTTAAGTTAATTTGCAGTTTTTTGTCTGTCTGCGTCTTGCCCGGCCTATTCTTGGTGTCCGGTCTGCACGTTCCGAAAGGAATCCGCGGGAGAAACGGTAGTCCGTGGGAAATCGAGAGCATACGTCTCTCGATCCTGCTTTTAATGGGTAAATGTGAACGAGATTTAAAATAAAAACGAAACAGGGAGAGAAGAAAAAAGAAAGAAAAGGTCATTCGTGTATAGTATGATCGCGCGTGCGTGTGGTCCGGTTTTGAAACCACTGTCTCGAAGAGCAAAGCAAGAATATAAAGGGAAGCAGTTTCCGTGGCCTAACGCTTCTCGCTTCCACGATGGCCGTGGCGCGGTTGGCTTCGCTTGTGGCGTTTTCTTTTTTTTTTTTTTTACCCCTCGCTATTTTAAATAATTTTCTGGCATGTTGTGGTCGAACGTGTTGGCGAGCAGTGATCGTGGTGCAGACTTACTTACCCGTATAATCTTCCGTGTCACGACTTGTGGTCAGAGCTATAGCTTCTCTCTTTGTATTTACTTTTGTATCTGATTGTACTACCTTTGATCTATACCTCTTATTAAGTTTGATTACGACTAGTGCTGCCTTCTCATTAACGCTGTATAATTCGTCCATGTTGCCCGCAATGTCCTTATGGATTAGGAATCCTACCCCGTATTGCTTCTTATCTGGAAGACCTCCATAGCAGAGGACACGGCCCTTATTCACAATGTATAAGCTGTCTGTTTTTCCGTCTGATTGGTTTAATATCTGGGGACGTGGGCGCGGGTAAGCCTTAGCCCGGATCCAACACTGAGTTCCCCTATTCAAGTGCATGTAAAACGCGTAAATTCCCTCTTGAGACAACCACTACGCCGTTTTGAATTAAATTTCTTGCATTTGAGTGACAAAAGTTAAATTCTAGCAACTATATGACTAGCAGAATTTAAACTTATGACCTCGAACTTTTTGCATAAAACTGTTAACATAAAATTTGTTAGTGTTTAGAACGGTTTTTCAACAGTATACTGCTCGCAGTGAAGCGGTACATTTAAAATCGGTGTATAATACATCAATTTTGTCCGCTTTAGATGTATTACTAAGTGTAGTTTACAGATTTGCGATATCGCTTTCTTTATTATTATTATAGAGTGACAGAGCTGTTATGTGGACACTTGCGAATCTCTTTTGACTATATATATATATATATATATATATATATATATAATATTTGTGGCACAGATTGAAACTCCACTGTTTACTTTTAATAAATTTTGTCTTCTTTCTTTTAAATGCTACAAACAATCAAATTCGGTGAAGTGGTTTCCGAGAAAGAACGATTTCTCCGTTACCGCCTATTTGGATGGGAGCTCCCGTGCTAAGCATTGCCCTTAAACACGGCGTTGTTAGACCAGCGACCGGATGGCGTATACGATTGGCGTGCACCGCTGCGAAAAGCCCTTCTTTACCAGCCATTTTCGTTTTAACGCGACAGCGTTAAGGAGCTCGTGTTGCAGAAAATCCGGTGTCGTCGGTGTCAGCGGCGTTGGCCGTGAGCGATAAATACCAGAAGGCACTTCATAAATAAAAAAACGACTTGCAAGATGGGCTGGTGTGAAACGGAGACGCTACTACTCAGCCACGAGTTCGCTCCTTCAAAACGGGACAAAATCGCCTCTAGTGAATGCGGTGTTGCCTTAGAAACGTGCCATAGAAAGTTATACTGCGGTGTATATCGGTAATTATGACCATGTAACTTACAGAAGTCTCAGTTTCACGAGTAGCGAAGTGCGTATCCGCTACATTTCTTCTGCGCTCTGCACACACGCAGAGACATCTTGCGGCAAACACAGAAGACCTCCTCCTCGCAATGTACGGCGCTGCCGCGACACGTGGCGCGCTACTCGCCCGATGATCGCGTCCGCCTTCATGGCGCGTCGGGGCCCTGTGCCGATCGCGACGTTTGGCTGGCGTAGCGCGTTTGATTAGGCGGTGCGAACGGGGTGCGATAACGCTGTCGCGTTCCACTCTTGAAGGCGAAGCTTAAGCGTCCTCCAAATTTTTTACTCTATTGCACGAATGTATATATAAGGTTCGATCGTTTTCTTCCCTGGGTTTTAAATAAGCGCTCTCGTGTAATTATCCGTTTGGCAGGCGTGACATCTCTCCCTGCTCATTGCATCCACAAATGACATCTGCCTGGGGCGTGCGCTTTACGATCGCGTTCCGTGAATTTAGCAAGCGCCTTCGGGGGGGGGGGGGGGGGGGAAGAAACAAAAGAAAGAAAACCGGTCTCTACCTCTCTCTCGCGTTCCAACGCAGTCTGCGAGTGTTTTGCTTATAGTTAAGTGGTTTCCGTTTACTTTCATTATTTTTCCCATTAGCTAAGGAAAGGCGCCGAGCCAGCCGAACGCAACGTGCACGCAGGGTGCAGTGTACTAACCGCTTCCTGTCGCCAATGCGCCTGCGTCGTTTTCGCGGGACAGGCGCGTCCTTGACTGCAGCACGAGTTTATGTGGGTATACCGTGCCAACATTCGGGCCGAACTGCTCTTGCCACTTGGTTGGCGGCCGTCGGTTGCAGGAACGTGCGTGCGTGCTCGTTATTCGATGTCAGCGCATTGCAATTTGCGTGCAGTGTTGCTTGAACTACAAGCTGTGACTATGTAGACTTCCCTGGCCCCACAAAGGCGGGGGACGCGAAAGGTGGGAGGCGGCGAAGAACCGAGAGCGTGACCTCGGTGCGCACTAATTGCAGCGCAGCCGGGTCCCGATGCGTGGTTTTGATTCGACCCGCTGCCGTGTAGCTTGTACTGTAGTGGCTGCGGCGTTGCGCTGTTGAGCTCGAGGTCGCGGGTTCCGTACCGGCCGCGGTGGCTGGCGCATTTCGATGGGGGCGGAATGTAAGAACGCCCTCGTATATACGCTCGTGGAAAAAAAGAAAACGAGTCCAGACACAGAGGCAAGACAGACAGGCGCGCGCGCGCGCGCGCGTGTGTGTGTGTGTGTGTGTGTGTGTGTGTGTGTGTGTGTGTGTGTGTGTGTGTGTGTGTGTGTGTGTGTGTGTGTGTGTGTGTGTGTGCGCGTGTGCTGCTGCAAGACCGATATGCTTTTTGGATGTCTGCAAGCTGACCGTAATAACTTTTCAACAAGTGCGTCTCTCTTTGTTTTTTGGTTTCATTTTTTTTTTTGGGGGGGGGGGCGGAGGGAATTTGACAGGATGACACGGCGCGTTCCTCCGTAGCTCTCTCTACGCCTACGTTTCTGTACAGTATAGCTGCTAGGGTCGGTCATCCCGGCAGAAGAGCTGCCGTACTCCATTTAACTTTGCGCAGGCCGGTGTGCGAAAACCGGCAGAAAGCCAAACTGCGGTCGGGACGTGCGGGACCACGCCCCTGCAAGCGGGGCGTGTCCCGCTTGAACTGTCTACGCGGGCGTGCTGCGGTCACCTTGCGGGCACGTGTTCCAAGAGCAGCGTTTTCTTTTCGATCTCCTCGAAGCCGGACGGTCTCGGCTGGAGCGGACGTTTATACGAAAGGAGGTTGTTTGTGGGCACGCTTGTGGGGGGGCGGCTTGCACGAACATTTAATGGCGAAAGTAACAACGAATTTAAGAACGCGTTCTTAAATGTTCCACAGACAACGCCTGGCCCGCACAAGAACGGGTCCCTAAATTGTTACTTTGTTACAAAGGTGCATATGCGCGCGTACGACCTCGCTATAGCGAATTCACCCTCTGCAGTGGCACTGGGAGCTTGTTACGTTGTTAGTGAAATTGTTACGTTGTTACTATCGTTATTAAATGTTCGTGCAAGCCGCCCGTGGTCAACAGCAGGTTCGCTTCGCTGCGTTTATAGTGTGGCTGACAGAACGCAGCCGCGAGAACGTGGTGACGGAAACGAACGGTCGTCGCTGTGGCCACGTTAAATCGTGCGAACGTGGTGTTTTCTGAAAAATGCCTGAAGGTTACAAAAGAAAACACCAGGACATACTGTACGCAATGGGCAACAAACGCATTCCTTGAATCAGTCGCGCTGCATTTTATCGCCCGGTCTCCCTTTCGGTGCACATAAAGAACCTCAGGTGGTCCGAATTTCCGGAGTCCCTAGCTGTGGCCTGTCTCGTAATCAGATAGTGGTTTTGGCACGTAAAACCCCATAATTTAATATATATATTTTTTTTATCGCCCGGTCTCCCAATTGCTTCGCGCTACACAGACGAAACGCGGAGAGACTGGCTCTGTCAACGTGTGATTTCATAGAGGGTTGGCATGTAAACGTTGATACTTTATCAAACTGTGTGCAGCGGACATTTGGGGAGTCTAGTGGGGGGAGGAGGGGGCGTAGTAGTAAACCTCACAACCCACTTCCGACGCGTCGGCACCGTGTAAGTGTATTGGCTTTTAAGCAGAGGCTGCTCGAAATGTACGGCAACCGCACGTATTTTTTTAACGACTCGTGCAAGTAACGGGACCGCACCGATCTTTCATCCCCTCGCCTTTTTTTTTTTTTTCGTATAGTTGCGGCACTGTGTATGGTTGGTGCGGAGGCCGTCTCTGCGGTGGCGTGCACGTTTTTGACCCAGCAGAAAACAAAAAGGGGGGTGGTTGATTGCGAGGTCTGGCGGGGGACGCGCGAGGCCGACCGTCGTGACTGGATCGATAGCTCGCTCGCCGGCTGGTGGTATATACACACACTAGCGAACGCGTGCGTCCGTGCGTGCGTGCACAAAGGCGTTTTCGAAAGACGAGCCGCGTCCTTTTTCGTGGATCGTCGGGACGGACACCCGAGGACGCCTGCTTGCGTGCGTTTCGGTTCGCTCCTTGTAAGTTCGTGCTGGCTTTAGGGCCCACGAAAGTGTTGGCGCGAGGCAAACACACTGGACGTGACCTTTTTTTTTTCCCTTCGCGTCGAGGGGCACAGCCGAACGTGTCGGTGTCTCCGCGCGCGAAAGCGTGACCGCCCGCGTGACACCGGGTGTCCGCGGCGGCGGCTTGGCTGCGTGTGCATCAAGACGGCGGTGGCACGGTTGTGCTCGAGGACGGGTGCAGCAGCATCGCGTCCGAGGTCGGCTTTACGCGCTCACCGGGCCGTGCCTTCGGCCCGCCGTACGGGAACAGATGCGCCGTGCCGTGAATGTGTCGCAACGAAAGTCGAATCGTGAGGCTCCTCCTCGCTGCCACAAGCGTTCTCCCGTCGCTCGTTGGGAAAGAGAGTTGCGAGGATAACGCGAACTTTCGCTCGTAAGTTTGAGCCGCGCGTGGAGCGTTTCCCACCGGTACGCGGTCTGGCGTCACACCGCGCCCGCTGTGTCGTGGGAACCGGCGCCGTCGGGAGGTCGCCTCGCGAGCCGCTTAGGTTCCACTTGTTTGGTTAGGTTTAGATGGAGAACGAAGGCTTTCGACGAGCGTGTCTGTTTCACTCCTTGCGTGTGCCGTACAGACCAAGCTGTGCACGTTTGTAGGCGGTGGTGGAGCATTCGTCCATAGGCGACTACGTTGACACATTTTCTTTTCTTCTTTTTTTTTCGATGTTCGCCGTTCGCCGCTTTGAAGAATGAAATTTGCCAATGAACTTTTGAATACGCGAGCTTGGGGGGCTTCCGAGAAAACGCACGCCGCCCGTGCGCCGTCAGACTTTGAACTGGGCCTCGTGCGCGCGTGGGTGCATCCCAGTGCCCCCCCCACTCCCCCCTTCGAAAAAAGAACCGCCCGCTCCGCCGCTACGAGCAGCCGCGGCCTTGGCATGCGCCGAGCGTACGGAAGCCGTCCGTC